>NC_056732.1:1217234429-1217486086 GCF_019279795.1 Protopterus annectens
GTGCTGCCATCCAGCTCCCACTGACACATGGAGGAGCTCCTTGCCAGCCTCAGGGCACCCGCCTGCCAGCAAAGTCAAGAACCAGAAGATAGTATTGTGGAGGTGGGTGCTACCCACACAATGGACGAGAAGCATGCAGGTAAGGCCCCAGGACAAATTAGTAGACCACTGTTGCTTATCCATCCTCATCTTTAAAGTATCATCATGCATATGTCAGATAACATAGTCAGTCACTGCAGTGTAGTAATGAACAGATGTGCATAATCTGTAGTATTGTGGATTTGTACTGTTGATGTACTGAAATGCTGCTCCCACCCTGTACCAATGCCCCAGCTGTGGCTACTGACATCACATCTCTCACACAACTATGTAGGTTCCCTCTGATATACATCTGGGGCAGCATCCTGTAGCTGGTGAGTATGGAGCTCTTTTATTTAGGTTTGCCAATACACCGTCCATGTTATGGCCATGGCATTTGACATGCACACATTTAGCACACCTACCCATAATGTATGCTGTACATGTCCACTTATTGTTCTGTTAACTGCACTGCATCACAGTGGTCACCATGGTGGCATACCTGAAGGGTATGTAAGAGTCCTGCATTATAACTAACAACCTGTCAGTGCAAGATATGTGGACAGAGATGAACATAATGGTGGGACAAATGGCATACAGTAAGGACATTTCTGAAACATTACCCGTATACAGTGGCTACAGCAGTGAGTGTATATACCAGTATTACAATGGCAACTGTTTCAGATCTACACAACAGCATATCACAATACCACATTCCACAACTTCTACACCTGTAATGTGATCCTAACATAAGCAATGAATATGTTAGATGGAATCCTATGTTAGGACAACAAATATGGGGAATACATACTTTAACACATAATGGAAGCATATGTGTGCCCACACACACCAAATAACATATTGTGGAAGCAGCTTTTGAGGTACTGCAGCATTCACTCATCTTGAGTATGCACCTTCCATCAAGTATGGGCCCTCGATGTCACACAAATTAATGGTCTGCTGTCCAAGAAGTATGTCCATGACATTTGCCCACTCACCTGCAACAGAGGCAGCCATGGCTTGCACACATCTTACAAACCACGGAATGGATCCCATATCCAAACGTAGCACTGAAGAGTGGGAAACACAGCCTTACCTTGCCATTGCATATATCATGGCAAACAGTGCAGACAAGCATGTATGTGATGATGAAATATGGGACACCATTAGTGTAGTAAATAAACAGATACCCATCCAAGACAGATGGAAACATATGCTGCAAACTGGTCATGAAGGCTGCCCACAGCCAAGCAGCAACACTGAGGGACTTGCAGGAATGTTTAGCAAGTACTGCCTGTGCAGTACCTGTGTCAACAATTACCTGGATTCTGCATAAGTGCAGCCTATGGGTTAGAGTAATCAGATGGAAGAGTTGTTCCACAGGAGACATCATCTAGGGCTCTCTACAGGTAGCATATGCATAACATCAAGTCTCCCAAAGGCATGTGTTGCAATGTGTAATGGTGTACAGAGACCAAGGCTGAAACCTACAGACAGTATTAATAAAGATACATGTGCTGCACAAGCAACACCTCACTCTACCTCAGGCCCATCATCTCCATCTGTTCCTTGCTGGTGCCAGTGTACATCTGCAGGTTTGCTGTTTATTAGCAGGAACTAGGCCGGTAGACATGGTGTTCTGAATTTGGGACACTGCAAAAAGACACTCATGTATGGCCCACAGTTGTCAAGCATCTGAAAAAAGGCTGAAGATGGGGAGGGGTGTCATCCTGAAACACAACAGTGAACTGAAGCATACATCTAAAGCTCACTAAGAATGTCTGTATCTGAACACAGTCAAGATCATGCATTGTGCCAGACTTAACCCTGGCTCTACAGAAATAGTGAAGGCATGGTGTGACTTCTAAGGGCTGTGCACATGAGCTGACCTTGCAATCTGGCAGAGTTGGGGGACATTTGTAGGACAGAGTGACCAAATAATGGCAAGGGAAGATGGGTCATTCTAGTATACACCTTTCAGGAACAGTGACTGCTGTAGTTCACTTAACAGGTGTTGTAAAACACCATCATGTTAAGGGTGTGCACACTTATGCAACCCACATATTGTATGCATCTCAATCAACATCTGCACAAGTAACACATTTGTTTGACACTGCATTTGATTGCACAGGTCATATGTCATATATCAGGTATGTGTAATGTTAACATATGCAGTACTGTGGCACCATGGCATATCAGGGAAGAGGGTGACATGTCAATAAGGGTGTGTACACTCCTCATATCCACAGTAAGCTTTGTAGGTTGCCAGTATAATTGGATTTCATTGCTCATGCATGCACTGCTGATGATGAGATCTGCAAATACGGTGTCAGGCATTCACTATTGCCATCTGTCCTCATATCAACCCAGGTATGTGTCAGACAAACACATAGGGGCTGTGAGCAACAGCCAGACATAACTGCCACATATATATACATTCAGCAATGGTATGTACACTTGTGAGGCATGGTGCACAGTACATGGCAGGGTGCTGAACAGGTGCACAGCAATACTATGTACATGGTTGCAATGTATTCCAGGGGAAGGGGTATCACCTGCTAATACAACTCATGCATCACAGAGATGTATAATGTTGGTAACAGGGATTGAGTATAGCTGCAGTGCATGCTGTTGAGTGCCATATGTCATGCATGTTGACAGTTGGGTAATGAGAGGTCTGGGTAATATCTGTGTCCCATGTCACCTTTAAGTGTGTGTGTGTGTGTGTGTGTGTGTGTGTGTGTGTGTGTGTGTGTGTGTGTGTGTGTGCACATGTGTGTGTGTAGAGGTAAGCAAAGGTGTACAGGTCTTAAAGTACATTTTCTGTTTTCCCCTCACAGGTGACGAGGTGGGTTAGGGTTCCTCCTGCAGGCAAACGGATGTTAGTGTCCATACAGACTGACAATGATGATAGATATGGTGAGGCATAAGCAGGGTTGTCAAGGGGCTGAAGCTGTGCCATCGATTGACATCCCACTGTTATCCACCCCATCCCCATACACAGTCACATTACCTATACATATCCCATCACCAGTGGCCATAGAGGGACAGTTTGTGGGTGGTGGCATGGGACAGGATAGTGTGGGGACTATGACAAGTGTGTCTGTACACAGCAGCCATAGCCGGATGACCGGTGAGGTACCACAAAGGCAGACGTACAGGGGTGCTCATAGGAGGGCTGCTGGCAATCATGCCCCTGGCAGAAGTGCCACAGCAGGTGTCACCAGATGCATGTTTCGGGCCATCATGGAGGCACAGGCACATATGGAATGTTATACCAAACAGGGTCTGACGTTCCAGAGGGCTACTTATTCTGCTGTTATTGACAACATCTGTGATCTCACAGGTGTTCACCGTTATTTTGGGGAGGTCCTGGATAGATGGTTAGGTGAGATTGTGGGAATCCTCGCCCTCGCAATGTATGTGTTAGAGCATATGGTGGGAGTAGGGCAACAGCCATGTGGATGTAGGTCAGCAACACCAACAGTTGGTGGTCTACGTGGATTTGCAACAAGTCAGTGCCTCTCCAATAGTAGCAGTACCAGCACCAGCACTGCAGTGGGGTGCTGTCCACACCACAACACAGCAGATCATGTGCATGTGGCCCTAGCCAGGCCCAACAGGGATCCAGATCCAGCGGACATTTGTTATCATCAGGGGAGAATAGCATATCTGGCCTTGTACCTGGTAGTGCCCGTGGAACCTCTGGCAGGCACAGTTCTCATGGCCATGGTCAGTGACGGTGAACTGCTCACCCTGCCATGTACAGTCTGCAACTGTCTAACTAACCCCTGTATAGGGCAGCCACTTGGCTAAACTGTGCACACACACACACACACACACACACACACACACACACACACACACACACACACACACACATCACCAACACAGTTAGAGTACCACCATACATACACACACCACATCTGCACAGCCCAATTAATAACAAAACCCACTGGTGTCTGGCAAACCCACAACACACCTTGTGCATATGATGATACCTGTGCCACATCCCTGTCATCCATACCTTCAATGCAGGGACAGGCTAATATGGTTCTGATGCACAGGGTGAATGTACTAAAGTGTAGCAATGTAATGCTGCATAACATGTTTTCTGCAGGAAAGTTTAATGCTTACATGTCAGGATGTGTAGCTGTCAAGCCATGTTGCATTATAGCTGTTATTAATACTGACTGATAGTGATCTCCATAATGTATTTAGTTTGTGTTATAGGTGTCTATGTGTCAGCAGGATGCCGGTCTGCTCTTGTTTCCTACAAGGGTGTATAGCACTGTGGTGGCACATTAACTGTGTCATATCCCAGCTGAACACAAGTAACAGGTCTGTATAAGTGCTACTGCATGTGCCACATGGCTAATAGATCTGAGGGATGTATACAGGTGAGTGCATGGTGGCTGATGTCAGCAACCCTTCTACAGTGGAAAATGGTAAGTGTATTGGGTGGCACACACCACATGTTTGTGTATAACACACACACACACACACACACACACACACACACACACACACACACACACACACACACACACACACAGGACTTGGTGTTGATGCAATACATAGAGAATACTGTACACATGGATGTACTTCATTTTGCAGTGAAACCATTTTAGCCTATGTAATTCCACCAAGACATAACAGGCAAAACATCACATCAGTAAATAATCAGTCTGCTACTTTAATGTCATCGACAATGGTACTGGCAGGGTATATGTCCCCTTCAAAAATGTAGTGCAATCCCGGCATTGATAAACATAGGTGTGCTGGTGTGGGTGGCACAGCCCTACACATGGAGGGTGTGGAGTGGTGTAGAGCCACACATAGTGTGAGTGACGAATACTTAACCTGTTAACATACACTGTACAGTATTACATTAGGCAAGGCTCAAATTCTAAACCTACCACCCTAGAACACAAAAAAGAAAAAAAATTAAGGGTAATGCTGCTCAGTGCCAGAAGGCTCAACCTCAAGATGCACGCACACGAGGCCCTTCTCAGTAAGGAGAACATTGATGTTTGTGCAGTGACGGAAACCTGGTTCAAGGCTCCTGAGAGCACCCCGGCACTATCAGGTTTCACCTCATATCATGCGTTCCGGCCCCAAAATCTGGACCACACCACGAAAGGAGGGGGGTATCCATATTCATCAAGGATATCCACACCTCCAGGTTGGTGGCAACGCACGAAGCATCGGAGACCATCTAGGTGCAATTAACCATAGGCAAGACTGCTCTGCAATTTGTAGCATGTTACAGACCACCCTCTCAAACTCAGGAACCTCACACAGCCTTCCTGAAGACACTGGAGGGGCTAAATGTATCTCCAAACACCATCATATTGGGTGATTTCAACTACCCGAATATTGACTGGGATCATTACTCAAGCCCCAATACTCTAGCCCAAAGGTTCCTAGAGTTCATAAACTCTAATGCCATGGAAAAACTAGTCACCGTTCCCACAAGAGGAGAAAACATACTGGATCTCATCATCACAAACATGGGGACACAATGTTCAACACCAGAAGTATACCCCTCATTGGTGAGATCAGATCATAAACTAATCTCACTGGAAGTCCACATCCCGCCTCCACCTCAGATAAAAAATACCACAGTAAAGAACTTCTCAAAAGCTGACTTCACACTTCTTAAGTCCAGCGTAGCATCCTTCAAGGCCCCCGAGCCTGTGGAAACCACTACCCAAGCCACTGAATCACTTACAAATGCCTTCTACCAGCACGTCCAGAACTGCATGGATCAGGCAATCCCAAACAAAACAAAGACTCTCTCCACCAAAGGCAAGCGCCCAGTCTGGTGGACCCCAGCCATAAACAAGCTCTACAATAAAAGGAGAAAGCTATTACAAGATAGAGCAAAATTCCTAAAAGAGAAAACACCCTTGATCATCATAAGTAAAAAAACTACGATCACTCATAAAATCATCCAAGGCAAATTTTGAGAGAAAAATCACCAAAGACTCAAAATGCAATCATAAGGCCTTTTTTAGCTATGTTAGGAACCTGGGAGGCAATTCCAAGATATGCTCAGAATTAGTTCATAATAATGTAAAAATCACTGTGCCAACAGACATTGCCAACATACTGGCTGACAGGTTCAGTGCAAACTTCTCCCCCCTTCCCCCCCAAAAGGAGAGATATCTATCCCGGCAGATTGCAGCCTCCCAAACATCTCAATTACCCAGGTGAAAACTGCTCTCTCCAAGGCAAAAAACACAGCATCTATGGGACCTGATGGTGTCCCTGGCTGTGTGCTGCATGAACTCAATGAGGAATTAAACCCGCATTTAAGGCAGCTGTTTAATCTTAGCCTCACCTCAGGATACGTACCCAAGGAGTGGCGTACGGCAACTGTTGTCCCACTTCACAAAGGCAGTGCCTCCACTGACCCTGGGAACTACCGCCCCATTAGCTTAACAAGCCTGGTTTGCAAAGCTATGGAAAGGATCATAATGGACCTCATAAATAAAGACATAGGGGACTTACAGACATTGGATCCAACCCAGTTTGGCTTTGTCAAGGGCAGATCATGCCTCTTGAACTTGGTTGACTTCTTCGAAATGGTCTCCAAGGCCATTGATGAGGTCAAGGCAGTCCATAGAGCTTACCTTGACCTCGCAAAAGCTTTTGACACAATACCCCACTCAGGTATCATTGAAAAACTCACCACCTTAAATGTAAACCCATACGTCACTAGATGGGTTTCAAACTGGCTAAGTGACAGAACCCACAGGGTCAGAGTTGCAGGCGCTATGTCAGATTCCAAGTCGGTCACAAGTGGGGTCCCACAGGGCTCGATCCTGGGTCCCCTCTTGTTCGGCATCTATTTTTCAGAAGTACAAGTAAACACAAGAGGATTATGGCTGACAAAGTTTGCAGATGACTGCAAACTGGGCGCCATAGTTGAAAACACTTCAGACACAGATATCCTTCAGAAGGGTCTTATAGAAATGGAAAACTGGTGCCAGAGCCATGGCCTAAAGTTAAACGCCAAAAAATGCATAGTCATACCCTTTGGGAAAAACAAGGTAACCCCTAGCTATCATATAGGTGGCAACCCGCTGAGCACAGAAGAGGTCATCAGGGATCTGGGGACCCAGGTTGACAGTAGCCTCTCCTTTGACACTCACGTTGCTAAGGTAGTTAGGAAGACCTTCTACATTGCCCACCTGATCATGAAGGGATTCACATCCAGATCAAGGGTGGTCATTGTTCCCCTGTACTCATCACTCATCAGACCAATGATTGAGTACAATGCCCCATTCGGAATGTATCTTACCCGACACCTGCAGCAATTGGAAAGACCCCAAAATTTCCTCACCAAAAGGATAATGGGTCTCAAAAATATGTCTTATGCTGCCCGACTGAAGGAACTCCAGCTCTATTCAGTAGCATACCGTCTGCTCAGAGGTGACCTGTGCCTGACATACAAGGCCATGTCCAACCCGGAATTAATGGACATGCTCCACCTCAAAAAATCTAAATCCACCAGAACTGCAAGAGCAAGAGACTTAAACCTCAACACGGTCATAAATAGGACGTGCTGGAGGGACAGATTAATCACCCAGAGACTCCCTATGCTGTGGAACAAGATCCCGGTAAATGTGAGGCATAGCACTTCGCTGGCCTTGTTCAAGAGGAATCTTGACAATTGGATGGGAGATCGCAGGTTTACCCCGGGGATCACCTCTGTGTCATTACTGGACAGAGGTATGGCAAAATAATGGGCATAGTATCCTTCAAACTTAAGGGGTGGTGATAGCCACAAAACTTTGGGCTAGGCTTATAAATGCCCTAGGGCAGATAGCCTAGTATGAACCTATGAACCTATGAATAACCCCAATAAGGGTGGCTGTGTCCACATCGACAGCCAACTATATATACCAACTCCAGTATCACTGTACAGCTATACAGTGGGGAAGAGGGCATTTACACATCTACTACTAGTTTTGATGGAATGAATTTCCATGACATGATTCCTTTGAAATGTTATCATTTGCCAGTCAGTTCTTGGACAGATGACCTGGGACATGTTTATTCTGTAAACTGAACTAGATCCCTTCACATACATACACACTTACTTGGCAACACTGAGAGTAGAACCCCTACCTAGGTACTTATTGCAACTAATGTGTTTGGCCTTAGTGGCACACACCACACAGCTTTTAGGATGAGGTGTATACCGAGTCTCTTGTTAAGTGCGGAACATAACCAGGTCTTGTACAGTATGGTAATGGGGGATGTACTGGGTGTTAATGGACAATACATAGTATGCCATACTGTCATATACACATTGACAAACAAATAACAGCCATAGGACACACACATGCATGTCAGTGAGACTCAAATACCCACCACGAGCCTCAGCCAGCCGGACAGGTGTAGATGACCATAAAGAATGGGCTAAGGCCTCCAACTGATGGCAATGGTGAACACCCCCCCCCAGACCTACACAGACAGACTACAACTGGTCTGGCATTTGTATGTTAGTTCTGAAGGGTAAGAAGTCTGAAACTAAAATGTAGGTCAATAAAACATAAGATCTGTACTCTACTGATATGCCTCCAGTCTGTATGATAGGTCAGAACAGAATATGAAATGGAATCCAAAAGAGTACCTGAAATACCAGTACAGTTATAGAAAATGTTTAAAGGTGCCAGGTTTGCCCCCCCCCCCCCGCAATCCTATGTAGAAATGCAGTAACATGTAAGTGTGAGGAGTAATATCAGTGGAGCACAGATTACCCTTGCTGGCCCAATCTACAGGATAGATTGTTGCTTGTGTACCATATGCAGGGGTCTGTGTGTTAAGTTGTTGTGTGTTCAATATTGTCTGGAAGTGGTCAGCATGTAGGTATGGAGGGCTGTGTCTTGGTGGCCTATGGGCAGTACTGTGATTGACAGGGCCATGTTTTGACAACTGCAGTGCCAACCGCAATGTTTCTCAGCAATACCCATGTCAGCAGTCATCCATACTCACTGTCCAGATGTCAAAATTTGTCACTGTCTGAAAGATGGACATGCCATGAATGTGGGCACATACATACACAGGTGGAAGTACCCTAGACAGAGTGCATAAAATGTAATGTCAACTGCATACAACTTTGGAATTGTACATACAGGTTAGCAGCACATTCATTGTCAGTATAGTATGGACTACTGGTGTAGCTTAAACAGTCACTGGTAGACCACAAAAGGCATAGTTATGAAGTAATGAGAGACTGCTTATGTCCCCACAAAAGGCAGCATAAGGGGAATGTCCCAGTTATATCTGTGAGTCAGCTGCAAGTAGATTCCATTCCACACATGCACTCAGCTCACCCCACTGTCAGCCACAGGTTTCTCACAGGTCATATTCTTGCTGTTGGGAATGAGTACAGTATGACCCCACATCTGAATGGGGATACCCACAGAATGCGACATGTTGAAGAGGTGTCCTATGTAGTTATGTCCCTAGCTGTAAGCAGCACCCTGCCTGCATCCAGACCAATGGATCAATATGGACAGGAAGTATTGCCATTAACTCCTCGCACACTTACCTTGTCACCCCAGGGGAATGCACTGGCTCACAGCCTGGGAATGTAGGAGTGACAGAATGCACTGGCCTGCTACAGATGGCCTGCATCACTACCAAATGGCCTACAGTCCTCTGTCAAAGGCCTGTGCCACACCCGTAGGGCCAGTGTATGGTATCTCATGGGGTCCTAACTAACAACCTAACACAGTCAACAGAACACAAATGCAAGGCCATGTTGACAAATCCCAGTATCATGCCCCCTATGTCCTACTGCATGAACTGTGGACCAATCCATAAATACCACTGGGATGAAGGGCCAACTATAGGGATACTTCTCAGATATCACTTGCATAATGTTAGGAAGAGGATAGAATAACAGAGGGGGTGTAGAGGCATGGACGTCATGGAGTTTGTGAAGTCTGAAACTCTGATGTGTGCTCATACTAAACCTGCTGGCAAACCCAGGAATGGGTGGCTACAAACCTGCTTGTAAACCATAATGTGAAAGGGGAATTGACCAGATATATGAGCCCTGCCTCTGGGTAACCTGGGTGAATCTGTACAACTGAGAAATATGGCTACAGCAGGATATGGCCACTCTGTTAAGTCAATACATGTACTAGAAGGGGATCCTCACCCACCATACTACCAATGTGCTTGACCATTTACATAGACCCATCAGCAAGTGTCTGTAGCTACCCCTGCCGAATGGCAAGAGTGTGCAAGAATGTGTAGGCTGAGGACCACAATACTGGACTCAGCTTCATTCATCTTGTATTTCCCGGTAAATAACTGTGAGCAAATAATCGTATATGTCAGTAGTTGATGGCATAATACATCACAGTGTAAAACAGTACATATGTCTGAATATCTCTGCTAACACCAATGTAACACAAGAAGCACAGACAGCAAGAGTTGCACTATCCCCCTATCTTTTGCCCATTGTGACTCCATATTGTCAACCTATCTACAGACATCCTACAGAAACAGGTTGCTAGCTGTAGGTGTAGAACACCAAACCTTGGACTGGAGTACAACCCTACCTGGAATGGATTCACACACTCAATACAGAAGATCATACTGGGCATGCTCCTACACTTATGGAAATGAAGCCCATGTCTGACAACACAGTGGACTATACATATATGTCATTTGCAGATGTCTGTGCACACATACCAAATTGCACACCAATTATGCTTCACACACACATTAGTTAGGAATACTCACACATATCTAAGGCCATCAGACTATAACATGTCAAACATACACACACAGAGATGTGGGGAAATGAGAGACAGACAGTGACAGAGAGAATGACATCATGAGGCCTGTCCCACCCACCACACATCCAATTGGCCTAATTCACATGATGTGCTGATGTCAATCACTGTAGACATTACTTTTGGTATCCCTCAGCCCTATAGTGTCTGTGGTGCTTGCTATAACTGTGTAACACGATAGTACAAATAGGTATACATGTATCATTTGTAGACTGAGTCCTGTCAAATGTGAAGTTCTGTGTGAGTGAGTGTGTTTCCAGAGGAATGATTTATGGCCCATTCACACACACTGCACTTCCCATTGCCCGTGTTAGCACTCCTGCTGATGTCAGTCACCTTGAAATAACCCTTTGGGCAAATCTCACCCCTATAAACTCTGAGGTGCTCACAATAACTGTGTAATACTGTAGTGTAACAAGCTAGTTAGGTATAAGTTCCAATCCCAGATGTGGCAACTGTTAAACTGTGTGTGTTTTTGGAGAAGAATGATTTTGAGGTCATTCACACTCACTACACCTCCCATTGCCCTACTTTAGCACTCCCGCGGATGTCAGTCACCTTGAAATAACCTATTGGTAAAATGTTACCGCATAAGCTGTGCGGCACGTGCAGTAACTGTGTAATACTATAGTGTAACAAGCTAGTTAGGTAGGAGTTCTAATCCTGATTCTGGCAACTGTGACAATGTGTGTGTGAGAGTGTGTGTGTCTTTGTTGACACGTGATTTTGTGGACATTCACACTTACTACACTTTCCTTACCCTTTCTTTAGCTCTGCTGCTGATGTCACTCACCTTCAAAGATACCTTTGGATAGCTCTCCAATATATAAGCTCCATGGCACATGTGATAACTGTGTAATACCATAGTGTAGCAAACTGGCTAGGGAAAAGTTATAATCCTGGCCTTGGCAACTATGAAAATGTATATGAGAGTGTATGTGTCTTTGACACCTGATTTTGTGGACATTTCACACTTACTACACTTCCCATACCCCTCCTTTACCACTGCTGCTGATGTCACTCACCTTCAAAGATACCTTTGGACAGCTCTCCAACATATAATCTCTGTGTCATGCACGATAAATGCGTAACACTATAGTAGCAATACATAGCTAAGTAGGGGTTTGAAACTCAGTGCTGGCAAGTATGTGTATGTGTCTCATCAGTATCCTGTGTTGGTGTTGGGGTGGCTGTATAATAACAGAATCCTTTGCAGGGTGGGTTTTGCTACATTTTCATATTGAGGCTCCATATGTCCCAATGTCACATTACAAGGCCATCAGTTGTCAAACATCATAGAGGTTGTTGTAGACAATTCACAGCCATAAATGTATATATAGGCAACCATTTTAATACCCAGAGACCTCTCTCCACCTACAGATCATGCACAAACAGGCTTGGCTCTTTCTCTCTCTCTCTCTCTTTTCCTTTCTTTCTTTCTCTCTAGCTCTCTCTCTCTTTCCCCCTCTGTTAGATGTGGAAAAATGCATCTGTTTTGCATAGGCAGCAGCTTGACTTTGGTAGGTAATTCTCATTATCAGCTGATGGCCTGTGCAAGAATTGGAGTCCACCACTTGCTAATTAGATGTGGAACAGCTGTGGTATTATTCCTATCCCCAATTTCATGGAAACACACTCCTATAACTAAGCACTGCAAGTGGGTGTTGGCCCTTTTCCTTCACTGTGAAGGTGGGTGTCTGATAAACAGCGTCACAGAGGGTAGTTGGAAATACTTCATACAACAAGCACTGTGGAGACAGGCCAACAAACTGGCGGGCGATGTTCCAGACATGGGGACAGAATGTAAGTATTGCTGTTCTACATTTAAAGTAATGTTGATTTAACAGGGTTTGTGTGGATATGGCTGTTCTGCATGATTTAAAGTCTGGTATGACAGTGTTATGTGGTTGAGAAAACTCTCACCTGTAGGGCTATCTGCAGACTGGCCAGAGTTTGGAGACTTAGATTTGGTTTGTCTCTCACACTTTTTCTGTCTTTATAAATGCAGTAGCCTACTCTGATGATTGTAGTCAGTAAATGGTAGCATCCATGTGTGTTACTGACTTCATATCCCTCAGAAGAGATATGTCACAACAAACCCTGTTACACCAGCAATGTTCTCAGTTTATAACTGCAATATGTCAATATTGGCCCTGTGTTTGTGCCCATGTCCCCCAAGTCTGTTACCCTTTGTTCATATGTCACGCAGTAAGAGGTGGATATGTACAGTATACCATTATTTACTGACATAATTCCTGATATCAAGCTAGTGATATATCAGACTGCCAGACAACATAACAAAGGCTTTTGTTCACACAGTCCATATACTGTACTATTACTTAGGCTTACCATTATGTGACTGCAACTGTGTTGAGATTCGTTGTGGGTATGCACTTTCACACTGGTGTCTGTTACTCCGTGCTGTTACATGCCTGTACTGCCTGCTATATTTGCAATTACATGTGTATTCCCTCATAGGTAAATTGGGTTAGTGCTGTGGCAGTCTGCCTATAGTGTAGACAGTGCTTAGTGACATGCCTAGCAGCTCAGTGTATTTATTCTAGTGTGATATGTCCAGATATTTGTCAGATGCACTGTTGTCTGGCCACCATATGTGCTGTGTATTTCTGACAAAGCAGTAGGCTGCTGTGAAGATGTATGTCACTAACTAGTGGGAAGTATGTGGGCTTGGGACTTCTGCTCCTCAGGTTAATGTGTGTTAGGACAGACAGGAGGGTGTGAATGCATCAACTGTGTGAGCTTATCTCATCCAGTATTTGTGATATATCTACATTTTCATGGTTTTAAATATCCCCTTTGTCAGTCTTGCTCCAAATTTCTTGCACTAAGGAGTTTTAGGTATATTTCCCAATGGACCAGATTATTTCAGATTGCCCATGTTTATTACTCATATTTCTTCTGTATTCCACAGGATCATTACTCTGATTTGTGTAGTGCTTCACTATGATGATTTAATGATGTCTGTCAGTAATTGATGGTGTACATGTCAGTTACAGAAGAGCCGTCCTTCATAAAATGTATGTTGACACAACCCCTGTCACAATAGCAACATTCTACATTTATAACTGCGTATATTAAATTCCCTTGCACTAAGAGGTTGAGAGTTATGGTGCTGAGGTATGCCTCCACTACATGTCATTGGCATATGTTTTTATTTATATATATATAAAAAATATATATGTGTGTGTGTGTGTGTGTGTGTGTGTGTGTGTGTGTGTGTGTAGATATATATATATATATATATAAATATATATATATATATATATATATATATATATATATATACTTTTATGTGGAAACATGAGTGTTGTATAAGTGTTGTATATACCTTCTCAGATATGTCCCACGATATTAATCTGATATGTGTATATTTACATATAAGAACATAACTGATTGGTCTACATTAATTTGGTTGGCCGGTGGATGGCTGACTGGGAAATGTCTGAAAACAGTGCAGCAAATTCTCGTGTGCCCGACTGCAATATGTGCAAAACACACCATATCTCCCCCCATTTTTGACCCATGGTAGTGCTTGTTTAGGTGGTAGAGTGGTCGGAAATGTCACATTTGGTGCCTTTTACGACATTCTGACTGTTCGCCGCTATGAAATTCGACATTTGGGTTCGGAAAATATAATGTTCAGAGAACGTTTCTTCAAGTAAATGAATGCATACTGACTGATTCAACACTATTTTCATTTACAAGTACTAAACAATTGTAGTCAAAGCAGTTGCTCACTACTATTGAGTATGTGTACTGAATGATATATTGAAAAAGCAACAGACATCCTCACAGCTCAAATGGCTTAGTGGTTAAGTGTTGTGAATATTGTGTACAGGGTCCTGGGTTCAAGACCTGCATGGGCAATATATTTTGTTGCTGGCAGAACAAATGCTGATGGAGCCAGGCTGATTAAGGTGCTTTAAAGTGGCTTTAAGTGGGTTTGCATGGGTTTCCATGAAGCTAAGCACTGCTCATGTACGGTTAAACCATTATGCGTTTACACCGTGTAGGCTTCGCTTACCAGTACGCAAATCCACTTAGCATTTACATTTAAGCAATGCTTACACCTGCCCTGGTAACCAGTGATCACATTCCAGACTGATCAAATAGCAGGGTAATGACATCTTTAATAACTGCATTTAATTCCATTTACACAACATGCTTCTATGTGCTATCTTTACAGTAGCAAGGTGTGTGAGTAAACTGTATGGGACACCTGAGTATACATGGGTAGTACCACAATCCTTTCTCTGTGTCTGTGTTTCATACTTGGGCAGTATCCCAGGTTATATACAGTCACACTTGCATGCATGGTATCATTATGTTACTACTTTTAACAGTGTTTTTCCAAGTAAGAGTAGATTGCAGATTGTAGTACTGGAACCACACAACCTGGATGTAAACTTGGACTCTTGACTACTGACTATCATGTTCTTGGTGTTTGAGCTCTATGTGTTTATGTATCTCCTAGTGGATATTGATCTGCTATGTTGATAGTACCTGTAGACTACCATGTTTTATGGACATGTCATTGAGGACTGTTGTAATGTAGTAATGGCATACCTATCAGCCTCAGATGTCTATCTGTCAAAACATTTATCCTAATGCATAACCTGTTGCCTATCTACTTTCTGTCTGTCCTCTGTACAGATGTGCAGATGTCAGGTATTAATCTTGGCTGCTTACAGTTTATCTCTGATTGACTGACACTGACATGTCTGCCCAACTGTGTTATGAATGCCACAGCTAGGAAACCCCTCTCTGTATGCACCACATGCCATGCATACCTCAACTAGACTACCACAGTCAACAGAACATGTTTGGGTACAGGTTCCTAGCACAGACACTGGCCATGTTATGCAATATGTGTTGCATACATGTCAATTGGAGCACCATATCGGCCCTCTCCAAGAGAAAACCAGATGAGTGGATGTTGAATATAACTGTCTCCATGGGGATCACTCAAGTGGCATCAGTTGATAGATGGCCTGCTGACAAATATCAGGTCCCACAATACCAGTGTATGCACACGCCCTACTCTTCTCATCTCTCCATGGACATTAGCCTGGTACACACTTAAGAACACCTGCTCCTATGGACCTCAGTACTGTGAAATGTGTTTGTGTACATTACTGGGTATAACAGTGTTTGTGTGTTCTAGAAATGGGTAGATAAGTGTGGGTTACCCTCTGAGTCCTGGCAAATGTGAGTTTATGTGTGTGTGCGTGTGTGTGTGTGTGTGTGTGTGTGTGTGTGTGTGTGTGTGTGTGTGTGTGTGTGCCCTTGTGTGTGAGTGTGCATATTTTTATTTTTAGGAAACAGCATTCCAAGGTCATATTCTCCAAATACACTAAACCTTGCCATACATTATAAGGGATGGTGATGTTACTGGCATTAGGAGAACCATGACAAATCCCTCAACCTACTTTCCCTGTGGCATGTGCAATAAATGCATATCCCTGTAGTAGCAATAATTAGATAGACAAGGGTTTGTATTGCAGTCCTGGTCAATGTGTGATTGTGGGAATGTCAGAACATTATCATGGGTTTCAGTGAGTACAGTATCCAGTGTGGGGTGGGGGTGCTGGGTATACTGTCTTTACACCATGGTACCCCAATACATGTCCCAAGGTCCACCGTATGAGGTCCACTGTGATCATCAACCATACAGGTAACTAATGACACTCTTCATTCCCATGATGACAGGAGTTATAGAGTGGGTAGAAGTGTAGTTAGAGGTTATATCTGAGTGCGCAAGACAAGGGGATATAGGTAAGAGAAAAGGAGGTTACAGGAGTTATAGAATGGATATAGTTAGAGGTTATATCTGAGTAAGGAGGACAAGAAGATATAGGTAAGGGAGGAGGAGGTTGCAGGAGTTATAGAATGGATAGAAGTGTAGTTAGAGGTTATATCTGAGTAAGGAGGACAAGAGGATATAGGTAAGGGAGGAGGAGGTTACAGGTGTCATACAGTAGATAGAAGTGCTTGGGTCAAAAACTTTGTAACAGTATGGACTCACTGACAAGGTAGTCAACACTGCTAAACCTAGGTTTGTCAAATGTGCCTATGACTATATGTGTTTGTCAATGTGTATATGCCAGGATATTTTACTATGTATTGTCCATTCCCACCCAGTACGTCCCCCATTACCATACTGTGCAAGGCCTGGTGATGCTGTTCACTTTACAGGAAGCTCAGATCATGCCTCACCCTATAAGCTCTGTGGTGTGCGCAATTAAGGCCAAACACATTAGTAGCAATAAGTACCTATGTAGGGGTTCTAATCTCAGTGTTGCCAAGTAAGTGTGGGTGTATGTGAAGGGATGTACCTCAGTTTGCAGAAAATATATTTCCCAGGAGATCATCTGTCTGAGAACTAACTGGCAAATGGTAACATTGCAAATCAATCATCTTGTGGAAAATCATTCCATCAAAAATAGTAGTGGATGCATAAATGCCTTTTTCCTCACTGTACAGCTGTAAAGTGATACTGGAGTTGGTATACATAGTTGGGTGTGGTTATTGTGGGCACAGCAACTTACACTGGGGGTATTGTTGTGTGTATCCCTTCACTTAGTGTGCTGTTATACTGTCCAGTTTATGTTAAGAAGTTAAGTAGTTGTTAATCACACTAGGTGTCGTTCTATGCCACCCCATTTTCCAGTGTGGGGGGGGGTTGTGCCCTCCATACCAGCATAACTATGTATACCAACTCCAGCATTGCAGTACATTGGGGGAAATGGACATATACCCTGCCAGTACCATTTCCAATTAAATTAAGTTTGGCAGACTGATCATTTTCTGATGTGATGCTTTGGCAATTTGGTCTTGGTGGAATTACAAATGCCAACATGAGTTTTCCTCAGAATGAAGTACAGCCATGTGAACATTATTCTCTGTGCATTGCATTAACACAAAAGCCTGTGTCTGTGTGTTATTCACAAACATTTGGTGTGTGCCACCTAGTACACTTACCATTGTCCACTGTAGAAGAGCTGCTTACATCAGCCACCATGCACTCACCTGTATACATCCCTCAGACCTATAAGCCATGTAGCACATGCAGTAACTGGTTAACAGACCTGTCACTTGTGTTCAGCTGTACCCAGGATATGACATAGTTAATATGTTACCACAGTGCCACACCACTTGTAGGAAAGGAGAGGAGACCAGCATCCTCCTGACACACAGACACCTAGAATGCAAACGAAATACATTACGGAGACCACATTCAGTCAATGTTAATAACAGCAATAATGCATCATGGCTGGACAGCTATGCACCCTGATGTGCAACCATGAAACATTCCAGCTGACAACACTTTAAACAGCATTACATTGCCAAACTGTTGTACATACACCCTGTGCATCAGAACCATATTAGCATGGCCTTGCATTGATGGTATGGATGACAGGGATGTGGCACAGGTATCAGCATATGCACAAAGTGTGGTGTGGGTATGCCGGAGGCCTAGGCTGAGCTGTTTGATTGACATCATGTGTGTGGGTTGGGGTTTGTTCATTAAATGGCCTGTGCAGATGTGGTGTGTGTAGGTATGGAGGTGCCCTAGCTGTGATGGTGATGTGTGTGTATGGATTCACAAAGTTCTGCCATGTGGCTTCCCTATACAGGTGTATGTTGGACAGCTGCATACCATACATGACAGGGTGTACAGTTCACTGTGTCTGGCCATGGACATGGGAACTGCACCTGCCAGGGGTTGCATGGGCACCATCTGGCAGAAGCCAAGTAATGGTACTCTCCCCTGATGATGCCATTTCTCTGCTGGATCTGCATCCCTGTTGGGACTGACCAGGACCATGTGCACATGGCCAGCTGCATTGTGGTGTGGACAGCACCCCTGCTGTAGTGATGGTGCTGGTACTGCCAATATGGGAGCAGGAGTGAGATGTTGAAAGTCCATGTAGACCTCCACCTGCTGGTGTTGCTGACCTATGTCCATGTGGCCGATGCCCTACTCCCACCACATGCTCTACCACAGAGACCACACGGTTGAGGATTCCACCATCTCGTTCAACCGTCTATCCATGACCCATGCAAAATAATGGTGGACATCTGCATGATCACGGATGTAGTCACATCAGCAGGAAGAGTAGCCCACTGGAGCCTCAGACCATTTCTGTTGTAATGTTCCATACGTGCCTGTGCCTCCATGATGGGCCAAAACATGCATCTGGTGACACCTGCTGTGGCACTTCTGCCAGGGGCATGATGGCCAGCAGCCCTCCTACAAGCAACCCTGTCCATCTGTCTGTGTGGGACCCAACCAGTCATCCTGCTATGGCTGCTGTGTACAGACACACTTGCCATAGTCACCCCACATTCCTGTCCCATTACACCACCCGCAAACTGTTCCTCATCTATGGCCACTGGTGATGAGGTATGTGTGGGCATTGTGACTGTGAGTGGGGATGGGGTGGATAAAAGTGGGATGTCAGCCAATGGCATAGATGCAGCCCCTGACATCCTGCCTGTGCCTCACTATGCCTATCATTGTCAGAGTCTGTATGGACACTTGACATCAGTTTGCCTGCAGGAGGGACCCTGACCCACTTCGCCACCTGTGAGGGGCATACAAGGCATCTAAATTAAGACCTATACATTATGGTTTACTTCTAAACACACACACACACACACACACACACACACACACACACACACACACACACACACACACACACACACACACACACACACACACACACACAGACTTACAGGTGATGTGGCACAAAGATATTACACAGACCTTTCATTACCCGACAGTTGACATGCATGACATATGGCACTCAACAACATGCACTGCAGGCATTCATAATCCTTGTTACCAACAATATACATCTCTGTGATGCATGAGTTGTGTTAGTAGGTGACGCCCCTTCCCCTGGAACAGACTGCACCCATGTACACATTATTGCTGTGCACTTGTACGGCACATTGGCATGTACTGTGCACCATACCTCACAAGTGTACAGACCATTGCTGAATATGTAGATGTCTTTCAGTTATGTTTTCTCTGTTGCTCACAGCCCCTATGTGTTTGTCTGACACATAACTGGGATGATATGAGGTCTGATGTCAATAATTAATGCCTGCCCTTTAATTTGCAGATCTCATCAACAGCAGTGCATGTATGTGCAAGAAAATCCAGTTACACTGACAGCATTCAAAGCTTCATGTGGATATGAGGAGTGTACAAATGCCTGTTGACATGCCAGCCTCTTCTATGATATGCAGTGGGGCCACAATACTGCATCTGATAACATTACATACAACTGATATGTGACATATGACCTTTGCAAACCAATGCAGTATCAAACAAATATGTTAGTCATGGAGATGCTGAATGAGATGCATACAATATTTGGGTTGCATAAGTGTGCACACCCTTAAAACAATGGTTTGTTGAAGCACCTGTTAAGTGACCTACAGAAGTCAGTATTCCTGAAAGGAGTATACTTGCATGGCCCATATTTACTTGGCATTATTTGGTCTGTCTGACCTATAAAGGGCCCCCAACTCTGCCAGATTGCAAGGTCAGCTCATGTGCACAGCCTTGGAGGTCACGTAGTGACTTCACTATTGCTGTAGAGTCTGGGCTATGTCTGGCACAATTCATAACCTTAACTGTGTTCAGATACAGACATTCTTAGCTAGCTTTGTATGCATGCTTCAGTCCACTGTTGTGTTTGAAGCTGACACCCCTCCCCAACCCCAGCCTTACTGCAGATGTATGACAACTATGGCCCACATGTGAGTGTTATTTTTCAGTGTTCCAAATTCCACCCACCATGTCTACCAGCCTAGTCCCAGCTAATGAACAGCAACCGTAAAGGTGTACACTGGCACCAGTAAGCTAAAAGTTGGGAATGGTGTCCCTGAGGTGGAGTGAGGTGCTGCTTGTGTACCACACATATCTTTATGTATACTGTCTGTAGGTTTGAGCCTTCATCTCATGACAACATTACACATTGCAACACATTTCTTTGGGAGTCTTGATGTTATGCTTATGCTACCTGTACAGATCCCTGGATGATGTTTCATGTGGGACAAATCTTCCATCTGATTACCCTAATCCACAGGCCACATTTATGTAGATTCCCGACACAGGTACTACACAGGCAGTACTTGCTAGACATCCCTGCAACTCCATCAGTGTTGTTGCATGTCTATGGCCAACCTCCATAACCTGTTTGCAACATGTTTTGTCACCTGTTTTGGATGGTCATCTGTTTATTTTCTACATCACTCTTGTTCCATATTTAATACACCTCTAAATCACTGTCTGCACAGTTTGCCATGGTATATGCAAAGGTGAGTTAAGGTTACTTTTCCCACTCCTGACTCCTAACTTTCAGATATGGGATCCATTTCATGCTTTGTAAGATGTGTGCAAGCCATGGCTCCCTCTGTTGTAGGCAACTGGGCAAATGTCAGTGATATATATCTTGGACAGCAGATCATTACTTGGTGTGACATTGCGGCCCTGTACTCGATGGCAGGTGTGTACTTAAGAAGAGTGAATGCTGTCAGTACATGACAAGCTGCCTCCACAATATATCATTAGAGTGTGTGCACACATATGCTACCAATGTTTTGTAAAGTTTGTATACCCCTTATTCCTTGTACTAACATGATATTCTATATTACACATTCATTGATTATGTTAGGACCACATTACAGGTTGTAAAAGGCATGGAATGTGTTATTGTGGTCTGCTGTTGTATATTTTAGGAACAGTTGCCATTGTAATAGTGATGTATACACTGTTGTGTTCATTGTATAAGAGTAATGTTTCATAAATGTCCCTACTGTACGCCATTTGTCCCACCATTTTGTTTATCTCTGTCCACACATCTTGCACTGACAGGTTGTGAGGTATACTGCAGGAATTTTACATAGACTGCAGATATGCCACCATGGTGACCATTGTTATGCAGCGCAGGTAACACCAACAACAATGAACATGTACAGCATGCATAATGTATAGGTGGGTTAAATGTGTGCATGCCAAACAGCATGACCTTAACATGGCCGGTGTATTGGCAAACCTGAACAAAACAACACCATACTCACAAGCCACAGGCTGCTGTCCCACTTGTATACCACAGGGATCTAAATATTTGTGGGGGAGAAGTAATGTCAGTAGGCACACCTGTGGCATTGGTACAGGGTGGAAGCAGCATTTCAGCACAACAACAGTACAAATCACAACACTAAGGATTATGCACATCTGTGCATTACTACACTTCGAAAACATGCTATCTTATTTGACATATGCATGTAAATACTTTACAGATAAAGTTGGATAAGCAACAGTGTTCTAGTGATGTTCTCTGGGGCTTTACCTGCACGATCCTCATCCATTTTGTGGGTGGCACCCACCTCCACAATGCTGTCTTCAACTTCATGGTTTGTCTTGTGGGTGGGTGCTCCAATGCTGGCAAGGAGTTTATTGGCATGTGTCAGTGGGGCTGGATGGCTTGACCCACACCTGCGGCTAGCCATTCCCTCACAATGGCAGCGTCCCACTGATGGGCATGGTGGATGATGTCAGTGCAACGATGCCGCACCTGCTCATAATTTTGGCTGTGCAGGCCATCATTTATCCTATGGACAAGGTTGTTCCCTCTCTTTTAGATCCTGGGCTCGGAGTCTGAATAATTTGTTCTGCAATAAGTCTGCATCTATGTGTCCCTGTACAGCCATTATAGCAACCTATTATGAGCATGGTGTATTGCTGCTGTCCACAAAGGGAGATTACTCTATCGGTGGGGAGGCTGGGTGTACAGGTCAGGTACTGCTGATTCAATTTGGCTACAGTGGATATAAAGTGTACACTCTCTTGTTACAATGCCTGGTATTTGTGCAATTGAAACATGACCCTACAAATACTTATTTCAACACAATCCCCACCTATAATGTGATCTCTAGCCTGCTCATTCCAATTGAAAACATGACAATCTGTTCTGAGAAAACATATGGTAAATAATACTCATTGCAGTAAGCCAGTTGAATGTGTGTGCACACCCTTAAAGTGGTATGTTTTGTAAGCACTTGCTGAGATGATTACAGCATCCATTTGTCTTGGTTTGTACTCTTAACATCATGAAACATCTCCACTTGGCAATAGTTGCCCACCTTCCTTTAAACAGATTTGTTTCTTTTTCAATAGAATTGTACAGGTTATGGGTCACATTTGATGTGATAAACATTTTGAAATGATGTTCTGTGGTCTCTTTGGCATATAGCACACAAACCTGGCATTCCAACAGGGGTGTGTACACTTTGGATATCCAGTGTATATGGGTGTTGATATAGCTGTTAGTGGTAGGCATGGGCAGTGGCTCATAACACAGTTGTACACTTCTCTGATACTATCTGATAATCATGCATACTGTAGTACCCATATCAGTGTCATGGCAATGCAACAATCAAGACAACATGTGTGATCCTGTACAGTCAAGATGTCAGTGTATAGAGAATGCTGTTATATGCCCTTGTAAGGCATTTTTATGGAGGAGGGATATTAAATGTTTTTAACCTAGGCTGTTAGAACATGTGAGAGATATTACTAATAAGACTCATTAAGGTATATGGCTGTACATTTACATACATTTCAACATGGGGACACCAGAGGGTTAGAGCTTACTTTGTTGCAAACAGTTATGTCTTTCAATGTGATAGTACATTTTGAAGTGAAGCATTATTATGCAAAGGATCCATTTACACTGTAACATGTGATACGTTCCCCCCTAGGGGGTTAACTACGGAGTGTAATTGGAGGCTGTTGAACTAAATCTGTAATTAAGTGTTAATTGCTTCTTGTCTTCAAGGCTAGTGTGTTTTTTACTGTAGCACTACTTGAAGGCTTTGGCCAAGACAACAGAGTATCCTTTGTTTTGCAGATTTAGTTTGGGTTACCACATGTCCCTCTTTGCGAGGGACATGCCCTCTTTGTGCAGTTGTGTCCTGCTGATGACAACTGACATATGGCAAATGTCATGAGATGGTAGGACCAAGAATGTATCATATGTTTTCTTTGATAGCTGCATAATTCAGTTAGTTTGTATTTCAAACACTTAATTGATGAGGGTTCTCAACCTTTAGTTGCGGCTGATAAGGGAGGTTTTTCCAGTCTTGGGACTTCACCTTATTCTGCATCAGTTTCATAAATGATGTATGTGTGTATATATATGTATATATATATATATATATATATATATATATATATATATATATATATATATATATATATATATATATATATATATATATATAATATATATATATGTATATATATATATATATATATATATATGTATATATATATATATATATATATATATATACACACACACACACACACACACACACACACACACACGCACGCACGCACGCACACACACACACACACACACACACACACACACACACACACACACACACACATTTTCCCTACTGTTAAATGACTGTGCTGCATGATATGTTTGAATAAACATCAAGCATATCTACAAATTAGATGGCTTCATGGTAATATGGTGTGCAGGGTCCTGGGATCAAGACTTGCTAGGGCTGATTATTTTGTTGCTGGGCAGAACATGAGCTGTTGGATACAGACTGATGAAGGCACTTTTAAGCAGCTGTGCACAGGTTTGTGTGGCAGCAAGCAATGCTAACTTCCGGTTAAATATGCTTACAGACAGTTAGCGCTAAAAGTGCTTAATCTGTGTCGGCATCGCTTAGCACCATGCAATCAGGCTTAGCCCCACTTACTACTGCTTACTCCCACTTACCCCCATGCTAATTTCTTTAAACAAAAGAAAGAAGGGTTGATAAGAAAGTGGTGAAAAAGGGGGCACGCAAAGGGAAAGACAATAGCGAAAATTGCTAGAAATGTGCAGGACAGGTGTGGGGAAGGTCCATAGCTGTCCATTTCTTCTACAGCAACATCTGTGCATATATACTGAATTTAGAGGTATATTTGGACAGTCAACCCCCTGAGAGAGGTGTGAGGACACTAATAATGTGTTGTGAAGCCAGTTAGACCAGATTACCGTTGGTGTCCATGTGTGCAAAATGGACAGCTATGTATGGGGCAAAATCTTTTTTTGGGTACATATTGCCTTTTTTTTAAGGTGAGAGTGGGATGTTGAGGAAAGATAGTAGGTATATTTGGGGATGTAGGTTGGGTAGGAAGACAGGCAAGACAGATAATACAGCATACAGGTGGTATATGATACATGTTGGGGGTAAACACCTTGGATGGAAAGGGGTGTTTGGAAATCGGAAGCCCATGAGCACCCAAATGTTAACAGTAGGACTGACATCCCCACCTATGGGCAGTCACCATTGCACCTTTATAGCCCCAAAGGTGGCTGTGCTGAGGCCTGAGCAGGAGGGGCAGGCTGACTCTCTAATTGTACCATGCAGCCCTCAAGCCGACATAGCAGATCTCCCAATTACCTGCGGAGCTCGTTACACACCAGACCTCAGACCTGGCTTTGGGTGACAGTATCCTGTCCATGCCCATGCCCTGCATGAGGACAAGTCCCATCCCCTGAGACAGTTCCACCTGAAGGTGGTGCAGGACCAGTGGATGAGGAGGTCCTGGTGTGGGTCCCAGATGTACTGCGGCCAGGTGCCATGTTCAGATGAGGTGGGAGAGGTGGGTCCGCTGGGAAGGGATCTTCCGAAATGTGCTATGGTGTTGCAGTTTTAGAACATAAGTGGGTTAGTAATAGTCAACACAACTGAGGATTAAGTATAACAGAATGCATAGAAATTCTAACCCAAAACAACAGATTTGGAGCAGTTGGATAGCAAACAGAACACATGCATATATGGAACCACAGTGGCTATTGCAACATCCTGCAGGTTACATTGATAGCAACAGGCCACCAATGATAGTATTTCAACATGGAGCATTAATAGAAACACATTTCAATAGCTGTTGAACAATAGTACACATGTCCCAACCGTAGGTTTGGTGTAAATCATACCCATTGATTTGTGTGTTTAGATTATTGTTGCAGATATGGTGAGGGAGAGAGAGATGTCAGTTAACAACTTGTATATCCTTGCAGTACTCACAACTTTAATGATCATTGCTCTAATAATTTCGGTACAGGTATTATTACAATAGCCTATGGCTTTGGTTTGGAAAGTGGTATGTCTATACACAGTGTATAATTCAACCTTCTTATAGCTACTTTCTACTTCTCTTACCTGGAAGACCTGTGGGGGGAATGGTTATTACACTACCTGACTGTTTCTACACATATTCACAAAATCCTAGTTGAAATTATGCATATAGCTTACTATCACTCCCGGGATTTGAACCATGGCTGTGTCTGCTAAAAGTATGATTTGTGTTTCATCAGAGTGAGCTATTGAGAAACTGATGCTTCTTATTTCAATATTTTCTGTCTAGGTCTCTCTTGGGTGTACAATCTGACCTTGTAATTACAACATTCTTATATAGACATTCCTAGACATATTTTTTATGTAGCATAGTGTTGGGAACAGTGGTTAACACAACATTACTATTCATACATCAGATCTTGGTGAATGCAACATTTCAAGCCATACAATACCAGAGTAAACACAACCATTCCAGGATTTAGAACCTTATTGCCAGGCAGTTACAGTTCTCTTACATGGAAGACCTGTGGGTGGGAATGGTTGTTAATGCTACCTGACTGTTTCTATACATATTCACAAAATCCTAGTAGAAATTATGCATACAGCTTACTACTCCTCCCAGGAAATGAACCATGGCTGTGACTTCTAAAAATACAACAATTTGTGTTCCATCAGAGTGAGTTATTGAGAAACAGGTGTTTTTTTTTTTTCTTGCAATGTTTTCTGTCTAATGCTCTCTTCTTTGTACAATCTGACTTTGTAATTACAACATTCTTATACAGACATTCCTGGACATATTTTTGATATTGCACAGTGTGAAAAAAGTGGTTAACACAACATTACTATTCAGATATCAGATCTTGGAGAATGCAATATTTCATGCTATACAATACTAGAGTAAACACAACCAGTCCAGGATTTAGAATTTATTGCCAGGCAGTTACAGTTTTATTTAAATATGACCTATATGGAACTATCACTGTCATATTGTCTGATTTATTAAGTACAAACCATACACATTTTTTATACTGCCCGGTGACATTCTACTCCTTTATATTTATTTGGTATGACTACTACAAAAAGGATTGTTACTCACCAGTCTCGCGACGCAGCCTTTGCAACCTACTGGCATGGGCTTCCTGGTTGGTAGCCTGCTCATTTGGAGCTGTAATGAAAATAGAGAGAAGTATTTAGGCATACCTATCCATTACATCCACAGGCTGGACTTTGGTAAACAGTTATTGCTATGAAAACAAAGAAAAACAGTAAGCAGGCTAACGTACGACTGCACTGCAACAACAGCAAACAAGCACAAAAACAAAAAAAAAAACAGTCATATGACGTACAGCTGTAAAAACATAAAATTTATCTTTCACAACTAGGTAAGCGCTTTCACCACCATTGTGGTGGCTTCCTCAGACCATAAGCAGTAACATTAAAACAATGCATTTGCATTAAAACAATGCAAGAATGCAGAGGCCCTCTGCCGCACAGCACCCCTGGGCAGGCATTACTGCTTACTTGTAGATCTCTGAAGCATATAAAGAGGAGTAACTGTCCATGAAACCCAGCCCCATACATAATGACCACACCATATTAACCTGTGAGCAACATTTTTATTTGCCAGAGCAGAATAACATATATAATCAAATTATATTTGAACATAATGTAAATTTCCAGTTATCATATGAACAGAACAAATTATAGAATATTTAATGCCAGCATTCTACAAATTGCTCACTCTTCAGAGTCATGATAAAGACCATACCCTCACACTCCAGATATAGCAGGAATCTGCAGGGGCAATGTCCTACACTTCTGTTCCTAGTATAACACTTACTACTATCCAATGGCAAAAGGAAAATATAAATAAAATGCCTGACTCGTAATGCTTTGCTTACTCTCGTCAAGCTACCTGGAAATAATAGAAGACCATACGACTAATGCCACTGGTAATTTCTGCTGTACAATCAATAAATCCCTAATGATCCAATATATTCATTTTTGTTTAGACACATTACTCAAGTTATTACCTCCCAAGTGTTATTAAAACAACATTAACACTAGAAGCTGTCCACCTCACTTTCTCCATCAAAAGGTGCCGCCACAGCAAACCAAGATATCCCTTTCATATCACTTCACATGTGGTTACATCAAGGGCCGACAACCCTCCTCATGCTCTCATAGCAGCTTTCCTGCTCATCTCGAATATATTAGAATAGTGAATAACCAATTTTGTCCTAGGCCTTGTGAAGCAATAAAACATGCCATTAATGTAAGTTTGCCATTCCTATATAATACCTAAAAGCTTTTCAAGCCCATCAGCTTTTTCTTTTATTAACATCAATAGACAATCCGAAACTCTGCCTATACAAAAGGAATGAGATGAATATTTTCATTCAACATTAACCTGGCTGTTTAATGCCCCCTTTTAAACCACATTAAATTGACTTACTAAATCAGGCTAATAACAGAAAAAAAAAATCATTCGGCCTAACCAATATTATCTTTCTCAGGAAAGAATCCTATCTTACTGTAAACATTAAAACCTCATGATTTCTTTCCAACACCCCATTGTCACCCTGTTCTGTCTTAGATTTTGATAGGCAAATCTAAACTGAATAATCTTCTAAACACACACCAGCCCATTTTAAATTCACCCAAAAGTTCACTCTTCCAGAAGGCATCATAATACAAATAAGCCAAAAGATTGCCTGCAACACATACAAACCAGCTTTAGGTCAGACCACATGCAGGCCCTTGAACGGCACCTTAAACAACAGTCTTCCTATAGGCATCCTACCGTTCAGTAATACATACCTAACTCTCTTCCTGTCTTTCATCAGTCTCGCAATTAACCTATGCTTTGTAAAGTTAAAGCACATGCACACTTAACAACACTAAATGGACCCAAATCGATCTCACCAATCTCCTATGTATTTAAATATATTTTTTCTACAAAACCCTTTGACTACTGCCTGTCCTGCACAAGCAAATCATTCACAATTTCCCTAACAGTCAGCACTATGCAGCTACTTGATATACATCAACCAAAACTACTGAATTAACCACCCTAACATAATCCCACAATCTACCTATCCTCTCTGAATTTTCTGGTAGATCATCCACTGAGGCTAAAGCCTGAAACCCATAAATCTGAAAATGAGACAAACTATTATCAATCATATGAATTTTTACTGGAACAAACTAAACGGAGAATGAGAATTAATAGTAGGCATAGCTCTTAACCTCTTTGCACAATAAATCAGGAAAAAGTTAAAAATAATGGAAGACTAAGGTACAAAAATAGGAACTGATTTTAATTGTTGCTCTTATAATCTTAGAAAGTTGCTAGAATAATAGGTTTTGCTCAGCATGAATTTTCTGAAGAATATAAAACTGAACATCAAATGTCTGTCATTATATAGTCAATACCTCTCAACTGTACGGATTTTTGCAGAATGTCCAGATTTTGGCCTCATAGTTTTGTTCCATTTTTCATAAAATTGTGCTTTTTTGGCAAACTAGTGACAAATCATTAAAGATTGAAGTTAGAAAATAATGACTGACATTTGATTTCAGACTTCCTATCCTTCAGAAAATGGAAGATAATGCAAAACCTGTTTTTCTTATAAGTTCATAGGTAGGTACTAGGCTATTGGCCCTAGGGCCTATATAAGCCTAGCCAAAAGGTACCCTGGCTTTCGCCACCCAAGAAAATAATTTTCCTGTGCCCCTGTCGAGACAAGACACAGAATTGATCCCCGGGGTGAATTTCCGATCTCCCATCCAATCAACAAGATTTTTCTTGAAGAGTGCTAATGAGGAGCTTTGTTTGATATAGACAGGTAGTTTGTTCCAGAGTATGGGAAGTCTCTGGGACAGGAATCTATCCCTCCAGCATGTTCTGTTTATTGTCGTGACAAGGTTTAGGTCCCTAGACCGTGTAGCTCGGAGGGATTGGGATTTCTTTAAGTAGAGTATTTCCAACAGCTCTGGGTTTGACATAGCTTTGTATGTTAGACAGAGATCGCCTCTGAGTAGGCGATATGTGACAGAGTAAAGCTGGAGTTTTTTGAAACGGTCTGCGTAGGGCATCTGTTTGAGGCAAGTAATCTTATTTGTGAGGTATTTCTGTGGCCTTTCCAGTTGTTGTAGATGTCTTGTGAGGTACATACCAAAAGGGGCATTGTACTCTATAATGGGTCTAATGAGTGATGAGTATAGGGGACCAAGACCTCTTTTTTCCTGGATGAGAAACCTTTTGTGATGAGATGTGCCATGTAGAAGGATTTTCTGACTACTGTGGCAATGTGATTATCAAAGGGAGAGACTACTTTCCACCTGTGTCCCAAGGTCTCTTATCACACTTTTGGTGTTAAGTAGACTACCCCTTATGTGGTAGTTCATGAGTACAGAGTTTTTACAAAAAGGGATGATAACACACTTTTTGGCACTGAGCTTGAGGCCATGGCTTTGACACCAGGCATCTGTCTCAGTGAGGTCCTTTTGTAGTATGTCCACATCGTTAGGAGTTTTGATTATGGCTCCTAATTTGCAGTCATCTGCGAACTTCATTAGCAAAAGACCTTCTGTGTTAGCCAGTACTTCAGAGAAGTAGATACCAAACAGGTGATGACCCAGGACTGAACCCTGTGGTACTCCACTTGTCACTGGTCTGAGGTTGGATTTGGAGTCTGCTACTTTCACAGTGTGGGTTCTGTCAGTGAGCCAGTTGGCAACCCATCTTGTGACATAGGGATTTATACCTAGTTTATTCAGTTTATCTATAATTCCAGAGTGGGGGGATGGTGTTGAAAGCCTTGGCAAGATATTGATAGGCTGTGTGAACCACCTTACCCTCATCTACAGCTTTGGTGACCACTTCAAAGAAGTCTATCGGGTTTAGGATACATGATCTGCCTTTTACAAACCCAAACTGGGTGGGATCTAGAGTTTGGAGATTACCAATGTCATTGTTTATAAGTTCCATGATGATACGTTGCATAGCCTTGCAGACCAGGCTAATCAGGCTAATGGGACAATAGTTCCCGGGGTCCGTGGTGGCTCCCCCTTTGTGGAGTGGGATGATGATCACTGTGTGCCATTCAGTAGGCACAAAGCCTGAGGTGAGGCTATGATTGAACATGGTACTTAGGTCGGGTGCCAGTTCATTTTGTAGTCCGTGTAGAACACAGCCTTGGATGTTGTCAGGTCCCATGGATGCTGTGCTCTTGGCCTTTGGAGAGTGTGTTTTTTACCTGAGCAGCTGTGATTACAGGAACGTTGCATTCTTCCAGTATAGAGATGGGCCCTTTAGGGGATGAGTGGGGGGTAAAGTTAGCACTGAACCTGTCTGCCAGGATGTTGGCAATATCAGTTGGTTCTGTATATTCAGTGCCATTGTGCTGTAACTCAGAGCAGGTCTGAGTATTGTCATTGTGATTCTTGACATAGGTATAGAATGCTTTATGGTTGTCTTTAGAATCAGTGGTGATTTTGTTTTTGTAACTAACTTTAGAGGATTTTATGAGGGATCTCAGCTTCTTATTGAGGCTGACCACGGAGTTCCTCCATGGAGTTCCTCCAATCATGTGATTTTACTCTTTTTTGAAATGGTTTCTTTCTTCTGTTGTAGAGTTTGTTTATGGCAGGGGACCACCAGATTGGCTTCTTTTTTTGGAGGATAACATCTTGGTTCTGTTAGGGATTGCACAATCCATGCAGTCGTGTAAATGCTTATAAAGTGCATTTGTGTAGGATTCAGCAATCATACCTCTGTTGTGCATCAGCATGGGTGTTGTGAAGTTTGCCACTTCTGTCTTAAGAAGAGTGAAGTTGGCTTTGGAAAAAATGTTTTACCGTGGTTTCCCTAATGGAGGGGTGGGAGTGGGATGTAAATGTCTAGGGTGATTAGCTTGTGGTCGGATCTGACCAATCAGGAATTGACTTCTGGTGTGGAACACTGGTTGCCCATGTTGGTAATGACCAGGTCTAGGATACTGCTGCCCCTGGTGGGGGTGTGGATAAGCTGAGCCAAGGCGTTGCAATTTATGAATTCCAGAAAATGTTGAGCACAAGAGTTGCTACATACATGAGTAGTTTTCCCAATTAATGGTGGGTAGTTGAAATCGCCCATTATTAGGATGTTAGAATGTACCCTAATATTTTTCAGTGTATCAAGAAATGAGGAGTGGGAATCCTGGGGCATAGTGAAGGATCTGTAGCAAGCTACAATTTGGATTCTTGCCCAGAGTTAGTTGCACTTGGATAATCTTGGATGTATTATGCTGAGAAACTTGCCTGGAGGTGTGGATATCCTTAATGAATATGGACACACCTCCACCTTTAGTGTTTCAGTCCAGGTTAGGTGGCCGAAAGGTGTGGTATGAATTATAGCCTGGTAACACAGGGGTGCTCTCTGGAGCCTTGAACCAGGTCTCTGTCACTGCATAGATGTTGATGTTCTCCTTTTTAAGGAGTGCCTTGAGTGAGTGCATTCTATCAACTTTTTAAGTTTGTAAGAGTAATATTTAAAAATCATCCCTATGTCTGGGCCTTTGTCCCGCTTTTATTTATGGCTTTGTCCAAATGTCTTGTTCTAAGAGGATAAGAGGTATGTTAGTGACTTTAATCCCCAATGATATGTTAGAAAGCCATAAATATTTGAGGAACAGACCAAAAATCTGAGACAGAAATCTGGATATTCTGGGAAAATCTGAACAGTTGAGAGGTATGATAGAATGTAATACCAACTTCCCCCAACAGCAATTGAAACATATCAGACTTTGTACACTTTTTAACAATACTTGTTCCACTACCACTTATTTATACGAATGAAAGATTACCATCTTTTTATACAACTTCTCCTGCCAAACTACCACTGGTGCTGAAAAGAACTCCAAAAAGTAGTATATGTCTTTCTTGCATCAGGTCAATGATGTGGCCATGGAGATAAAAAGAGTAACTCTGAAAATAAGCCTACATGCCTTATTGCTATGCTGCATCAGTTTAAAGCTGTAACCCATCTAATGAAACCCAGTCATCTTAAAATACATACTTTTATTTGAATAAACAAGGTAAAGTGGTCAAGTTCTACCTATCAGTAACATCTCATTTAAAAAAAATAAATACATGATACTCTTAAACCATGTTAAAGAATAGGTGATAAAGCTGAAAAATAAATTAAAAGCATATTTGTTTATGCTGTAACTTAGCAAATTTTCTAAGGCAAACTCAAACACTGTTTCTCTGTCCTAGCTATGCTGCAGAAATAACATCATAGTCACCATCTATAGATTACGTTATGATTATGCAGTCTCCAGCACAGAAAGGAATTGCAATTCTACGTCCTCTATTGATTTGCCAATGATGAATCCTGGATTGCAATGGCTAAATGTAAACTGATTGACTAGTTAATGGTATAACTATGTGCAATGACTGTGATATTTTTACAGTTAATTTTGCTTGACTTTAAATACACTATTTTCACTGTTGTGGGTAAATATGCCAGATTTAAACTATTATTTTCTCAATAATAATCAGCGGATCCTGTATCTATACCTGCGGTTGCTTGAATAAACCTTCACATCACTCAGTTGATTTGTTAGTTTCCACTGTGTTTAAACTTAATAGAAGTACCAATATTTTTATTGGCTACTTCTGCATCAATATCTGTTTCTTAATGATGCTGTTATATACTTAGAGCAGTTCCATCAATATACTAAACAGCATAAACTGCTATACATCTAACTTTTGTTAATTATTGCAAGAGGTAGTGCTTAAAATCTCTTTAGTCCACTTTTATAGACCTGTTTAATAGCTTCCTGTACCAAGGAGGTTTTATGGATTAAAGACAAATTTTGACAGCAAGCATAAAAGAAATGCATGTGCTAGAAGCTGATCTCAATTGTTAGAGGCAGAAGTAGCCTTAGTGATTAATATTGCCTTTTTCTTTTCTTTTGTCTCTCCTGTTTCTTTTTCCTAGGTTGGAAGAAATAATAGAGTTGGTTCTAAGACTATTTTAGTGTAACTAATTTCTAGTTATCTGTATGCCACTAAAGGTTCATTTTATTTACTTAGTTTATCAAGCAGCTGGCTTGTTGAATCTTCTTATAGCACTATGTAAATAGCCTGCGAACTACTGTTGTTACTATGCCTCTTAGTGCACTTCTTTTAATTAATGATACCTAAGGGTTTCCTTTTATAAACAGATATGTTTAATACTGTTTCTATATATGGTCAGATATTTTCCTCTTATTTAACACTTTTATTATAGGAGGCTGCCCTGCGGGAGTTGTTACAGATGTTTGTATACGTTTGGAAATCTGTAGGTTTTATTGACATCCCTCTATTACTTGAACACTATAACTCAAACTCAAACTCTCTACTTACACTTCATACTCACCTACCATTGCAGAGGGATGGGTGGTTAGGCACATACAAGGGGGTTTGGAGTATAGAAGTCACTTTACAGAAGGAACTACTTAGCACAGTTACCTATCAGTTCTCATCTTTATCTTTAGTCACTTATTTTTATTATTTATCATTAAAAATGATTACAATTCCTCTTCTTGAGATGATAACTATAGACTCATGGAATGTTAAGGGGATTTTAGACAAAGTTAAAAGAAACCTATTCATGCATATCACATACCAAAACAAATCAATGATAACTTTTCTTCAAGAAACTCACCTGACCACACAACTTTGGGAAAAGGAAAGAAAAAGGAAATGGGTCACGCTAATAATAGCTGCGGGTTATAATTCCGCTTCTAGAGGGATTGCTATTATTATAAATCAATCCTACCAGAGGAGATCCCCTCCATAAAAACAGACACAAAGGGTAGATGGGCTCTTTTTACTAGTAAGCATCATATCACAGATAAACTCTTACTTTTTGTAAACATCTACAACCTCTGCTCTAACAAGCAACTCTTTATATACGAAATCTGTAACCTTTTAGCTGCCTACCCAAATCACTTATATGTTATTGGGGGAGACTGGAATGCATTATTAGATCCAAACAAAGATAGGTCACACAAAGAGACACGGCACTCACATAGTATTATGATAGCCTTGATGATCTGCAAAACACTTTTGATTTGTTTGATCCGTATACCAATTTTCAGTATGACAAAACAGTATCTAGATACATCTTCTTCTCATCTGCCCACAAATCCTGGTCAAGGATAGATGCCTTTCTAATTTCTCAACTTTTTCGATCATACAAGGTAAAATATTCCATCTCTCCCAGAACTATCTCAGATCACTCTAAAATTAACATTTCCATACATCACTTAAACCCCAAAATAACCATCCCCTATTTTAATAAATGGACTTTAAACCCTAAAATTGTTCAAAACCAGGAGGTAGCCAAAGAAATAACTAGCATTCTAGTTCAATTGGATGAGGATTTTATATCCATTCAGATACCCTATGACAAGTATTGGGAAGCTGCTAAAGTAGTTATTAGAGGTGTTATAATACAAAAATTTGCCTGGTTTAAAAGAAAATACACTAACATTAGAACTAACTTAGAATCTCAGATTGCATCAGCTGAAATACAATTACAACATAATTACTTGAAAGAATTAGACGAAAAAATGGTTGAATGGCAGAAACAGCTGCATAAGCACTATCTAGAAAACCTAACTATTTTAGAAAGTAGGTCCGTATACCATTATTCAGAATGGGTGAAAACATCTTCAAAATTCTTATCCAGACTAATAAATATAAAGAACGGACCACCAAGGATTAAAGAAATACACTATGAAGGACAAGTAAACCATGAAGACCAAGACATTTTAAGAGTTTTTGAGACCATTTATAAAAATCTGTATAACATGTCCCTCCCACCTTTAAATGAAAAACTTCAGGACTTCATTCATAACTTAAAATTTCCACAAGTCACACAGGACCAACAAAAACTCCTAGGATCACCAGTCCATCTAAAAGAAATAAAAGATGCAATAAATAATCTTAAACCAGGTAAATCTCCAGGACCTGATGGGTATACCTCTGAATTTTATAAAATATTCTCAGAACCTGTCTCAGAAATCCTATTAAAATATATAACTATATAATACAACATGGTATAATGGATATTTATATAAATAATTCTAAAACCATCCTTATTCCCAAACCAAATTCTGAACCAACTTATCCATCTAACTACAGGCCAATTGCCCTCAGAAATACTGACATTAAAATACTAGCCCAGATTTTAGCTAGTCATGTGAAAAATAAACTCCCGTCTATTATTTCCCAAGATCAATTGGGTTTCATAGTAAATAGACAAACTTGCAACAACACGTTGCTACTTGAATCAGTCATTAGACTACGTAAGGCAGATAAACATCCCAGTTATGTTATTGCTGCAGATGCTAGCAAAGCATTCAATAGAGTTCATTTAAACTTCTTATTTAATGTTATGGTTCTATTTGGAATTCCTCAAGGTTTTATAAAAAAAGTTAAGGTACTCTATCAAATGGCTTCTACTTCTATTCAGATAAATAATCTTAGAATAAACCCTATCCCCATCACCAATGGCACAAGGCAAGGCTGTCCGCTATCTCCTCACCTCTTTAACCTATACATTGAGCCCCTGCTCATTTTTATTTCATAAAAAGCCTTACACCACATTCCAAAAATATTTAATATTAAACTTATGTTTTCGGCCTTTGCAGATGACTTAAACATTTATCACCAACTCCCCTCAAATGACCTCCCTAAAATACTTAAAGCGATTGATAAGTTCTCGGAGATCTCGAATTATAAGCTAAATCCCAACAACTTATACCTCTTCCCTCTAAATCCTCTTGGTCATAAAGATTATTACTTTCCTTGTGAGAGAGGTTAAATTAAGCTACCAACTGAAATATTTGGGAATAATATTTACCCCAAACTTTAAAGAAATTGTTAAAAACAATTTAACCAATATGTGAACTAGCATTGATAATGACTTAAACAGATGTAAAAATTTTAACACGTCCCTGCTCTCCAAAGCTAGTGTAGTTAAAATGAATCTGTTACCTAGAATTATTTTCCAACTAAATGCCACTCTTTCATTTATTCCCCAAAAATTCTTTCTAGATATGGAGAAAGCCATATCTAAATTTCTTTGGTATCCTAAATCCACTAGAATTAAGTATGATAAACTTAAACTTCCAAAAATTAAGGGAGGGTTAGGGTTACCTGACTTTAAACTATATTATAGTGTCATTATTTCGTACATGCTACTTTAGATAATAAATTATGAATCTAACTCAAACATATGGTCCTCCCATGGGCAAAAATAGGGTCTCAACAAATTAGGTTTCATAGTTTAGTACTAGGCTATCTGCCCTTGGGCATTTGTAAGCCTAGCCCTAGAGATGTGGCTTTCGCCACCCCATGTAGTGGTACTAAGGTGTACAGAATAAATTTAGAATACTGTGCCTTTGTCTAGTAGTGACACATTGAAGACCCCCTTACTTATTAAAATTAGTTTACTGTGCCTCTGTCAAGTAGTGACACAGGGTGACCTAAACCTACGATCTCCCATCCACTCGTCAAGATTTCTCTTGAAGAGAGTCAGAGAGGGGCTCTGCCTAACATGAACTGGGATTCTGTTCCAGAGCATGGGAAGCCTCTGAGTGATGAATCGGTCCCTCCAGCATGTTCTATTCATATTTGTACTGAGGTTTAAATCTTTGGCTCTAGTGGTTCTAATGGATTTCGATTTTTTGAGGTGGAGCATGTCCATCAATTCCTGATTGGACATGGCCTTGTATGCCAGGCACATATCACCTCTGAGAAGGCGGTATGCTACTGAATAGAGCTGGAGTTTCTTTAGCCTGGTAGCATATGACATATGTTGGAGACCCTTGATCCTCTTGGTGAGGTACTTCTGGGGTCTCTCCAGCTGTTGTAAGTGCCGGGTGAGGTACTTACCAAATGGGGCATTGTACTCAATCATGGGCCTGATAAGAGAGGAGTATAGGGGTAAGATGACCTCCTTTGATCTGGATCTGAACCCCTTCATGATAAGGTGGGCAAGGTAGAAAGTCTTTCTAAACACTTTGGCAATGTGGGTGTCAAATGAGAGGTCACTATCAACTTGGGTCCCCAGGTCTCCGATTACTTTTTCCGTACTCAGTGGGTTACTGTCTATGTGATAATTTGTGTGTACTTTGTTTTTCCCATAGGGGATGACTATACATTTCTTGGCATTCAGTTTAAGGCCATGATTCCAGCACCAGTTGTCCGTTTCGGTTAGACCTTTCTGTAGGATGTATGTGTCAGCTGGTGTATCGACCATGGCGCCTAGTTTGCAGTCATCTGCGAACTTTGTCAGCCACAACCCTCCCATGTTTGCTTTCACATCTGAGAAATAAATTCTGAACAAGAGGGGTCCCAGGACAGAGCCCTGTGGGACACCACTTGTGACTGGCTTTGAGTCTGACATGGCTCTCGCAATTTTGACTTTATGGGTTCTGTTCTTTAGCCAGTTTGCAACCCATCTTGTGACATATGGATTTACATTTAAGCTGTTTAGCTTGTCTATGATGCCTGAGTGGGGTATTGTGTCGAAGGCTTTAGCCAAGTCCAGGTAGGCTGTATGGACTGCCTTGCCCTCATCAATGGCTCTAGTGACTGTTTCAAAAAAGTCAACCAGGTTCAAAAGGCAGGATCTGCCCTTTACAAAGCCGAACTGGGTGGAATCGAGTGTCTGTAGGTCCCCAATGTCGTTGTTTATGAGTTCCATAATAATTCTTTCCATAGCTTTGCAGACCAGGCTGGTTATGCTTATGGGGCGGTAGTTCCCAGGGTCTGTAGTGGAGCCTCCCTTGTGGAGTGGGACCACTGTTGCTGTACGCTAGTGCTCAGGTACATATCCTGTAGTAAGGCTAAGGTTAAATAGCATTTTTATATGCGGGTTTAGCTCCTCTTGGAGATCACGTATCACGCAGCCGGGGATACCATCAGGACCCATTGATGCTGTGTTTTTTGCTTTGCTGAGGGCGGTTCTCACCTGGACATCAGAGATGACAGGGAGGTTACATTCAGCTGGGATAAGTATTTCTTCTTTTGGAGGTGAGGGAGGGGAGAAATTTGCACTGAACCGGTCTGCCAGAATGCTGGCAATATCTGTGGGTTCGGTAAATTTGTTGTAATTGTGTATTAACTCTGAGCATATCTGAGGGTTTCCGCCCAGGTTTCTAACATAACTGAAGAATGCCTTGTGGTTATCTTTAGTGTCCTTGGTGATTTTTCTCTCAAAGTTGGCCTTGGATGTTTTTATGAGAGAACGTAGCTTTCTACTAGTGCTTATCAGAGATGCCTTCACTTTATGGGATTTTGCTCTGTCTTGCAGTAGCTTCCTTCTTTTGTTATACAATTTGTTTATGGCTGGGGTCCACCAGACAGAACGCTTTCCTTTGGTGGAGAGGGTTTTGGTTTTATTTGGGATTGCACGATCCATGCATTCTTGTAGATGTCCGTAGAAAGCATTTGTGTAGCATTCAGCATTGTGGGATGTTTTTTCCATTGGCCCTGTGGGCTTAAATGATACCATCTCAGTCTTAAGAAGTGTAAAGTCAGCTTTTGAGAAGTTTCTCACTGTAGTCTTTTGTGCTGGGGGTGGAGGTGGTAAATGTATATCCAGGGTGATTAGTTTGTGGTCAGATCTCACCAGTGAGGGGAATACTTCCGGTGTGGAGCATTTTGTCCCCATGTTTGTGATGATCAGGTCTAGTATATTATCCCCCCTTGTGGGAGAGGTGACTAGCTGTTCCATTGCATTTGAGTTTATGAATTCCAGGAACCTTTGGGCTAGGGTGTTAGGGCTAGAATTGTGCACCCAGTCTATGTTAGGATAGTTGAAGTCTCCCAATATGATGGTATTTGGTGAGACATTCATATCTTCCAATGTCATCAGGAAGGCTGAGTGGAGTTCTTGAGATTGGGAGGGTGGTCTGTAACATGCAACCAGTTGTATAGCAGTTTTGCCTATGGTTAGCTGCACCTGGATGGTCTCCGATGCTTCATGAGTTGCCACTAACCTGGAGGTGTGGGTATCCTTGATGAATATGGAAACTCCCCCTTCCTTTGTGGTTCGGCCTGGGTTTTGGGGCCGAAAAGCATGATACAAGGTAAAGCCTGGTAGTGCTGGGGTGATCTCAGGAGCCTTGAACCAGGTCTCAGTTACTTTGCAGACATCGATGTTCTCCATACTGAGGAGTGCTTCAAGAGCCTGCATCTTGAGATTTAGACTTCTGGCATTGAGCAGCATTACCCTTAATTTTTTTCCATTTTTGTTTTCTAAGGAGGTGGGTTTGTCTTTTGAGCCTTGCCTAAAAAAGGCACTATGGGGGTGGCAAGAGCCTTAGCCAATATCCGAAAGCCCAGTGGTGACAGGTGCAAGCCGTCCCTTGCGAAGCAGCGTGGCTTGTCCAGCATGTCATCCCAAGCAGACAGACATTGGATCCCCCTAAAATGACACCAGTAATTGAGCCAATTATTAAAGATGATCATCTTGTCTTTGTATTGTGGCATCATTCTTGGTGAGGGCAAGATGCTGCTCAAGGTCAGGGTCATACCAGCCTGGGCTACATGATCAGAGAGCTCCTCTATGTCTCTTTTCATGCAGTCCAAGGAGGTACGTCTCAGGTCATTCACGCTGGCATGGACAATGACGGAGTCATATTTGTACGTGCTTTTGAGTGACCTGAGTGCGTGTGTTATATGGTGGATCCTAGCCCCCGATAGGCAACTTACCATTACCCTCTCCTTGCTCAGCCTGGTAAGTGGGACGTCAGTGTGTCTGACTATAGAGTCACCTATCACTAGTGTATCAGGCATAGTGTTTGGCCTTAAGGGCTGTAATTTATTGATACATCTATTTATTGAAGTATGTGTTGCATGTGTTATGTTTTGAGGTGGTGGATTTTTGGGTGTCTGCTTTGGGAGCCTCTGTTGTTTTGGTAAGTTTTTTAATAGAGCCTCCAAGTATGTTTTTGTGTTATTATGTGTTTGATTTGCAGTTGGGATAGGTCTATGTGTGACTGGGCTTGTTGTGTGTGTGGTTACCTTCTCCTCCTGACTGGTCTTGCCAGTTCTGAGTTGAGAGAGTTCAGCCTCCAGTTTGGCTATATAGTTGCATCTCTCACATGTATGTGTGTTTGTTGGGAGGAGGAGAGGGTTGTCTGTGTACATGAGACAATTATAGCATTGTCTCAAGATTCCCAGATTAACCAGCTGAACAGGAGAAGATGCTAGCAATCTACCACTGGACATGCTAGAATATTATAAGAGAGTGCTGTGCCTTTAAGGGAAGTGGTTGCGGTGGTAGGTGGATGTAGTGCTACTTAAGTTTGAGAGTGCTTACTTAGAAGAGAAGCTTTGAGAACAAGTACTAGGCTTATAATATAATGAGTAGACTGGTTATTCTAAGAGTAGAGCTTTCTAAGGGAAAATTTGAAGAGCAGACTTGGCGGATCCAGAAAAAGTTTAACCCTGTTTAACCGGCGCTGCGCTATGCGCACAATCACGCAAAGCCATGCAAATGCGGATTTTTAACTACTCAAAAACTTTTTAAGTCAGTACAACTATCCACTGCCCTCTCCCTACTGCAACCCCTTCATCTAAATCCAAATTTACTACTAAATAATCAGCATATAAACTTAATAGATTATCCCATACTTAGGAAACTTATGGTCTGGGAGATCTACAAATGGAAAGATTATGATATAACACAAGTTAGAACGCAACTTAATCTTCCAAAGAAGTAAGTAAGCATTCTTAACTCATTTCGATATCTTATTAGCATTAAATTCCTTCCAGATAATTATGATATACAAGACATTACTCTATCACAATTAATTCTTAAAAACCTGGCAATTAAAGGGAAAACTATGTCTAAAGTATATAAACCAGTAATGGATATAAAATGTCAGAACCACCTTTTATTTTCTCTTTACTGGCAAGGGAAAACCCAACAAATTAATGATCAAAGTAAAAAGGATACCTTTGTAAATACGCTCAGATTCATACCTTTCAAAAAACTCCTATACACTCAACTTATGATTAATAATGATGCTTACTTTACCCCACAAAAACTAAATAAATTCATTACTAACTACTCTCCTAATTGCTCACACTAACCCAATCAATCTGCACATATCCTTCATATTTTGTGGGAGTGTAGTAAAGTACACAAGCCTTAGTGCTCACTAAGAGCTAGACTATAAAAAATGGGTTATGGAAAAAGCACTGTCATGGGAAACGGCCATATTACACATCAGTATATAAACAATCTCCAAAGAATTCTAAAACATGTCATCATCGTGATATGTGCTCTTATTAAATTCTACATTACAAAGAACTGGACTTGTGCAACCCCTCTCTCGTGGTAAGGTTTTAGCAATCTAGCCATCAAATACATCTCATCCCACAAACTACTCTACACAACTACTAAACGTAAATATTATCATAAATACTGGGAATACCTGCTTGAAGTCATTCTTAAGAGGTGAGAAATATAAATTTAAAAATCATATAATGTCAGCTAATTATAAGAAGCTAAGATTTTCCGGTAGACAGCTGATTACTTATAGATCTACCCCTTATTCAAGATCTATCCTTTTCTATACTCTCCACTGGTATTATCCCCTTTATAGGTTGTATCCTCCTCTTATTCAAGGCTTGTGTGTGCACTAAATTGACCAATAAAGTGACTTATTTTGTACATATTGTGTATAGATTGTTTTTTGTTGTGTTAGTTCATTTCTGTATTGTATATTGTTTTTTTCTCCTTGAAACTCAAATAAAGAAATTTTTGCAAAAATAAAAAATAAAAGAAACCCAGTCACCTTGTCATATGGACAAACCATCAAAATTCAGTAAGAACTCACTCAATTTTAATAGATCTTTGGCAGCTATTCTAGATACTACAACCTTGTGATGCTTTTTGCCACACCTTAGAAAATTTGCCAGTGACATGCTAAATGCCCTACCTGGCCCTAACACTCTACAGGAAATATTTAACAAACTCAGCAACTCTATCACCTGTCTTGCCCTTACTTTTTGCCTGTTCACCATAGTCCCAATTCTCTCACACTGTTTAGCAAACTTTTCTTCCAGAAGATGAAAAAGGCCCAAAGACACATTTAGCAACAGAGCACAGAAGATCAAAACTTTCTTGCAGGGTCACCTGCTTCTCTTTTGCCATAGCATGAAGAATTCCTCACACAAATTATGAACTCTGGACATTCTTCACCAATCCTTTATCCTCTATCACTAGGAGAATATCATCTAAATAATGAACTACCTTTTTGTGCTAAATCTCTTTATTCCCAAATCTCCTGTAATTTTGAACTACACTTCTCAAATATTCTAGAACCTACCAAACAGATACTGTCATAGCCTTATCAAAATAAAAGTTTTCATGTATCCACAAACCTAACATTGGCCAGTCTTTCTCCTTGATAGGTGAAAAATGAAAATCTGACACAGTATTGAACTTTACCAGTTCAGAATTACTTTTACTGCATTATCTGAAGATGCATACAGCACCCATGTCTCTCACTTGTATATATGATAATTTATAGAGAAGACTTCTAGAAAAGAGAGGTGACTTAAAAGGTGTTATTAATCTGGCCTTGTTTTGGGAAGTAAATCTAATGATCAAATCCTGCGTTCTTGAAATGGAGGAAAATTAAAAGTTATAGCATCTTGTGCCCTGACGTCTTTTGTCATAATGGTTAAGGTGTTTACATTACAGACACAAGGAGCAGTGCTTGATTCTCACATGACATAAATGGCTAGGCTTAAAATGGTCTGCAAGGGCAGTTAGCCTAGTACTAATCTATGAACTTATGAATCTACAAACCTAACAAGTTTTGAAGAATATACTCTTTTGTTTTTACTAATTTTAGCTTACTAGATTCATGGTCACAATCTTGTACTGATGATTTCATAGAAAATGCATTTTTGAATGTGCATTTTATATATTACTTCCAGTGCCAAGATTTTGACAACTTACTGTATCCACATGCATTTTAGTGTACAGTAGTTAAGTTGACTCCAAAACCCTGTCACTGACAGGCTTGTGCAACTTGCCATGAAATTGTATAAGCTTTAGTGCACAGGAGATACCCATATTTTCCTCAACTTACACTGCTCCATGAAATCTCTACTTTCTCCTTTTTTTTCTCTTTTTTGTCTTTAATTGCTAATGGCCTGCACAACCAAGAGAATTGCCTGCAGAAATGTTATTACCATCTGTGACAATAGTAGCTATTGCCAGCCATGCCAGGAGAAGTAGTGCAGTGGATGTGTAACATATGCCAACATAAATTAGCTGTAGTTTTGTAAAGAATTATGTCACGTGTGTATCAAACTGATTTGTACAGATGCTTGTGTTTAAAAATGTATTTGTAAAGTTGCTTTTGTTAAAATGTATCAACGGTTTTCCCTGCTGGAATAAAAAAAAGGTACATATATATGTATATGGTCTAACAGAGGATACAAGAAAAGAAAAGGTTAGTCACAATCCAGCAGCAGCAATCGTTTGAAAAATAGTTGAAATTAAATCAGGCTATAAGGATTGTATCTTACAGTTCTAGTTGCACCCAGAGTTTGGGAAACCAAGCATTAGGACACCTTCTTTATTTTCTGTAGCAGGGAGTTAATTGCTACTCTGGGAAAGTAGAGGTATGAAATTGTTTTATGACTCCCATGAGCTGCAGCAGACCTGAGCAAAGCTCTATCTGTGTGTATGGTAACATATAGGTGCTAAAATCCTAACAGCTTCTAGGAATGGAGGTTGCATGGGAAGCAGAAGTCAGATGGCCAGATGTATGTGATATCATTCTGTATCGAAACAGTATTTTAATATTAGAGGAGACTGAAGTCTCAGGGGCACTCTATTTTGAAACCTGAATTAGAAGGAAGACCACTCAACTACTTCATCTTGCCTTGTGCTAGTAACGGTCCAGCAATAGTAATTCTCTAAATCACTTAGGAAAATATAGTGAGAATAGTTAAGTATTTGTTCTTCTGTAATTGTGTGAGTCTTTCCAGCTGTTATTTTTAAAATTTCCTCTGATGAAGATCTGCTGTTTACTGTAAATAGATATTTTGTATCTTCATTTTTTATTTACTATTAAATATATTTAAACTTTTCATTCTGGCTTGTTCTTTAGATAAATATTTTAACCTTTGATAGTACTTATATCTATTGGTGACACTGTGGCCACTCCTCAAGCCTGGCTATTTGGTCAGCATAACCATTTGTATTAATTTTACTCAGTAGAATTGTGTACCCTTGCAAGAACCTTAGGTAGCTGACTTTGTAGTGTCTGATGGCAGTGATAACAAACTTGTAGTCTAATAAATAGAACAAAATCCATGTTAGCAGAACCAGCAGCAAAAAATCCAATGTTAAGTGTTTTATTAACATCCACTTTTCGTTCAAAACGACTGAACTTCTTCAGACAGACATCAAAAGGTAGCAAATGTAAAAAAAACTCCTTAAATACACAATTAACAACACATGATACATTTGAATGGATCAACCAACTGGTTAAAACTCACTGACATCAATGTGTGGGAAAAAGCTGATCTCAAAACTTCTTAAAGTACTACAGCATACAAAAGTCGAATTTATGAAAAATGTGTTTTAAAAACAAAACAAAATGGAAATATATATAAACATAAAATGTTTAAAATGTTTGAAACCAAAAACATAGTATATAAAACCTTTTTAATGACAAAAGGTAAAAAGTAAAAAAATAATAAATGAAAAGTAGTAATAATAAAATTACCTCTGCATGCTTCTAAGTTTCAAAATGCAAGCTAAACTTACTCTGTCATTGAGACCTGAAAGTCTATATGAACAGAGTTTCAGCTGCCAAATCACTTCTAGGTGCTCTAATAATAGTTGGAAAGGACCCTCCCTGATGTCAAAGGAAACCTGTCCTAACACCCTAAAAGTAAAACTGTGCTGAGGGAGGACATTAACATGTTTCGCCAAAGCATTTTCACACTTGTTTTTCCTAATACAGTATAAATGCTCATAGATTCTTTCATTAAAACCTCTGTCAGCCTTGCCCACATAAAACGCTGAGCAAGATTGGCAGCAAGCCAAATAAACAACCGATCGAGATTTACAGTTGAATCTACCAACAGTGGGGAAAGAAGACCCAGCGATTTTAAAGCTCGAACCAGTGGCATTGGCAATATGCCTACACATGTTACAACTCTCACATTTGAAAGTGCCCTCTATTCTAACACGAGCGTCCTTTTTTGTTTCTAATATCCGTTTGAGGTTGTCACCCCTCCTATATATAAACCTAGGCAAAGTACCAAACCTGGCTTGTAAGGCATCATCACACAAGAAAATACACCAGTTCTTGACAACCACCTCCTTAATTAGGTGAATCTCAGCACTGTAATTGGTGATAAAAGAGATAGAAGTGTCAACTTTCTTGCTGTCTAAAAAGACTTCAGGCATAACTGGAGATAAATGTTCTAGTGAACAACTTCTGAATGAATTGCTTTGTAAAATAGGTTTATAAACACCCCCATACCTTTTAGTCTGGACCTCAGTAACCAGGCCATGAATAAACTCGTCTGGGTAACCTCTGTGTAGAAACAATCCCTTAATAAACTCACATTCTTCTAAAAAGGATTCATCGTCAGTTACCATTCGAGCAGCGCGCACAAGTTGCCCCTTGACTACCCCTCTTTTCTGGTGCCCAGGATAGGCACTGGTGAAGTGTAACATGGTGTTAGAGTAGGAACTCTTCCAAAATATTTTAGCCTTAAAGCTACCAGCAGAAATGTCTTTGTATAAGTCTACATCCAGATAAGAAATTCTAGAATCAGACTGTACAAATGTAAATTTCAAAAAAGATGTGCTGGAGTTGAAATAGTCCATGAAGGTTCTCACATCATTAATTGAACCTTCCATCAGTATAAAGATGTCATCCAAAAATCTGGTGTAAAAATCGATTTTGAACTGACCATTGTAATTGCCAAGCACATATCTGTGTTCCCATTCAGCCATAACAATGTTGGCAAAACTGGTGAGCCCATGGCTACACCAGTCTTCTGTAAATATATCTCTCCCCCAAATGTTACAAAGTTGTACCTCAAAATGGCATCTAACAGTTCCTGCACCAATCTGATTTCTACACTGCTAGCATTGTGATGCAATAAACGGTCAGTGACCCAGTCTATCCCTATGGCATGAGGAATAGACGTATAGAGGTCTTTTACATCTATTGTCAAAAATCTATGACCTCTCTGGAATTCTAAAGCAACTATGGCTTTCAAAAAATCCCAAGAATCTTTACAAATGTATGTTTCCTTTTCAACATATTTTTTCAATATGTTGTCCACATACTTGGCTATCAGGTAAGTGATTGAACCCCTAGCGTTAACCAATAGCCTCATGGGGGGGTTGTACACATCTTTATGGATCTTGGGCAATCTGAAAACTGTTGGAATCTTAGGAAACGAAACAGTCAAATATTTCAACACATCTTGTTCTATAACATTTTCTAAAAACAAATCATTCAAGAAAACATGGATGCACCCATACGCTGCATTCAATTCATTAATGCTAGCTATGTATAAGAATCCTGCAATAACATGTGGATGAGGCAGTTTCCATAATGACAAGTGTCCATTAGTACTAAACCCCAGTTTTTGAGAACAGGAATGGGTTTGCATCCAGTGACACAGAGACACCAGAAGCTCCTTTAGTGGACTTTTTGAAGATCTTGGACCACAAATCTTTAAAGGTAAAGAAGCTTCAGTTAGAGATTTCCTATTTTAATGAATGTAAACAAGTGGGGGTTGTGCCAAAGGGCTTGCACTCTTGGCAGTACCCACTGGACTGATAGCTGGTTCAGAGTTTCACAGTGAGCTGATCAGTTTGTTTGATAAACATGGGCATGAGTTAATAGACTTAATGGTGAAATTTTATCAGAAATTTATAGACCAGTTGAGTGCTGAAATTGAAATTTTGGACACTAATATCAAGTCACATGTAGATTTCAACAGGTATAATTATGAGTATAAACAAATTTTCTCGACTATAGACCAACAGATATCTCGTAACATGGAGATGAAAATGAAAAAACTGAAAAGAGACATAGATGCATATAACAAACTAACTGCATATACCCCCCCCCCCATTCTCAGAGTGTTGGCGACAGTCTAGGTGCTCCTATTAACCTAACTAATGGGGTTATGAGGCAGACAGCTAGTTCCAGCAGGCCGGCCACTGGAGAGGGTGTGGAGGATATTGTTCCTACAGACGATTTTGTAACTGATGGTGGTAGGAATGAGGAGATTTCTCGTCCTACACCATCATTTTCCTCGAACCGGGGACAGAACCACCAGAGGTTTTACAACACGAGGAGCCATTACAGGAACAACAGCAAGAAGCCTTTTCAGAAGTAAAAAGAAGGACAAATCCTGACATTATCAGTAACAGTTTTGGAGACTTTTTTGTTTATAACTATTTGAGTTTTACAATCACTATGGAGATGTCTGATTTATTTTCAAAAGGTCTTACTTTTGTTCCATGGAGACATTTTAACCTAGCATACACACTACTTGATTTGAAGTTGTTTATACGTAGGTTGAATTTATTGTTAATTTTTGGTAACACTGCTTTAGACAAAAAAACTTTGAGAGTCCCAAGTACATTCAACCCCCCTATCCACCCTTTACTTTTTTTATTTGAACATTTGTGTGAAATTGAAATTAGAAACTTGGTTAACTGTTCTAGGACACTTTCAAAAAAAACTTGATTGATGACGAAGTAGACTTGTTGAACACTTTAAAAAGTTTACATGTCAGGATCCTTAAACCGGACAAGGGGGTGGTTTAGTACTAATGGACACTTGTCATTATGAAAACTGCCTCATCCACATGTTATTGCAGGATGCTTATACACTATCTAGCATTAATGAATTGAATGCAGCATATAGGTGCATCCATGTTTTCTTGAATGATTTGTTTTTAGAAAATGTTATAGAACAAGATGTGTTGAAATATTTGACTGTAAGATTCCAACAGTTTTCGGATTGCCCAAGATCCATAAAGATGTGTACAACCCCCCCATGAGGCTATTGGTTAACACTAGGGGTTCAATCACTTACCCGATAGCCAAGCATGTGGATAACATATTGAAAAAATATTTTGAAAAGGAAACACACATTTGTAAAGATTCTTGGGCCTTTTTGAAAGCCATAGGTGCTTTAGAATTCCAGAGAGGTCATATATTTTTGACAACAGACGTAAAAGACCTTTATATGTCTGTTCCTCATGCCACAGGGATAGACTGGGTCACTGACCGTTTATTGCATCACAATGCTAGCAGTGCAGAAATCAGATTGGTGCAGGAACTGTTAGATGTCATTTTGAGGTACAACTTTGTAACATTTGGGGGAGAGATATATTTACAGAAGACTGGTGTAGCCATGGGCTCACCAGTAGGGGCCAGTTTTGCCAACATTGTTATGGCTGAATGGGAACACAGATATGTGCTTGGCAATTACAATGGTCAGTTCAAAATTGATTTTTACACCAGATTTTTGGATGACATCTTTATACTGACGGAAGGTTCAATTAATGATGTGAGAACCTTCATGGACTATCTCAACTCCAGCACATCTTTTTTGAACTTCACATTTGTAGAGTCTGATTCTAGAATTTCTTATCTGGATGTAGACTTATACAAAGACATTTCTGCTGGTAGCTTTAAGGCTAAAATATTTCGGAAGAGTTCCTACTCTAACACCATGTTACACTTCACCAGTGCCCATCCTGGGCACCAGAAAAGAGGGGTTGTCAAGGGGCAACTTGTGCGCGCTGTTCGAATGGTAACTGATGATGAATCCTTTTTAGAAGAATGTGAGTTTATTAAGGGATTGTTTCTACACAGAGGTTACCCAGACAAGTTTATTCATGACCTGGTTACTGAGGTCCAGACTAAAAGGTATGGGGGTGTTTATAAACCTATTTTACAAAGCAGTTCATTCACAAGTTGTTCACTAGAACATCTATCTCCAGTTATGCCTGAAGTCTTTTTAGACAGCAAGAAAGTTGACACTTCTATCTCTTTTATCACCAATTACAGTGCTGAGATTCACCTAATTAAGGAGGTGGTTGTCAAGAACTGGAGTATTTTCTTGTGTGATGATGCCTTACAAGCCAGGTTTGGTACTTTGCCTAGGTTTATATATAGGAGGGGTGACAACCTCAAACGGATATTAGAAACAAAAAAGGACACTCGTGTTAGAATAGAAGGCACTTTCAAATGTGAGAGTTGTAACATGTGTAGGCATATTGCCACTGGTTCGAGCTTTAAAATTGCTGGGTCTTCTTTCTCCACTGTTGGTAGATACAACTGTAAATCTCGATCGGTTGTTTATTTGGCTTGCTGCCAATCTTGCCCAGCGTTTTATGTGGGCAAGGCTGACAGAGGTTTTAATGAAAGAATCTATGAGCATTTATACTGTATTAGGAAAAACAAGTGTGAAAATGCTTTGGCGAAACATGTTAATGACCACCCTCAGCACAGTTTTACTTTTAGGGTGTTAGGACAGGTTTCCTTTGACATCAGGGGGGCTCCTTCCAACTATTATTAGAGCACCTAGAAGTGATTTGGCAGCTGAAACTCTGTTCATATAGACCTCCAGGTCTCAATGACAGAGTAAGTTTAGCTTGCATTTTGAAACTTAGAAGTATGCAGAGGTAATTTTATTATTACTACTTTTCATTTATTATTTTTTACTTTTTACCTTTTGTCATTAAAAAGGTTTTATATACTATGTTTTTTGGTTTCAAACATTTTAAACATTTTATGTTTATATATATTTCCATTTTGTTTTGTTTTTAAAACACATTTTTCATAGATTCGCCTTTTGTATGCAGTAGTACTTTAAGAAGTTTTGAGATCAGCTTTTTCCCACACATTGATGTCAGTGAGTTTTAACCAGTTGGTTGGTCCATTCAAATGTATCATGTATTGTTATTGTGTATTTAAGGAGTTTTTTTTACATTTGCTACCTTTTGATGTCTGTCTGAAGAAGTTCAGTCTTTTTGAACGAAAAGTGGATGTTAATAAAACACTTAACATTGGATTTTTTGCTGCTGGTTCTGCTGACGTGGATTTTGTTTTATTTATTTCAGTTTGTTTTAATTTTTCTGTTGCTTAAACATGTAGTCTAGGCAGAAAGGGGCACAGTAGGTAAATTTTTGCCAGCATTTCCCAGGTGTGTGTGTCTGTGTGTGCATGTGAAAATAAAAACTCACAGTATGTGTGTGTCATCTGCCTGGAACAGGGACATGAAACACTAGTTTCACAGAGAGGATGCTGGAGGACTTGGCTTGGACACTCAGCTGAAGACCTAAGCTTATAGCTGTACTACTAGGGAGCCTTATTGCAGACCTGAAGGGAGACAGATATAATGAAATCCAGACCCCAGGCTGACTCTGCTACTTGTGTGATCTTAAGGGAAATTGTGCTTGATGAAGAGAGGACTTCAGCTGGAAATACTGAGTGTAACCATTTGTATTCCAAGGGAACGTCCCCCTGCAGTGTCAGTGGTGAGGATTCAGGCTCCTTGATTAATGACCCAGAGAGGGGATGTCACAGAGGGTATGATCAGCAGCTGCATTTTTCTTTTAGCTCTCACATAGACAGCATAAGGATGGTAGCTCAAGGAGTGGCCTGGGGTACCTCATGAGCCAGCTGTGTCTATGTTTCCAGGGGCATCACTGGTAACAGAATGCTCACCGTCTCATTCTACCCACTTGTATTCACAGGGGTGGAGTGGTGGATCTGGCCCTGTGGACCTGCCCCAGGTGTATGGCAGGCTGGAAAGCCACTAGCATCATGAGCTTTGGAACCCGGTAGAGGTAGTGTTTGAGAGGGTGGTAAACAGGCAAATTTGACTTATGCAAGACCTCCTCCAGTGGGATGAAGCACACTTCCCTGGTTGGTGTCAACCATCAAACCACCAGAGGCCTCCACCAACAAACCACCAGGGTCCTCCTCAGCAGGTCCATCAGCCAAGAGGGATAATTGATATCCCCTAAACAGGGGTGAGAAATGTGTTCACCTCCCCTCACCCTCCAACTTTTGTATTTGGCAGCCATCTGTACTTCTTGTTTCCCTTACCATTGTCAGCTCACCATAGTGTTTCTGTCTGCCTTGTCTGTTTTATATTTTTCATCCATCCATCCATCCATCCATCCATCTCAACCCCTTTTGCACATGGGATGGGGTGTCACTTCAACAGTGACAGTCATCTCGAGCCAAGGTTTACACCACTGGGTGGCTAACCCTGATGCATTTTCCATAGTCCTTAAATCTTTCCTAAGCATCTTCTACACACCCTATTCCCTTCTTCTTGCCCCAACATTCTACTTATATAAGCAATATGAAAACTAGGTGTGTTTATCCCCCACCAAAAGCATAATATCCCTCCTCAACCACCTCCTGCAGTATAATACTCTTGATGTTTTCTTTTTTGTGTGTCCTTTGTCTTCTTTCTTCTTCATTTTTTGCTTTCTCATCTTCTGCTTTCTCTCCATATAATGGATCATTTAGGGTGTCTACATAGGGACACCCATACATTTAGTAAATAACACCTTTTTTAGTTTTTACATGTTCTTCCGAACAACTGCATTATGCAACACTTTTTTAATTGAGAGTGACATATGCTAGCTTGCATAGACTCATGCTCACTTCAAAACGTTAAAAATAGCCAAAAGTAATTGTCACTTTATACTCATGAGGCTTTCTTTGCACTAGACCACACCATTTAAAAGCCATTTTACAATAATTGAGACAGGCAAATGTACCAATGGCATTTCTGTTTAGCCCTTCACTTTTTTGTATTCAGAACCATTTAGTGGCACTGACCACATTCACATATAAGTGCAGCAACATTTTTCATAGATTACCACCATGCACATCTGTAGGACTTTGAGTACCATCCACAATGTTAAATAGTTACTTTTGCTTTTCCAGTCAATGCCATACTTCTTTTCTGTTTTGAAAGGTTATATGTTGCAGTCTGTATCACTGTTGTGCTATTATGAAGCATATGTAGTAATGGCAATTCCATTTTCATTTAAAGACATTCTTTTTCCCATAGTAGCTAATTTCTTTTTTATTATGTCATTAGCTCACTGCTCTTAGTACTTAGTGAAAGACAATTGTTATTTAGAGGCCTTGGTTCATCTTCTGTTTTACATTTTGTTGTACAAATATGCCAAATCATTGCACCATATGTGAATGAATTTCACAGTTTTGAAAAACAGGCCCTAATGTGAAAGACAGTTGCATTATTTGTACCTTCTCTAGTAAACAAGCAGAATAATTTTCCAGAACACAATACTTTGTCTGCTTTACTGGCTGACAAGAGAAAGAGATGGTGTAATTATTGTCACTATATGGAATTACGTCTGAATGGTCTGTGACTGATGTGTTTCTTCCCAAAATGGACTGTTTCTTTTGTGATTGACTTTCTTCCTTTGTATTTGTAAAGATTCTCTTGGCATTATTGGAAAATTGTCTGAGGAAACAACAATGCAGAATGATGCTACTGAAAGACTTTCAAGCATATTGTTAAACTGTCACAGTGGATATTGTTATCTGTTTAAGATTGCATAGCCATTATAGCCCTTATGTACTAAAGGCAAGAAAAAATGCATCTTTCAGCATACAAATATTAAAATGTTAAGAAAATGGTCAATGGATGAATGTCTTGTATTGAAATGTTGTGATATTAAACTGCTTAATTTATAGATAACTGACATAGCAGTATTTAATGGATAACACACACACACACACACACACACACACACACACACACACACACACACACACACACACACACACACACACACACACACACACACACACACACACACACACACACGCAGAAAAAGAAAAGAAAAATTACTTTTTTTTCAAGGTTCTCATACAGTTTTACATTTTGGGAAGAATTGCAGGCTAAAATAATTGTTCTTCCAGTGTTTATTTATTTGGAATGCATTAATATTTTTGCCAGATTACAATGCTTTGCATGATAATTGACATATTTAAAGCAATTATTTTGCTACAGTAGTTTTAACTTTAAAATTATTAATTAGTTTTATAATGATTAAGTTTCAATCCTTGTTTATTCAGTAATGCTTATTTGAAAGATACATAAGCTATGAACTAAACAAAAGGACTTGATCTGAGCAACAGACAGGGTGTTTCATGCTGGTTTTCAAATATTATGACTTTTCCAGAATAAATGAAGAATGTTTTCATGCAATATTGCACCATGAAGCACTGTTGTTTCACCTACAAATTGACTTACTTAACTTAATCAACAACAAATGCAATATTTTAATTCTGAAGATACACTTCTGACAGCCCCACCTCATGTTTGCGACAATGAACCAAACTGTATTTTCAAACTAAGTAACTACAGAAGAAATCACATAAACAATTTTATTTATTTATTTGTGTATTTCCAATTTGATGACCAGGGAGGTCCTATGGGCTCAGGGAGCCCATTTTCAGTGGAGGCCCAGGGAGAAAAGCTCCATAATACACAGTAACAATAAGCAGCAAAGTAAATATTACACAGTAAAACCTAGTAAGGTACAATCAAAAAGAATAGTAGAACATGTATTACATATATACTTTTATACTAGAATAGGGACAAGTTGAACTGAGGATTAGTTGCAGTGACGTGCAAGGTTATGCATAACAATTGTAATACATTTGGATGTAGTTATTGATTTGAATGTAGTTATAAACTCACATTTGTAAATACAATTGGGAAGGTCTTGATGAGTTCTGCTATAGAGTTGGTAAATGAGGAATTGAATAGAGTGACTATTTCTGGGTCAGTTTTGCTGGTATCAGGGCAAGGATTTAGTTTGGCCCCTGGGTTTAGAAGAGAGTTGATGAAATTGTTTACGGTTTTTGGAATGATTGCTTTGCAGTTTAGTATAGTAGGATTTTTTATCTTTTATAATCTGTTTTTTGGCTAGGTTGTGGAGTTGCTTATATTTCAGGTGGCTGTCAGGGTCTTTATTGTGGTGGTAAAGTTTCCAGGTTTTGTCTCTTTGTTGCATAAGTGTTTTGGTATCTTTAGTTAGCCATGGGGCAGAGTTGGGTTTTATACATTTTGTTCTTGGTGGAGCTTGGGAGTTCAGGGTATTTAAGAAGGTTGAGTTAAAGAAGTCTATGGCCTTGTCTAGATGAAGAGTTTTTAGGCTGTCCCAGTTTGTTTGTTTCAGGAAGTTGGAAAAAGTTGTGGAGTTAACATTTGTGAGGTTTCGAGTCTGGATGTATTGATGTTTGTGAGGAATGGAGGGGGTTGCTCTATGGATGAAGGCTGGGAAGTGGTCGCTCATGGAGTCTGGCAGGATGTCTGTGTGTAGGACGTTATTTGGGTGGGAGACTAGCATCCAGTCAAGGGTGGAGCCTGGGGGATTGTTTTTATTGGGTCTGGTAATGTCATTTGTGAGTTGTGTGAAGTTATATAGATTGAAAGATATGGAGGGAGTTTTGGAATTAATTTTGTTCCAGTCAGTGCTCACATTCCCTAATATATATGTTTCAATTGTAATATTGGTTGAGGCCCATAGAAGTATTTCTTCTAGTGTATTGGTGTTGTTACCAGGGGGGATGAAGAGGGAAGAAAAACACAAAATACACCAGCAAACCAGCAGCAGCTTCTGTTTTAATACAGCAACAGTGATCTGGCACCTCGGCAGTTTGCCTTCAAAAAAACAGAAGTTGCTGCTGGTTTGCTGGTGTATTTTGTGTTTTTCTTCAGTCTAGTTTTGTTTGGTGTTTGGTGTTTGGGATGTAGAGGGCCATGATGCAAATGTTTTTGTGGTCATTCATTTTGAGTATTCCTATGACTAGTTTGGCATTATTGAACTGGGGAATGCGATTTGGGAAGGGAGTGATGGAGAGTAGACTAGAGTAAATTAAGGCTACTCCACCTCCTTTCTTATTTTGGCAGTCATGTCTGAGTGCTTGAAACCCAGGGGGTAGGATTTGAGAGTCAGGAATATGGGGTTTTAGCCATGTTTCAGAGACTGCTACTATATCTGGTAAAGTAAGTTGTAGCCAAGTCTGGAAGTGGGATATTTTCTTTCTCAGACTTTCGGTGTTAATGGTAAGTAGTTTGAGGTATCTATGGGTAGTAGTATGGGATGTGTTTCAGGGAGTGTGGTTGGTACTACTCTGTGGTCCTGGGTTGGGGTGTATGTCTCCTGATAAGTAGAGTTTGGAAAAGGAAAATGTGAGTAGGGTGAGCATGGGTGTCTTCCTTGAGTTTTGTGGGGAAAGCAATATTGCTTTAGGTGTGTTGTTTTTAAATGAGGGGGATGTAATTTTTGGTTTGTGGAAGTGGAGTGGGTTTGGTTGAATAAGAGAGGAGGATATGGTATGAAAGTGAGATTCTAGAGGGTGAAGGTGGGAGTTGGTAGTAGAGGTGGGAGATTGGAAAGAGGGTGGAGTTTGGAAGAGGAATAAGAGTTTGCATGGAATAAAGGGATTAGAAGTAGTAAGAAGATAAAGGGGCTGTGAAGGGTTAGTGGAAGTGGAGAGAGCATGGTTAATTAGGGAGGTATGAGTAGGTAGTGGGTATGTGAGAGATTAAGAGGGAGGGGTATAGCTATGTGTAAGGGGAGTGTTGGATCAGGCTGGGGAGTGGTTGGATAATTAGTGGAGGATGGGAGGGGGAGTGGATGATTAGGAGTAGAGAGTGGACTAGATGAGAGAGAAGGGGTGGAGAGTGGGTGGGAATAAAGGTAGGAGTAGTGGGAACGAGTGGAAATTGAGGGCAATGTAGCGGAGCAGAGTGATCCTGCAGGACGAACGGAGCGGGTTAGAGCAAAGAAGACTTGGATGGCAGCAGAAATCAATCAGTGAAGCAGAGAGCAGTGCTCAAGGTAAGGGGGCACTGGGTCACAATGTATCCAAGGTAGAAATGTATCCAAGGTATAAGGAAGCAGAAAAAACACACAGGGGATTGGAGCTTAACATGAAAGTGGAGGTTGTTAGGGGAGAGAGCTGTGCTTACTAGGGGAGTAATAGGCTTACTAGGAGTAATTGGTAATGAATAGAAACTGCCACCTAGTGGCCAAATAGTGTAGTTCAGAGGTGAAGGCACAAGCACTCCGGGTGGTGGGATGGAGCCTAGAGAGCTTGCAGGGAGATGGTAGGCTGCTACCAGGTGCACGCTGAGTCAAATAACAACCATAAGGGATTAAAATGATTTACACTTATAGGGTACATACAATAAGGGATTACAATTATTTACACATATAGGGTATATACAAGCTAGACATAGTCCTTGAGGGGTGGCGGTATAGTTGCAGGAGGCACTACTGGCTCCCATTGGTAGTTCTTTCAAGAGTCGTAGATGGATCTCTCAGGATAGGACGCCAGGGTACTATGTGGAACAGAGAGGGTGTTGAGATGTAGTTATTGGGATCTGTCGAAGGAATAAAAACTAGTTATAGATAGGAGTGTAACAAGGCATGCAGTAACCTGGAAAATAAAATAGTTAGAAATGCTAGAGATAGTAGTAAAGAAGCTTGGGACGAGAGGAGAGATGGTATGTGCAAGCAGGAACAAGAGAGTAAAAGGGGAAATAGATATTCAGTGTAAATGCACATTAAAACATTCCATAAAGCAGTATTTCAACAGTTTCAACCCAGGTAGGGTGGTACACAGCAATAAGAGTCCTCATCAAAGCAGACAGGTAAAAACAGCCACCCTGCACTTTGGAGTCTGCAAATATCAGTAAACAACTTGATCAGGAGTGTATTACAAAAGCAAATACTGCTGAAAACAGAGAAACAGCAGATGTAGCACATCCAGCACTTCTACAATATACTGCAGTTACATCTAAACACATACAGTAGGGCAGCAATTACATACAGAATGCAAAAAGTCATATACGATCAACTGCTGGTAAAACCCTTTCATTGGCAGCAGAAATTAAGCATACAGCATTGAGCAAAAAGCCATTGTGGTAGCAGAACATATAAATGCTCACAGGGAACCAGAACCAGTGTGTCTGGACTGTGGATAGCACTGGGGTTGGAAGTCTTAGCTGGGGATACTAAAACGATGAGGCCTGAGGCATATTGTACTTGGCTAAATGCCTCTATTATAGCAGAGCTAAGTAACGCTCGCAGAAAACTAGGTACAGTCTGCTTGCGTTTATATCACGTTATCGAAAGATGAAAATAGCAAACGCTATTTCATCGAACCTAAAATATCTAAACCACATAATATCGAACATTCAGAACAGCGAATTCTTTCCTTGGGAAAAAATTTGCTATTCCGAAACACATACACGCAACACAAGCACACCTAAAAAACATCAATATACACACACATACACTTATAATCCTACAACTAACCCTACACTAAACTATACATAGACTACTATCTATCCACTTACCTTAACCCAAACCCTAACCCTAACGTCCATCACTATCGCACACTCACTTAACCCGCGTCCTAACCCTAACTCACTTAACCCGCCCCTAACCCTAATTCACCTAACCTGCGCCCTAACCGTAACCCACCTAGCCCGTGCCCTAATCCTAACAACCACACAATCGCACACTTACCTGAACCCAACCTGCAGATTTCCATCACAGCGCTGAAAATAGTGAAGCCACAGAACCGGCCAACCGAATTCTTTCCCTAGGAAAGAATTCAATGTTTTGCAGCTTCGCTATTTTTAGCATTCACTCAAAATGGGTCGATATTAGAACATTCGAAGTTTTAAAACTTCGATGTTCTGATATCGACCCATCTGCTTGGACTACAAACAACAGCTAAAACAACAGCAAAAAAGACGTTGTGGTACAGGAGCATGTAAACACCCACAGGGAACCAGAAACAGTGTATCTGAGCTCCAGACAGCACAGCAGTTAGGAAGTCTTAGTTGGGGATACTAAAAGAAAAAGCCTGAGGTGTACTGTACTTGGCAGGATGCCTCAACTATAGCGGAGCTAAGTAACGCTCACAGAGGACTAGGTACAGTCTGCTTGGGCTACAAACAACAGCTAAAACAACACCAAAAAAGCCGCTGTGATACCAGAGCATGTAACCACCCAGAGGGAACCAGAAACCGTGTATCTGGACTTCAGGTAGTACGGGAGTTGGTAGTCTTAGCTGGGGATACTAAAATATAAAGCCTAAGGCATATTATACTTGGCTAAATGCTTCTGCAATAGTGGAGCTAATTAATACTCGCAGAGAACCAGGTACAATCTGCTTGGGCTACAGATAACAGCACTAAGCATGCAGCTTGTGAATACAGTTTACAGATAGTGTGGAAGTACGGAACCAGATAATGTGTACTTGGATTACTGATAACAGAGGCTGCGATGATTAGCTGGGGGGACCAACAGAGATGCCAAATTAAGCTGTAAAGGCTTGAAATGCCGTTTCTGAGTCTATAGAACATGCAAGAATGAAACCACTGTAGATCATTAAATACTTGTTCTTAGGATCACTTAATCATTCTGGCTACATAGCATACAGTCATAGCAGCAACAGATCTGACAATATCATTAGTACATATAACAAGAAGTAGAATTATCTTAACAGAAAGCACTCACCGTGAGCGGATGCCAGCAGCTTACAGCCGGGGCAGGAGTAGAAGAGGCGCTACTGTGTCCCCTTGGTAGTTCTTTCAAGAGTCTTAGGTGGATCCCTCAGGATAGGACGCCAGGGTACTATGTACAGCAAAGTGGGTGTTGAGATGTAGTTACTGGGATAAGCTAGACATAGTCATTGAGGGGTGGCAGTATAGTTGCAGGAGGCACTACTGGGTCCCCTTGGTAGTTCTTTCAAGAGTCTTAGGTGGATCTTTCAGGATAGGATGCCAGGGTACTATGTGGAACAGATTGGGTGTTGAGCTATAGTTACTGAGATCAGCGAGCGGACGTCAGCAGCTTTCAGCAGGGGCAGGAGTGGAATGGGACAGGCAAGATTTAAAAATGGGGCCATGAGAACTGGCGTAGCTATATGGTTTTAGAGTCGGGAAGCAGATAACAAGGAGGTGGTGGGACAAGGGAAAATGAATAGACTGACAGAGGAAGAGTAAGAGGAGGGGAGAGGGATAAGTTAGGTAAGAGAGTGAGAGAGGTGACCTGAGAAAGTGGGGAGGGAAGTAGCAGCACAGGGAAAAATGGAGAAAGACAGAGGAGTAGTATAGGGGAAAATGGGACAGACAGAGTCAGGGTAGAGCAAAGAAGACTTGGCTGGCAGCAGAAATTAATCAGTGAAGCAGACAGCAGTGCTCAAGGTAAGGGGACACTGGGTCACAATGTATCCAAGGTAGAAATGTATCCAAGGTAGAAGGAAGCAGAAAAAAACACACAGGGGATTGGAGCTTAATAGGAAAGTGGAGGTTGTTAGGGTAGAGAGCTGTGCTTACTAGTAGAATATGACCTTATGAAACAATGAGAGTATATCCTTACTGCCAAAGGGTTAGGGCAGCTATCAACATAAATTTTATTTTTTATAATACTTTGTGGTATAGAAATAAATGAATAAAACACCACTGTATCAGTGGAGAGTCAGTTGGTTTTAACATACTTGATGTTTTCTGGCATTTAATTAGTGAACATTTACATTAGGCTTCTCTGTTTTTTTTTTCAGTTTGTAAAGGATGATTCACCCCATGCTCAAAGCAAAATTATCTTATATGCCTCTAAGAACATAAGTAATGATCTATTTCTCCATTCAACGTTTTAACCTGTATGTCTATAATAAATTTTAATACTGTAGGTATTTTATGTAATTTGTTCTAACATGCCGTCTCATTTTAAATGTATTTCCCTCCTACCTTTTCATCTTTCCTCAAATAAAATTTAACAAATTGAACTTCTTTGGAATGTTTTTATATTAGCATACCATAATCCTTTTATTATTATTTCCTGATTCCTTGGTTATGTTTTAGCTTGTTACATTTTTGTCTCTTCATTTCTACATTCTTTACTTTCATGTGACATTCACTTATTTTATCCTATGTTTCATTTCTGCAATCCTGTAAGAGTTCTTTAGCACTGACTGTATCTGTATCCGACCCCCATTTTGGAGTTTGCTTAGTTTCTTCCATTCCTAGTATTTTTCCAGTAGAAAATGCCATTTAAGGATTCTATACTGCTTTAATGCATTCTGTATCCATCTTAATTCCTTATAAGTTTCTTTCCACTGGATTCAACAAACCATGTCATCCACTATCCTTTCCTTTTACAGTCATTTTTCTATTAACTTTTCCTCACACTAGCCATGTGTGTTATCCCTTTGATGTAAGATAGACTTTCAAATACATTTTTCCATTTATTATGATCTATCAGTCCATATGGTCCTTTGATTTATTTTTTTGCTAATTTTTATTGATTTTCTGAATTATCCAAAGTCCATTTCCTCTCATTATCTGTGCCAATAAGGCAATAACAACATACACAACATCAGTTTTAATGATATAGCAATGCTATTAAACAGACACACCAGGAAATATACAAATGTACACAGACACAACGTACTACTGAGAATAAACTAGTGTTAGTATCATAATAAAATCAATATTCTCAAAAAATGTGTGCAAAACATTTAGTGTTTGTGTGTATGTGTGTGTGTGTGTGTGTGTGTGTGTGTGTGTGTGTGTGTGTGTGTGTGTGTGTGTGTGTGTGTGTGTGTGTGTGCGCGTGTGTGTATACACAATATACATAAAACAAATATGGATTAAGGATGTATAACTAGAATATTAGATTTATGCAAAATTATGTAAAATATGCACAGCATGCTAAAAATGAAGCAGCACTAACCACATAATCTCCTTAAATCATTAAGCTCCATGTGGGGTTTATGTAGAGCCTACACAGAGTGTTATAATGTACACAAAGTTGTGCCTCTGGTGGTGGCACACTATGCATATTACTGAATCACTGCGCATATAAACAAGGTTTTGCAGTACACAGCAATGCATTTGGCCGCAAAACCTCTTTGTGAATATGGATAGCATTTCCATGTAAGGTTGCTGTCTGTGAATATTTGATTGTTCTCAGTGTTTGAGTGGCAGTATGGCAATTTCTTTTCCCTTGTTTGATATATATTATGATTATTATTAATTAATATTGCATGCGTAATTGTTTTCTCTTCTCTCTCTCTCTTTTTATTTTTTTATTTGGTTTTCCCACGTTTGCGTGATGCTCCTCTTACCGCAAATGGTTTTGGCTATGCTTACCTCTTTGCATGACTGGACCCCCATGTACCAGACATGAACTAGACAGCCAAAAATAGAAACTGGATGCATTCCATTAATACCACTCTGCATCACACAAACCCGTTAAGTGATGCCATACAACGTCAAGTTAACAATGAATACAAATATAGGGGAATCTCACATAACAAATCTTGTGACAACAGGTGTTAAGTCTAGGACTCGAGTGAACGGGTTCTGAACAGGGTGTGCAAACTTTTCTTTTACTGTTATGACATTATAGATTATACAAATAAAGTGCAACATACATAATAAAGTACTACATAGATGGTGCTTCTCAGCTTTCTTGTGGCAAGTACATTAAGTTTAGGACTATTTACACAGTCCTGGGTTCGAAAATGGCATATTCCATATAAATTTTCTCTTGTTCCACATCACATTATATTTAATCTTACTTAAATTAAACTGACAGACAGTTAAAGAATAGAATATACGACCACCAGTATTGTATTAGGAAGAAGGATGACAATAATGCCCTCTTTCGTCATATAGTTGATAATGACATAAGTCACAATTTTCACTTTGCCATTCTTGAAAAGGTGAATCTCAACCCCAGAGGTGGTGACATTAAGAAAATTGTGGGGGAAAGAGAGATAAAATGGCAACTAAAATTGAATGCAGCATGCTTCCCTGGTTTAAATGAAATGATTTCAACAAAACCACTTGTTAAATATTGAAAGGTTTTTAATATTTTAAATATTGGAATTTTGTTTCATTTTAAGTATAGTTGATTGGGTGTTCACTTACAACATTTACAATACTTACAGTATTTTTACTTATTTACTCAAATATTTAATATATTTATATGACAACTGGAACTAAATGTATATTTTTTCGAATTATTACAGGTTGGTCTCTAAAGATGTATTGCGTTTAACACGCTGGAAGAGCATGTTATTTACTTCATCTGCATATGTACAAAACCTGATTTTTTATATTCTTGTAGTTGTTACTTTAAATAATGTTGTACAATTATTCAATTTGTGAATGATTTTGGCGGGTTTTTAAGTATTTAGTGTGTGCCATGAACACTTTACATTTGTTCTGATGAAGCGTATGGAGATACGTGAAAGCGCTTAACCAGGATTGGCACTATTTGTGTTTCTCATTGCTATAATAAAGCTGTGTTACAGAAAGGAGTTTGGTGGATCGTGGTTTGTCCTGGGGATTTTGTCTTCTTTTTGTTTCATTTAATCTTACTTATAATACCTGACATAGTTGTGCTAATATGAATATGTATATGTGCGAGGGCTGAGACACTCATATTGTGGCAGTTTCGTACCTATTTTTATGAGTATTGTGCCTATATTATCAAAGGTACGACTGTGGGTATAATCTGTACAATGTTCCTGAAAATATATTTTGGCTATCCCAGCTGAATAACAGCATTGCACAAGTGGTTGTTCATAGGTTCATAGGTAGGTACTAGGCTATCGGCCCTGGGGCCTATACAAGCCCAGCCAAAAAGGTACCCTGGCTTTTGCCACCCAAGAAAATTATTTTCCTGCGCCACTGTCGAGCAGAGCCACAGAGGTGATCCCCGGGGTGAATTTCCTATTTCCCATCCAATCATCAAGATTTTTCTTGAAGAGTGCTAATGAGGAGCTTTGTTTGATATAGATATGATTGTATCTCATAATGCATACACACTTTCCTTTTACACTTTATAGATTGATGCCCACTGTTATCCGAGAATGTAGAACTGTTGCTTTGTGCTACAGACCATACCTGTCAACCTTTAGAGCAAGAAATCCAATATAAATTGCATTGCCTATAGATATGATTGTATATGAAATAACCTTGGAATTGCATTGCTTACCACTGTTGTGCTCCACTAGCCATTGTGCAAACAGATACACCCTGGCTTACTGTGTTTGCACAATGGTAAGCGGGGCACAGCTTTTCCAAATGTAGCAAAAACAGACAGTGTGCACCCTCTGTAAGCACAATATGTGCAGTTGGTGGGAAAACATGATTTTTAATGTGGAACTGGTAGAAATGCTCTTTATACATTGATCTTTATCTTTAGGACATACAGCTGGTGTTGTTGGAGAGGGTGTGCACTTCTGAGCAACGTTAGGGTGTTCAGGAGTCCAAAGTCTTTGTTGGGCTCCTAGTTAAGGAGCATGGCCCATGCCTTTTGCAGGGTGACTATTCAGGCTCTCAGTATAAGGCTGAAGTCTACAACAGTGTGGCTAGGGCTTTGACCAGTGCGGCAGGTATCCCACACACCGGTGAACAATGCCTTCATCACTTTGATGATCACTGTAGGAGGAAGTCAGATACTGTTGATCAGTGGATTAGGGAATGTCAAGCAGAGAACACTCTACAGATGTTTAACTATAAATTGCATTGACTAATTATAAAATGTAAAGCTAAATATAGTCAAGACTGGTATTCATAATTGCATTCTGTTTTTTTTTCTTTTTCCACAGATGCTGAAGAACTGGCCTGCATTGTGAGGTCCCATTGAGCATGACTGGCAAGGATTTGAGAATAATGTGGTATGTATGCATAAATATAAAAAGTACTGTCATTGTAGCTTTAATAGTTAAAGATAGCTAAGTTGTTATTTCATACAGTTGTATAAAATTGAGCATGCATATCTCAACTGCAAAAGAAGGTACAAATGCATTAGTCTGTAGCATAGTTCTCAATTGGCCAGATTTTTTCTAAATGTCCAGATTTTTGTCTCAATTTTTTGTTCTGTTTCTCATAAAATTTGTTGTTTTCTGGCAAATCATTGAGGATTGAAGTCACTAATTAAAAATGTATGTTAATCCAAATCATATTATTCTAGCAACTTTTCATTTTTGTAAGAGCAATATTTAAAATCCATCCATATTTTTGGGCCATTGTCACCCTATTATTTTATGATCTATCTGGATTTCTTGCTCTAAGAGGTTGACAGGTATGGTCTGCAGCACAAAGCAACAGTTCCACATTCTCGGAAAACAGTGGGCATCAATCTATAAACATTAGTCTGTAGTTCAACAAAAAGTATTGTGTTACAGTGGTTGTGGGTTCAAATACCATACTCCCCCTAAACAAAAATTACTGTTTACACTACTGTTATGCATTCATCATTAAATATATAATACTGCTATGTTTTCATCATTATAGCATTTTAAGATCAGACCTCTTTTCCTTTGGCTTGAATGTCCTGCTGTCAAATGTAATCAGTATAAATGGAACATGCAAATGTACAATCTGTACACACATAAATGATTGCTGACTGCAATCTGATCTGTACTGTAGTGTGTATCTGTTAGGGACAGGGTTGTATTCAAAGTAATAAAGACATATCTTAGCAGTTGGTAGTGTTAAAATTAAAAAGTAACAGAACAGCGTGAATTAATTGTAGAAAACTTTGTACATTAACTGTGAAGCTAGTAATGTTCTCCTTTTTTCTCACCTCACTCATTTTCTTCTTTTATTTTTTATTTTCTTAATTTTTTATTATGTGGAATTTTGTATTTCTTTATAGTTACCTATTTTAATTCGTCATTATTTCTAATTGAGTTTGCATTTTTTCTTTTTATAATTATTTATAATACTGTTTTTCTTTGTTATCCTTTTTAAGTTTTTATAATTTTATTATTTCCATTTTTTCAGTTACATTTTATTATTGTATTTTATTTTTTAATTTTATTACTACAGCACAGCAGGGAAGGCAGGTTTCATGTGATCTGGCTACCCTCACTCCACTGGCTACATTACGAAGGCCCAGCACTCCTGGGCTGCAGTCTAGTCCCACCTCACCCTCCACTGACTCTGCACTACCTGGGCCATTTTGCCCAAGAGGTTAGGGCTGTGGTCCCCTCTGGGAGCAGTGGTAGATAGGGTGCATTTATCACCCAGAATGAGCTGCTGCATAGGCATGTGCACTGCAAAGTGAGCACATGGTTACTGGGGATGGAGAGCCTGCTTTCCATCCTGGTACAGAGTATCTGTCATAGATGCAGACGTCAGCCACTGCAGCCAGCAGTGCAGTGAGGGAAGAGTGATGACAGTCCACTTGGTGAGGACTAGAGTCACACCATTATCCTGCCTGACATCCATGGGACCTTGATCTCCCCACACTCACCAGAAGCTTGTTCACCAACCTCTTGTGTCCTTCACCATTCCTCTCTCTTGTCTTGTATGTCTTGTCTTTCAGCAATTGCTTCCTCACCTTGCCAACTTGCCTGACCCAGACATGCCTAGGTCCTTTACCCAACATTCCTCTCTCTTCTCAAAAAAAGGGCACCTGTCCCCTCCAAAAAAAAAAATGTACTGTACATAACTCTCCATTTTGCATACATCTACTTGACACACTTATTTTAGTCCAATTGGCTAGATAGCTAAGAGTCTGTACATGTGAACAGTTGTTACTGTTGAAGAAATGGAAAGCTATGTTTTTTTTTCCTGTACCCTTCCTGCACATTCCTGCCCACCTTTCCCTTTGTTTTTCCCCATGATTGCTCCCCATTTCACTACTTTCCTGTCTCCTCATTTCTTTTCTTTAAAGAATCTGTACGCAATGGTGCACTGTACAATACAGTGATAGTAATCAATACAGAGATGAATACATAAGTACATAACTGACACAATATTAGTGTGTCAGCCCCTAGGAATATACATATTATATAAAATACAGTAGGTCAACTGCTATAAATGATAGTGACTATAATGTGAAATGGAACACCAATAAAGCAGAGTGGAATATGGCTGGATGACATAAAGAAGCATAGACTGCTCTTTTGGGGGTGGTAGAGAAAAGGTGTGTTCCTGCTATGGCACTAACAAGACTGCGTTGGTCTGGTTCCTCTGCTTCTTTGGCATCCTGCCTGTTGTTTGATTTAGTGAGGACTGTGCAGTCAGAAACTGCAATGTGTATTCATGTATCCTTGTATATCATGGACCTTATGTGTGGTAATCCTACACTTACAGCTCCTGCCACAAGAAGTTTGAGAAAACACTTGTCTATGTTTAATTTCATTGCTATATACTGCGATGTCACAACAGTAAAATAAAGGCTGCAAACCTTGTAGTAGAAGCCAAGACCATCTAGACTTTAGCATTATACTTAACATCTGCAGTCACAGGATAAATTACATGACTGTCTCCTATATTAATATTAATTGTGAGGTTCACACTCTTAAATGCAGTGCAATGGCACTTAGCTGGTTTGTGACAGGTACATTTACATTAATCAAATGCATCTGATATCTATTTTTCGATGTCTGTGTCCTGACTGCCACCTGGGTGATCCAATCATCCAGTTTGTGCACTGCTGCTGTGCAAGCAAACCAGCTAAGCATAGCCAAACCCATTTGTGCTAAGCACATCACCTCACAAACAGTGGTCCAAAAATTAAGAGAAAAAAAACAAGTAAAAACAGGCAGTGACAGAAATCAATGTATGACATACACAGTAGAATATGTTAGTATACATGAGATATGCCTGCAAAGGTCTGGATTCCAAATAACCATACAATGCACATTCAAAACACAAGATAGGTGCCTTCACCCTGTTTTTCACAAAAACACCTTTGCAGCAAACAACAACACTCATTCAGCACACAGTCAAATTAAACAGAATGTACAGTTATATTAAAACATTACATGTTAGTTGCACATTTAGTGAAATGTTTATATTTGTGCATACTGCACTTAGTGATTACACACACTGGTATAATTATTGCTTGCAAATATACAACACTGTCTTACCTTTCTATGTTCCTTGGTCATTCAGCAGTTATCTGACTAGTACTCTGGGACATAGTAAACCATTCAATATCATTGCACTTATAATGTCAAAGGATATTAAATGGGAATAATATGATATGCAGTTGCTAACCAATGAAAGCCAGGTTGGATGACATAAAAAAGCATAGACTGCTCTTTTGGGGGTGGTGGAGCAAAGGTGTGTTCCTGCTATAGCACTAACAAGACTGTGTTGGTCTGGTTACTCTGCTTCTTTGGCATCCTGCCTGTTGTTTGATTTAGTGAGGACTGTGAAGTCAGAAACTGCAATGTGTGGGGAGTTCAAAATTGCCGCTGTTCTGTGAGCACTGCTATCACCTAGGTCTCTGATATACCCTGGATTAAAACAAACCCAGAAGGCAACACAGAATTAATAATACAAAAATAACTGTAGATATTTATTGCTAATATCATCCAGCAAACAAAAGAGGAAGAAAAAGTAACAGATTCAGCTCAGAAACAGCAGGATTAACTAAGATTTCTGAATAACAGCTTAAGCCATGTGCTACTAAGGCCCTGCATCTGACTACAATATTGGTAAAACACTATACAGCAAGATGTCAAAAGAGGAAAATAATATGGAAACACCAATAACTAAGACCAAATTCTTAGTACTAGCCTCACCTGAGAAAGACACAACTTCAAAAAGACAAAAAACAACTAAACAAACTGACAACTCTAAAAATACAAATAAATCCAGGACAGACCAGCCAGCTAATCTGGAAGACATAAAATCTGCCTTATTACCTATCCAGCAAGCAATAAAGGACTTATCATTACAATTTCAAACCTTTGGTGACTCATTCAGCCAAATAATATCCAGAATGGAAAAAAATCTGACTCCAAAATAATAGAAAATGAAATAAAAATAGACTCTATTGCTCAAAGAACTGATGCACATGACAAAGGAATACAAAACTTACAAGCAAAAATAACAGACTTGGAAGCAAGATCTCGAAGGAACAATATCATCATCAGAGGAATACCTGAAACTGTACTTCATAACAATCTAATACCAACAATCAAGCAAATAATAAACTCCCTGCTAGGAGAACCTGAAGAAATACAGCAAATAACAATAGAAAGAGCCCACAGAGCCCTGAGGGAAATGCAAACACCACTGAAACCAAGACCTGTCTATATTAAAATATTAAACTCCCAAGATGTAAATAAAATCATACTGGCAGCAAAGAAAAAAGGCACACTCACCAGGAATAATAATAAAATCTCCTTTGCTCAAGACCTCCCAATACAAATAAGACAAGCAAGACAACTAATATCTCCATACTGCAGGTTCCTAATAGAAAAAAAAAAATCAAATTCCAGATGAAATATCCAAATCAGTTAATCTTCTACATCAAAGAGGCTAAATACATGGTCACTAACCCCAGAGAGGCAAAAGAGACATTCATGGCCGGATTCCACCTTCAGAAGTGAAATAAATCCACAAAAAACGATAAAGGACATTTGGGTGAAAAAATGACCCCATTCACGAGCACTCTAGCTGGGATCAAACTCTGAAAGCTTCCCCTTGCTGTCTAAGCCCTTGAATCCATGATGTGAGCTATGAGGAACACAGGAAAAGGACGTGCAGCCTGGGTAGGAACCAAAAATCAACTGCCGTTTCCGATGCACAAATATAGGAAGGAACCTCCTTCTGGGGCATTGGTCTGCAAATTCAGTCCCCCTATGATTTTGAGGACTCCATTAAGAACAGTCAGTCAAAATGGATTTCAGCAAGCTCCAAAAGATTTTACTGCCTGAAAAATGAAAATTGATCTGCACCAGCTAAAAGAAGAAAGCTGCATCATAGATGTCAACCAACCTGCAAGCAAAACCTTGAAGAAATAAGGTACTGCTGAACTGAACCATTCACTAAAACAGTACACCCAGTACTGTGTAGGTGAATAAAAATCCAGCCATAAATAATAGGCAAGAAATAAACCGTCAGAAACAGGCTAGCTCATAGATTAATATTTGGGAAAAAAAAATGTTAAATGTTTTATGTAAATACTAGAAATGTGTTAAAAGATCCTGGAGAGAAGTAATCTCAGGAAAATAGTAAAATGACCTAACAATCTTGGGGTAATGTAAATATAGCCTTAATATGTTAACTATAGCAGAAGGACTGTTTAGCTAAGTTTTTTTTTTTTTTTTTATGTCTCTCTATACTTCCTACCTCTGATAAATAGGTGCCAAGTATATATTTTATAACCCACACAGATTGATGTGGAAAAACATTGCAGGCACCAAAGAAGGCCGAAATCTGAATAAATAAAGGGGAGGAAAAAGAAGTAAAATGAAAGAAAAATGTAAAAATGACAAGATTGATTGCTTAACAATATTACTATGGTACATATATTGCTATAATTTACCGAGAAATGTATATTAATGTGCTGTTTTAAAAATACTATTAGAAAGAATTAGTCACAAGACAAAAACAATACATGCTGTACCTTAAATACAATACCATAATTGTATAAATAATATGTTGGAAGAGGCTAGGAATATTAAGTAGCAGTATTTGTTGAGGGAACTGGTTTGTTCAGCTTTGTCCACATTGTTTATAGTAACACAGGGGGGATACTATGGGTTAAATCTATATCTAAAAAGAAAACACATTCCAAGATTAGACGTAATGGTAAACCATATAACGAACCTTCATCCCCCCCCGATTATTTCTGGTCCAGGGATATAGTGGTTAGGCACATTGTAGGGACAGGGATAAATAGATGCTTACCTAAACCATCACACAGTAACACATACAAAGATAACAAAACAAAACTAATATACATGGCATATCTACGGAATACACCTAATAAATATATGTGGGAAATAGAATCATGGAATGTTAAAGGGCTCCAAAACAAGAAGAAAAGAAAACTATTCTTATACCTTACATTAAAAACCACAGCCAACCTCATACTAATACAAGAAATACACTTGACTGCAGAGCAATGGGCAGAAATTAGCAGAAAGAAATTGATAAGTCAAATTATAGCTTCAGAGGGGAAAACAAACAGTGCTGGGGCTGCCATAATAATTACAAAACAATTTAAGGAAAAAATACTTAAAACCAAAGCTGACAAGGAGGGAAGATGGTGTTACGTAACATTTAGTAGTCCTACAAGACCAACACCTATAATGGTACTTAATGTTTACACACCCTGTACTAACCAACAACACTTTTTTATGTCATTATACCCAACCTTAAACCAATTTAAAGATCACTACCTAGTGATTGGTGATGACTGGAACACATATCAAAACCCAGCAAAGGATAAATCTAATCTGACCAAATCACATAATAAACAAGACACATTAGCCCTTAATAAACTCAAACAATATTTCAAACTATATGGCCCTTTTAAATATGGGAACAGTGCAGATAAAACAGGGAAATTCACATTCTACTCGCAATGCCACAAAATGTGGTCAATGATAGACTTCTTCTTAATTTCTGACATATTCATTAACATGGACCCAACAATAACTATACATACCAGGTTCTTTTCAGATCACTCCAAAATCACACTGAACATTAACTGGGACAAAGAGATATATTTACAGAATAAGCGTCATAATTGGTCATTAAACCCTAATTTACTTTCCAAAATGGATGTAATAAAAGAAACAGAAGCAATACTAAAAATAGCTCTTACAAATATCACTAACTCCCAAGTATCAACTGACATAGAATGGGCTGCAACCAAAGCACAAATTAGAGGATTGTTTATCAAAAAAGCAGCATACTATAAAAAATACAACTGAAAGAAGAGCATATACTGAAAGGGAAAATAGAGCATCTTGAAAAAGAACTAATAAATAACCCTAAGAACCAAACAGAAGCAGAACTTTTAAAACTGCAAAGGGATCTATATATGTTAGAAACCAGGAACCTATCTTTTTATGAAGCCAGAATGTTAGCCACTTACGCAGAAGAAGCTCAAATACCATCTAGGGCTCTGGCCAGAATTATCTCCCAACACAAAAATGCCTCCAACATATCAGAAATAAACTACAGAGACAAAAACTACACAAAAAATGAAGACATTATTAAAACATTTGAACAAATATAAGCTGAAATATATGGAACACAAATACTACAAACCTCAAAGGAAGATAGAACTCTTTTCCTTCAAAAACTGAAATTCCCTAAATTCAATTTAGACCAACAAAAAAAACTAACTTAACCGATATCCATCAGTGAAATTATTACAACAATCATACACTTAAAAGCGCATAAGGCTTCGGGTCCGGATGGACTCACATCAGAATTTAAAAAGCATTTGCCCCCTTGATAGCCAAACTACTATACTATACACTGAATTACATAATAAGCTATAAAATAAATGATATCCACTTTAATGCCTCTAAAGCCATCGTTATATTAAAAGAACTCACAGATCCCAAAAACCCCGACAGCTACAGACCCATCTCTCTCTTAAATATAGATACTAAAATATTTACCTCTATACTTGCAAACAGAATGAAAAATCTGATAGAGAAAATCATTTCCCCAGAACAATCCAGTTTTACACCACATAGACAGACTAGTGACAATACATTAACATTAGATGCACTAATAAACTATGCTAACCGATACAATAACAACATCTACACAATGGTAGTGGATGCCCACAAGGCATTTGATAGGGTTAATATAGAATTCTTGCTCCAAACACTACCCTACTTTAATATATCCAATAACTTCATTCAGATCATCCAAACTTTCTATAGTAGCCCATACACATCTCTATATATAAATAAAACTTGGTCAAATAGGATTATAATAAAAAATGGAACAAGACAAGGATGCTCATTATCACGCTTCCTGTTTAACCTATACCTAGAACCACTCTTTCTATACATTAAACAAAATACGTACCACAATACTCCATCAATACACAACTTCAAAATATACCTCACTGCATTTTCTGATGATCTGAACATATACTGCACTACACCAAATTCAGATATAAACAAAATAATAGCTGCAATTGAGCATTTCTTGACTATGTCTAACTACAAACTAAACCTCAGTAAAACTAATATTTTCCCCCTAAAAACACCCAGACTCATCTCACTAATACCATTGTTAAACACAATTAAAATAAAAGAAGAAACTAAATATCTGGGAATCACCTTTTTCCAGAATAACAAAGACTTCTACCAAAACAATGTAAACCTTAAATGGCAAAATATAATGCAACACTGTAAAAGATGGAACAACCTAAAACTACCATTCTTGGCCAAAGTATCAATAATCAAAATGAACATTTTACCTAGACTAATGTATATATTCATGACATCAAAGACAACAATACATAATACATTCTTCAAACAAATTCATACCTTCCCAGCAAAATTTATATGGGAACCCCAAAAAAACAGAATCTCCTATCCAAAATTAACACTACCCAAAAGCAAAGGAGGACTAAATCTACCAAATTTTAAAATGTACTACTCAATCATTAACACTAACAGAATATTAAGAATAGCTGAACATAACCTGTCAATGGAAAATTGGTCTCCTCTTTGGGTGACAATCTATTATAGATATATTAAAGCTCTAGGTTTTAATCCCAAAGCACTTCAATTCCTGAAGCAGAAAGAAATACAAACTTATAACATTATAGAGCCCTTAAAACATTCTATCAACTTAGCACAAAAACTCTTTCAATTCTTGAACCTTAGACAAGCCATGACAATACTGCAACCCCTTCATAAAAACCCAAATTTAAAAATAAATAATAAGATGCTGGACTTAGTCCCTTTTCCCAGACTGAAAGATAAAACAATCCAATATATTTATCCCTACCTTAACTGTTCAATACAAGAAATGAAGACCAACTTAAACCTCCCTAAATCACACATAATAATCCTAAGACAAATCAAAGAACGGTGTTCCAGTTACCTCCAAAATGTTACTATGACCAATAGTGACATAGAAACTTGTAGCAGGTTTTGGAAAACTATTATCACAACAAAGAAAACTATTACTAATTCATATAAAATGATAAATGAAATCAAATACCAGAAAGACCTCATCTTTTCTAACTACTGGAGAAAAATTAAACCATCCATAGATGATCAGCAAATAAGCCAGGCAATCAATCTAACACTGAAGATTGTACCCCTCAAAAAGTTAGCATACACTCAGCTCATGAGCAGTAATAATGCTTGTTTTACACCTGCAATCCCACACAAATTTAACACATCAAAATCACCTTTCTGCCCACACTGTAAGGACCAGATAGCTGACTTAATCCATGTATTTTGGAGTTGTAAATGTGTTTATAAACTCTGGAACTCTCTCAAGGTACAATTACAAAAAAAACAGGTTATCAAACATCAACATTAACTTGGGAATTCACTCTATTACACATTCTCCCAACCAACCTACCAAGAAAACAAGCAAATACACTTTTAACAATTTTCCTACTAAATGGCTAGATACAATAAATATCTCTTGGGAGGGTTTTAAACAAGTAGCTATACAACACCTTTTAGCTCATAAAATATTAATAGATAAAAGAAACAAAAACATGAATATAGAGAAATTTGGGAAAAAAACCTTTAATATCATATTAGCATAATTCATCACACAGCAGCTTAGAAATACACTATAATGGAACCAAAGAACACATACAAGTTCAGATATTAAATAATAACTTGGATATTACAAATGTATATACTGTCTATATAACTGTGGAACTAACAGTGAAAGCATTTATGTACATAGTGTAAATAGATATGTTGTACGACCTATATCCTGTGGTATTTGATATCAATGTATAACATATATATATATATATATATATATATATATATATATATATATATATATATACGGTCATATTGTAAGATAGTTTTTATTTATGACATTTATTAATGTAAAAATAAAAATAAAAATTATTGAAAAAAAAAAAAAAAAAAAGAAACTGCAATGTGTATCCTTACTGTCAAACTTTTCTCCGTAATGCTTTCCTAGTAGAAAAGTATGGTGAAGCAGGAAGACAATTATAGGAGTAAGTGATGAGTCAGTGTGCTATGGTTTGTCTCCTAGCCAATGCAAGAACATACTGAGCATGCCTATGTCTGCCTACAAACACACCAGCTATAGTTCCTTCTCTGACTCATCATCCACCTCTGGCTGTGGTGACCTTGGCACTGTCAGGATGATGGGTGGCTGTTTCCACAAGATTAACTTGAGCAGTATAGCACATACTGTGACCATTGTTGGATATGTCAGTGGATTATAATAGAGGCCTTGGCCAGATGTATGTAGGCACTGGAACCATGACTGCAGCAGCTCAAAAACATGCTCTATGGCATTACAAGTTTGCCATGTGCCTCATTAAGGTGTTCTTCTGTGTGTGTGTGTGTGTGTGTGTGTGTGTGTGTGTGTGTGTGTGTGTGTGTGCGCATTTCTGATGGGTTATATCAGCCATGACCCCAGTGCATGTCATGCATCCACCCTTAAATGAGGATGTGGGATATTCCCCATAGCAGACATCTGGTGTAGTTGGTAGGTGTGGCACATATAGTTGTCGTGTTAACTGCCACGTTTGCCACCACACATGTTCCAGATGATTCCCATGCCATAATACATAACTTGGCAGTTGTTTGAGTGGTAGACCTTATGGTTAATGTAGACTCTACCCTGTTACCCAGGTGTTGTTTTCATGTGTGCATGCCTGCAATGTATACACGTGCAAAGCAAAAACTGAATAAAAAATAAAAGGAAGAAAAAAGTATCACACTGGACACAAAAAATGTAGGTTTCAGGTTAACGCTTTCGTTTATATAATATACATAAACTTCTTCAGACAAAACTACATGGGAAATCAACATTTTAAATACACAGTGGGAATGACATCATTTCCTATCAAAAGAAAAAACTTCACAATAAAAGTCTCATTATCACACCAAAATAATAGACATGCCTCAAAATAAATGCATCTCCAACTACAAAAATAAATTACATAAATCTAAAACATCAACATTTTTCTTAACAAAGCAGATGCTTAAGAAAAATAATAAATAGATACAAAAAATAAGCAAGATTAATGTTCAAAAGCAATATAGTCTAGAACATTAAAAAGTTTTACTCAAACACACAATAATCACTATCTCACGTCAAAATATGCATTTCAAAATACTCATAATGGAAATAGTGTGCGTTTAGTCCTGTAAAAGCTGAAGCATTCAATTTAAGTTGCCATAAAATTTCTTTTTCACTCAAATTGTAAGGAAGCGGACCACCTCTATTTTTAAACAGCTTTATCAATAATCAAAAACAAATTCGTGAAGGAAAAGATAAAATATGCCTAGCTAAAACATTTGTAATATTTGCTTTTAGTAATAGCATAATAATGCTCATAAATTCGGTTTTTAAAGTTGCCATAATGAGTTCTTTTTTCAAAAACTTTTAAAACTGCAAAGGGATCTATATATAATTTAGAAACCAGGAACCTATCTTTTTATGAAGCCAGAATGTTAGCCACTTACGCGGAAGAAGCTCAAATACCATCTAGGGCTCAGCCCAGAATTATCTCCCAACACAAAAATGCCTCCAACATATCAGAAATAAACTACAGAGACAAAACTACACAAAAAAATGAAGACATTATTAAAACATTTGAACAAATATAAGCTGAAATTATGGAACACAAATACTACAAACCTCAAAGGAAGATAGAACTCTTTTCCTTCCAAAAACTGAAATTCCCTAAATTCAATTTAGACCAACAAAAAAACTAACTTAACCGATATCCATCAGTGAAATTATTACAACAATCAAACACTTAAAAGCGCCATAAGGCTCGGGTCGGATGGACTCACATCAGAATTTTACAAAGCATTTGCCCCTTGATAGCCAAACTACTATACTATACACTGAATTACATAATAAGCTATAAAATAAATGATATCACTTTAATGCCTTTAAAACCATCTTTATATTAAAGAACTCACAGATCCCAAAAACCCGACAGCTACAGACCCATCTAAGCTCTTAAATATAGATACTAAAATATTTACCTCTATACTTGCAAACAGAATGAAAAAATCTGATAGAAAATCATTTCCCCAGAACAATCCAGTTTTACACCACATAGACAGACTAGTGACAATACATTAACATTAGATGCACTAATAAACTATGCTAACGATACAATAACAAATATCTACACAATGGTAGTGGATGCCCACAAGGCATTTGATAGGGTTAATATAGAATTCTTGCTCCAAACACTACCCTACTTTAATATATCCAATAACTTCATTCCAGATCATCCAAACTTTCTATAGTAGCCCATACACATCTCTATATATAAATAAAACTTGGTCAAATAGGATTATAATAAAAAATGGAACAAGACAAGGATGCTCATTATCACGCTTCCTGTTTAACCTATACCTAGAACCACTCTTTCTATCATTAAACAAAAATCATTACCACAATACTCCATCAATACACAACTTCAAAATATACCTCACTGCATTTTCTGATGATCTGAACATATGCTGCACTACACCAAATTCAGATATAAACAAAATAATAGCTGCAATTGAGCATTTCTTGACTATGTCTAACTACAAACTAAACCTCAGTAAAACTAATATTTTCCCCCTAAAAACACCCAGACTCATCTCACTTTAATACCATTGTTAAACACAATTAAAATAAAAGAAGAAACTAAATATCTAGGAATCACCTTTTTTCCAGAATAACAAAGACTTCTACCAAAACAATGTAAACCTTAAATTAAAAATATAATGCAACACTGTAAAAGATGGAACAACCTAAAACTACCATTCTTGGCCAAAGTATCAATAATCAAAATGAACATTTTACCTAGACTAATGTATATATTCATGACATCAAAGACAACAATACATAATACATTCTTCAAACAAATTCATACCTTCCCAGCAAAATTTATATGGGAACCCCAAAAACAGAATCTCCTATCAAAATTAACACTACCCAAAAAAGCAAAGGAGGACTAAATCTACCAAATTTTAAAATGTATACTCAATCATTAACACTAACAGAATATTAAGAATAGCTGAACATAACCTGTCAATGGAAAAGTGGTCTCCTCTTTGGGTGACAATCTATTATAGATATATTAAAGCTCTAGGTTTTAATCCCAAAGCACTTCAATTCCTGAAGCAGAAAGAAATACAAACTTATAACATTATAGAGGCCCTTAAAACATTCTATCAACTTAGCACAAAAACTCTTTTCAATTCTTGAACCTTAGACAAGCCATGACAATACTGCAACCCCCTTCATAAAAAGCCAAATTTAATAATAAAGAATTATATCCTGGACTTAGTCCCTTTTCCCAGACTGAAAGATAAAACAATCCAATATATTTATCCCTACCTTAACTGTTCAATACAAGAAATGAAGACCAACTTAAACCTCCCTAAATCACACATAATAATCCTAAGACAAATCAAAGAGCGAGGTGTTCCAGTTACCTCCAAAATGTTACTATGACCAATAGTGACATAGAAACTTATAGCAGGTTTTGGAAAACTATTATCACAACAAAGAAAACTATTACTAATTCATATAAAATGATAAATGAAATCAAATACAGAAAGACCTCATCTTTTCTAACTACTGGAGAAAAATTAAACCATCCATAGATGATCAGCAAATAAGCCAGGCAATCAATCTAACACTGAAGATTGTACCCCTCAAAAAGTTAGCATACACTCAGCTCATGAGCAGTAATAATGCTTGTTTTACCTGCAATCCCACACAAATTTAACACATCAAAATCACCTTTCTGCCCACACTGTAAGGACCAGATAGCTGACTTAATCCATGTATTTTGGAGTTGTAAATGTGTTTATAAACTCTGGAACTCTCTCAAGGTACAATTACAAAAAAAACAGGTTATCAAACATCAACATTAACTTGGGAATTCACTCTATTACACATTCTCCCAACCAACCTACCAAGAAAACAAGCAAATACACTTTTAACAATTTTCCTACTAATGAAACTGTATATAGCTTTTAAATGGCTAGATACGATAAGTATCTCTTGGGAGGGTTTTAAACAAGTAGCTATACAACACCTTTTAGCTCATAAAATATTAATAGATAAAAGAAACAAAAACATGAATCCAGAGAAATTTGGGAAAAAAACTTTTAATATCATATTAGCATAATTCATCACACAGCAGCTTAGAAATACACTATAATGGAACCAAAGAACACATACAAGTTCAGATATTAAATAATAACTTGGATATTACGAATGTATATACTGTCTATATAACTGTGGAACTAACAGTGAAAGCATTTATGTACATAGTGTAAATAGATATGTTGTACCTATATCCTGTGGTATTTGACATCAATGTATAACATATATATATATATATATATATATATATATATATATATATATATATATAGTCATGTTGTAAGATAGTTTTTATTTATGATATTTATTAATGTAAAAATAAAAATAAAAATTATTGAAAAAAAAAAAAAGAAACTGCAATGTGTATCCTTACTGTCAAACTTTTCTCCGTAATGCTTTCCTAGTAGAAAAGTATTGTGAAGTAGGAGGACAATTATAAGAGTAGGTGATGATTCAGTGTGCTATGGTTTGTCTCCTAGCCAATGCTAGATCATACTGAGCATGCCTAAGTCTGCCTACAAACACACCAGCTATAGTTCCTTCTCTGACTCATCATCCACCTCTGGCTGTGGTGACCTTGGCACTGTCAGGATGATGGGTGGCTGTTTCCACAAGATTAACTTGAGCAGTATAGCACATACTGTGACCATTGTTGGATATGTCAGTGGATTATAATGGAGGCCTTGGCCAGATGTATGTAGGCACTGAAACCATGACTGCAGCAGCTCAAAAACATGCTCTATGACATTACAGGTTTGACCATGTGCCTCATTAAGGTGTTTTTCTGTGTGTGTGTGTGTGTGTGTGTGTGTGTGTGTGTGTGTGTGTGTGTGTGCATTTCTGATGGGTTATATCAGCCATGACCCCAGTGCATGTCATGCATCCACCCCTAAATGAGGATGTGGGATATTCCCCATAGCAGACATCTGGTGAAGTTGGTAGGTGTGGCACTTATGGGAGTCGTGTTAACTGCCGCGTTTGCCACCACGCATGTTCCAGATGATTCCCATGCCATAACACATAACTTGGCAGTTGTTTGAGTGGTAGACCTTATGGTTAATGTAGACGCTACCCTGTTACCCAGGTGTTGTTTTCATGTGTGCATGCCTGCGATGTATGTCGCACATCATACCTCCCAACCATGAGGAATTACTCGTTTTTTACCAAGTTTTGGGGTTCAAATGAAGGGGTGCCATGATTCCAAACTTTTCTTTTGTTTTTTTTTTTTTAAATTTCCGTGCTGTTTGAGCTAATGTCATCACATGCGTGATGACGTCAGTGCCATCAGGGCTACCAGCCTGTTGAAATTGAGCTCAAGGAGCTCACACATTTCTGGCTGGCCTGGCTGCTCAAATGTGAGTGGGAATGGCAACGAATGGATTATGTCCGGGGAAGCATTATAAGGTACTAGGACTTGCACTGGAATGTTTTCATGACGTTAGTTTTGGATTTCAGATAGTGGTTTGTTTGGACCACCATGTAGCACCACAAATGCCCAAGCCTGGAGTTTGCTGGTGGTCATTGGGTTCTAAACCTGGAAACAATGTTGCCATCAGTGACAGTTGCCTTGGCCATGCTTGTGCTGCTGCTGTTTAAAGTGGTCACATCTCAACAGTATTCAACCAATCTGTGCAGCTGGAAAGGAAGGTAAACTATCAGCTTTCTAACATCTGTTAGGTAACATGTTGGAAAAAAAGTCAAATTATAAGCAAAACCAAAGCAGTCCGATAAAGTTAGAATTGCTTTCTTTTTAGTTAGCAAATGTGTGCAGTAAAGGAGGAACTATGGACTTCAGTTGCCAGATTGCTTTATAAGAGGGTCCTTGGCAAGACCAGGCTCCTGATATCTTTTCTGTGGTGTGCCATTCATCTGTGAGGTATTTTACTCTCCTGTGGGACCAGGAAAAAATAACAGGATATTTGATGCCTTTATACATAGACTGAAAGTGTTCACATTTTGGTGGCTTATTTTTGTCCTGTCATACTTGTGAAATAATGAAACTGCGCTGTCCCCATTTTTTATCCCATTGGTTGGATTTGGTGCTGTTTGACTTCTTGAAGGGTTGAATTGTTCAGACATGGGGGTTTAACTGTTTTCATTCACCTCTCCCTTTAATCTGCTGTATTTTTGGTTCTTGGCTTCTATGTCAGTTTGCAGACAGAGTTTGTGACAATGTAATAAATCCTCAGTGATGACTAATAAAACAAGTATTGCTAAGCGGTGCAATGTGCAGTCACTGGTGGGTTCAAATGGGTCCTTGTGTCTCTGTGTGTGTGTGTGTGTGTGTGTGTGTGTGTGTGTGTGTGTGTTTGTGTTTGTGAAAAACAGGGTAAAAAGAGCCTAAAGTCCTTAGCCACCACCACTTGTGAGCTTTGTCCAGGCTTTGAGAGCTATGATGAGAAGTGAGAACTATATTTGTATTCCCCCATTATTGGCTTTGTCCAGGTTTATGTGCTAAGAGGTTGAGAGCTATGGTGAGAAGTGAGAAATTAATTCACTAAATGATAGCCATTCAGTTTCAGTCTTCCTATGCTTTAGGAAGCTGCTGATTTGGCATAGTGGTATGTTGCTCTGACTGTAGTGCACATGGTCCTGGGTTCAAGACTTGCCAGTGAAATGCATGGTGGTAACACAGCATTTTATTCTAGAAACTTTCCAAAATTATACAAGCAATGTTTAAAATGTTTCCCTGTTTTTTGACCTTTTGTCCTCCCCCAAAAAAATGAAATAGAAAATAAGTGTGAGAAGCTGTGCAAGATGCCTATGGCTAACACTACTGTCATTCTATTTATAGTGTGGGTGTGAAAGTAGACTTTTATGATGGAAATGTTCTGAATTGGGCAGTTTTGTCATTATTGTTTCGTGCATTTTGTTTCATTGCCTACAGTACAGCCTACTGGAAAAATATTCAAACAATAAATTTAAAATGTGCTCTGTCTAACAAGTGTGCTGTATTATACAAGGAATATAATTTGATAAGGTCAGGAAGGTGTATCAAAGAAAAGAACACATCTGTTTCTTGTTTTGTGTGTAAGGGGCCAATGATTTAAAAACAGCCCAAAGATAATCTTTATCCACCACAGGCCAGATGCATTTTCTTTGGATGTGGTGTGGGTTTCAATGCTGTTTGAATGAATGTGAGTTTCAAGGGCAGAGAAGTTTTAATGCCAAGTCTATTTTCATTGTGAGACAGTATTGCTTTGTTTGTGTCTATGCTCCACTAATTTTGAAATCTGCATAAAAAACAGCATGGGGTCTACATGGATGCTTTATGTCTTGTTGACTTGCTCCACAAGATTGGTTGAGTAGCAGGCAATTCAGCTGCTTATGCTGTAATTAGCATCTCTGAAGCACATACTAAGACAAAAGCAATCCATTACTAATGTACTCCATTATAAAAAGGCAAATGTATAGCTAGCCAAGCTGATATCAAGGAGAGTTATTGCATTATTTAACTCAGTGAGACATGTCTTTGGAAAAGTATATCTCTACAGAGGAGTATTGAACTCCAGCAGGTATGTACCCATTTTGTTACCTACATAATGCACATGCTAGAATGTATTTAAGAATACTGTGCAGTAAATCTGTTTGCATTACTTAGCAGTGTAATCATGGAAGGGCCTTGTTTGTCAATCCATTTCAGAGGTACAGAGGATGTAGAAGAGCTCTAAATGTAATGCTGTTTGATAACTATATGTGTTTCATAGAAAAGTCCTTTGACAGCACTTTTCGCATTTCAAAGTTGTTTGGTTAGTACAATTGTTTCTTAGCCTGATAGTTTATTTGGTGGGGAGATGAGTTCCTACTATGGCACAGACTGCAATGGACTATTATTTTGGGTGGGTGAGCATAGTTGACTGTTTGCTATGGCATAAACAAAGATATGTTTCTCTTGTTACTCTCCTTCTTTTGTATCCTCCCATGTGTTATTTTTGGTCATATGCTGACTCTTTCATCTTTATCCATGGGAGAATACTGACAGACTTCCTTTACTGCTTTATCTGTAAACAGTTAATTTGTACTTTTGTGATGCTTGCATGTATTATCATTTTTTTTGTCCTTTAGGACACAAAATGTCTGTTCAACATGGGTCCCCATTTACCAAGGCAGAGAATGACCTCATACTTGAAGCCTTAAAGCATCCTTATGCAGTACTGCTGGCTAGGGGGTGGGCCAATATGGCTGAGCGTACTGCTCTCTGGAATGAATTAGTCTGTAATATAAATTTTGTTGGCTGACACAATTGCACCTATGAGCAGATGCCTCAAAGAGCCACAGATATTATTACTGATGCAAAGAGGCATGCAGCTGCAGTGGCACATGATCATCAGATCACCAGTTGTGGGCCTTCTGCAGAACCCGTCTCACTGCCACTGAGGAATTCCTGGAGAGTATTGCCACCCAGGACAAATTTCAGCAATCAATGGCATTCCTGCATCTCAAGAGGAGCTTCCAGGTAACATTTGTTACATCGTCATTAAAATGCTGTGGAATTCTGAAATATTTTCAATAGTTTCTATGTCTATGTCAGTTGTTTTGGGTGGGGGAATTTAATATTGCTACAGTTGTAAGCTTATTTTGAAGTTGTCAGCCATATTCTTTTAAAATTTGAGTTACTGCAGATATAGATGAGTGAATGTATTACCCCCGTTTTACTGGTAAATGTGGTGCTGTTGTCATTATCTCTTCCTGTACTTATGTCAGGACCATCAGGAATGCAGAAACATAGGTCTCCTACAGATGGTAAGCATAATACATTTATGTCAGTACTGTGGATAAATTTCAATATGTCTGATAATGTGTCCTCTCAAGCCTGCTGTATGTATTGCTGTACTGCCTGTAATAGTGGCAGCAGTGTAAATTGATTAGTCTATATTGTAGCATAGTAGTGCAAGTATTAATGTATTGCTGTGTCTCTTCCTTTTATCAGAGGTGATCATGGAAGTGGTTCTGTGGCCCATGCACCACTTGATGTCAGTGTCTCATTAGACTCTAATAATTATTGTGGTCAAAGTGAGGCATAGAGGTTGGGTGCATAGGTTGAATCTGACACAAAGGTCGAAACCCAGTGACTACCCCCTCATTTTCTCTGTATACAGCCAGTATGTCTACACATCCCAAGTCCACTGAGGCCACATATATTGGACAGGTAGAGGGAGAGGCCATTGACCAGGGAAGTGTGGCTACTGCAGCTTCAGGGCCTGTTGACTCTGCCCATAGCCAAACTGTTGGTAAAGTGCCATGCAGGAGGCTTTATATGGGTGCTCAGAGGAGGCCTGCTGATCCTCCTCCACCTAGTACAGGTGTCTATTAACATGCAATTCAACTTATCTTTAGGGCCATCATGGAGGCACAGGCACAGGCACATTCAGTAGGGCACTCCAGACAAATCCACAGAGTTTTAGATATGGCACAGTCTGACATCAATGACTGTCTCCACTGTGTTGCTGATTCCATGAATCAGATGAATAACACATTGAAGCTAGGTGTGTCTGTGATGGAGCACAAAGTATCTGTCAAGGAACGCACATTGTCTGTGATATAACATCTGCTGGGAGGTGAGAGTCGACCTCCTGGGTGTAGTTCAGCAAACACATCTGCTGTGAGCCAAAGTGGCCATATCCAATCATGGTCCTATAGCGGCAGTACTTCTACTGCTCCATCAGTGGGTGTGCTGTCCACACCCAGATATGACAGGCCATGGGGTCATGGTCTTGGACATTCCCATGAAGGGAGCATGTCCAACAGACATCTGTCACCTTCAGGTATAGCTCAGCATCTGATCTTGGGTGTGGAGGTGTCAGTGCAACTCCTGCAGAACAGTTTTCATGGTTGGGGTGACAACAAAGAACTGTCAAGTCTAACATGCAGAGCTAGCACTGAGCTTGGCTGTGCTCGTGCAGAGACTCACACACCAATGTGACATTTAGTGGGCCTACAGACACACACACTACATGTTCATGGTCCATTTTGCCTGCTTCCTTTGCTTACTCACACACACTCATACACCTTTTTTGTCAGCGTAGGCCTTCTGCACCCCTACACAACACCCTGTGCAAGTGATGACAACTGTGCCATATCCCTGTTTTCTATCTTTATATTTAGGGATAGTAAAGCTATGTGTCTGATGCACAGGGTGACTATTTACATAAATTATGTTTACATGTGTATGTGTGGTGTTGAACTGATGATTGCACCTGTCAGTTATATTGTACTTGGCCAGTTATACAGATGCTAGCATCATCATTTCACTACTTTATAGTGGATGCTCTTGTAAGGGTTGTGACGTTAACAACTGAAATGTGTCTCATACATTTAGAAAGTTTTTCTGTAATAATTTTTATTGCAGAGTTATGGTGCACATCAAAAGTCACGCCATCAGATTCAGATCTCAGGATTGTGTGTCAGCATTGTAGTCAAACCTCATCAAAACAGCAATATAGTATAGCAGTATTTCTGGCATGTACATCACCATAGCTTCATAGGTACATAGGATGTTACCAGGCTATTGACCTGATGATGCTTAGAAGGCTAGCCATTAAATCACAATATAAAATTCGATGACAGATATCATGTATGGACAAGATTTGTCTAGAAAGGTCTGTCCATGTCCATGTGAGAAGCAGGGGCAATCCAACGCAGAAATTAACAGTTTCACATAGAGTCATCCAGGCTGTGATGAAAATGGGTCATGAATGTGCTCCGCTTGACATGGTTTTGAAACCTGTTCCAGAGGAGTAGCAACCTATAGGAAATGTATCTGTCACTCCAGTATGTCCTATATATGTCAGTCTACAGAAAGCGCCCTGGAACAGGTGACTGTAGTCCCATATGACATATGTAGGGGCAGTATTTCCATTACAATCAGGTCAGAGATAGCGCTATAAGTCATACACGTCACCTCAATGCAATCTATATCATACTGAGTCCAGTGACAGCTACTTCACTCTGTCCATATAAGACACATGTCTGGCACCCTGATTTTTATAATTTACAAATATCTGAGGTCTGTCAAGTTTCTGCAGATGTCTTGTTATACTACATAGCAGAGGGAGCATTACATTCAAGAATAGACCTGAGAAGACATGATGATAGGGGATTTAGAACTTAATATGATAATGCCCCTATGCTTTTGCTAGTCTGATGTGAGATGTAGAAAACCTTCCTCGCTACAGTAGACACAAGTTGCAATCTACTTGTGTTCCCAGGTCTAGCAATGCAGACTTGGTGATTAGGGTGTTCAGGGTTATGTCATAATAAGCTGGAACATTGCCGATATCAAAGGAAATGGTGATGCATTTATTTGAAGTTCATTGAATAGCACAGATTCATCATCAGTCAATCTGTATAAGCCCCATTTGAACAGCTCCCACATGGTTAGAGGATTCAATGATAGCACCTAAGCCACATTCAAACACAATCTTGGCTAGCCAGAAACACGCTGTTGTGGTCTGGACTTCTGAAAAGTGCATGACAAACATGAACAGTCACAGCAATGACACTTATGGTAACCCATGGATGACAGTTCTGCTGCTAGAGGTGAACTCCCCCACTTTGAATGAGTGTTGTTGGTCTGTGGGTCAGTTTGCAATCCACCTGATATCATAGGAGTTAATATTCACCTGGATTAGTTTGTCACTGATGCACAAATATGGGGTTGTGTGGAAGGCCTTGGCCAAGTCAAGATAGACAAAGTCAAAGTTGTGCACACATGCTATATTTCTGGACAATTTATTGAATACCATCAGGTTTAGCATGCACAACCTACCCTTGAGAAAACCAAGGTGGAACAGATGTAGTGTTTGGATGTCAACTCTGTCTTTGTATCCGACATCAATGAAAATCCATCCCATTGCCTTACAGCTGAAGCTGGTTAAACATAAGGGGATATAAGCATGTGTATTTAGCTGATCCAACCTTGTGTACAGAGAAATTGGTTGCTGATTTCAAATCTGTGTGAATAAAGGCAATTCTCAGACTGTGGTTGAAATGGGTGCCTATTGCAGTAGTTTTCTAGTTAAGAACATTAAGAACGCATGGCAGAATGCCATCTGGTCCCATGGAGGCTGTGTTCCTAGACTTGGAGAGAGCAGTGAATACTTGCTGTTTGCAGATGCAGGTTGGACATAATGTTGAGGACATGTTTTGTAGTAAATGATACAAACTACCCAGTGTTACAGGCACCTTTACATAAAAGTATTCCAGAGTATCCACAAAGTAAACACAAAGTCCATGAACTGCAAAGGTGAGGCTTCAGAACAGCAGCTTCAGTTTAGTAAAAAATATATTCCAAAACAGCAACCCCAGCTTAATAAGGTGTATACTCAAATTTCTCCAACCACAGAACAAAGATCTGGATTCCACTCGGCTGCAACACAGTTTTATTGGTACACAAGCGCTTTCATAAACAGCTTCTTCAGGTGTATAACAACCATTAAAATACACACACCTTATATAACACTTAAAGTCAGTCACATGACTCTGCTTAACCATTTTTAAAGGCATATATACACATTCTAAGTGTTACTTTCTTGATCCACTCTTACAAATTCTAAACTTATATAATATAAAAAATATATGTTAAAAGCATATGTAAAATTCTAAAAAAATTCAACATTCACCTATTCAAGGGTCTCTTTTTTAATATTGGTCTTATAGGAACAGAATCATTCAGTCCATGCCCTGAACTAGCCTTTAACCTAATAATCCATTCAGCTTCTTTTTCCTCAGTCCTTGCTTTTATATCACCCCCTCTTATATCAGTGAATGTTCTACATAAGACAACAAATTTAAAAACATGTTGTTCATTGGTAACTGACACATGCTTCGCTAGTGCATTAAAACTACTTATTTTCTTAATGTGATATAGGTGTTCTCTTATCCTATCTTTTAAAAGATGATCTGTTTTCCCTACATAAAATGTGTAACATGCCTGGCAGATAGCCAGATATACTACATGTGCTGTATCACATTTCGCATAGGTTCGCAGATAAAACGTATCCCCTGTGTCAGGGTGTTTAAATTGTGAATCATTACAAATAAAACTACAAAAGTTGCACTTGCCACATGGTCTAGTGCCCTTTTCATTTTCTCTACCTTTCAGTTCTCTGTCTATACAGAGCCTTCGTTTTAAATTCTTCTTATTTTTAAAGCTAAATTGTGGCGTTGTGCCTACTAACTCTTTCATTTTACAATCTGATGTTAATATATTCCAATGTTCATTTATGATATTAGTGCACAGCCCAACATCTCTTGAATAATTTAAACACATCCTTACATTATTGTGAGTCACTTTCTCTTTCCCATTCACTAATTGTTTTGAGAAATATGGTATAGCCTTATTCTCTCTTTTACTCATCACATCTTCCATGTTTTAGTTACCATTCTGTTATCATAGCCTCTATCTAGTAATTATTTTCCTGTCAAAATTAGTTGTTTCTCATATTCTTCGGTTTTTACACTTAATCTTGATGCCCTTAGGAACTGGTTTTGTGCTACATTTCTGAATATAAAATTGGGATGCATACTATCTCTACTTAATAATTTGTTTGCATGGCAGGTCTTTCTGTACATTCTTGTGCTAATCTTGCCTGTACTATCTTTCTCTACATAAACATACAAAAAACTGATACCATCAGTAGAACTATTCATGGTAAAGTTAAGAAATTCAGTAGAGTTATTAATGAATTCTAAGAATTCATATAACTGACTTTCTGTCCCTCTCCATAAAAGAAAGAGATCATCTACAAATCTCCTATAAAACATAATCATTTTATCAAATTTTCCTTTTATAACATTTTCCATTTCCCATTTGGACATAACGGCATTGGCATAACTATTAGCACAAGGAGTGCCCATTGCCACTCCATTCTTTTGCCAATACATATCTTCCCTAAATACAAAAATTGATTTTCAAGCACTATTTTTAACAGTCTTTGTAATATTCCTATGGTTCTACTTCCAAATTCCTTATTCATCTCTAATAGATGTATCACATTTCTAATACCAACTGGATTTGGTATGACTGTAAACAGCGATACTACATCTAATGTAATGGAAAAAGTATTGTTCTGATACATTTGTTTCATTAGTAAATTCATATAAATCTCTGAGAAAATGCTCTGTATATTTCAAGATATACTTTGATTTGTATATCAGGGCCTTCAAATTTTTCTCAATGAATATTGAAGCCGGTTCAGTACACCAATTTTTTCCGGCTATGATTGGTCTCATTGGGGGTCTGATGGAATTTTTATGGAGTTTAGGCAACCCCTGAATCTTTGGAATAGTTGGATCTGTAACTACTAAATATTTGACCATATTATTATCACAAAGCTCTAGTTCCTCAAGGTGTCTAATTACTTTTTCTACCCTTGATATCATATTTTTACTTTGTATGGATGTAATTTTTTCATAGAAGTCAGTATTATCCAGCATTTCTAGCATCAAACTATTGTAGTCAACTCTATTCATAACCACTGTTTGCCCTCCCTTGTTTGCTGGCCTAATAGTTATCTGGTTATTACTCTCTAAATCATGCATAGCTTTAAATTCTTCTTTACTTAAATTATGCCATTTGCCACTTTCCTTAAGTTGTTTCCGCTCATAATACATTTTATACATATCAGAAATACAAGTTTGCTCAAATGCATTGATTAAAGCATTTTGTTTTGGTACAAAAAGACTCGGTTTCCTGAATGTAGCATCAGACTCTTTCTGCTCATTACCAAATAATGTTTTCAAAGTCAAGTTACAGGTAAACATTTTCAAATCGAAAATAATATCAGTGATGTTCATGTCCATAGCGTAAAAGATAACCCCTTTTCTAACACGTTTGATTCAGAATGTGTTAAACCACATAATCTGATAAATTTACAATTAATGTCTTACTTGTTGGAAGGCCTTTTTTATTGTAAATGGACTCACCGGACCTTCGTCAAGTTTTCTCTTCTTTCTCACTATACTTCTCCCCCTCTGTTGTTGTCACGGTCCACCTCTCCCATTCCTGCTCATAGATCTCTCCCTTATAGGCAGAGGAAAATTCAAGCCTAAAGGGCCAGTTCCCTTAAAAAAGAAGAGGTTGGATGTGCTGATGCGTTTTTAATGTTGGAGGTTTCATTTTCTGCTTTGCGATGTATTTCTGCGCTTACTTGAAACTTCTTCTTCCTTGCGCCAAGGTTAGATGTCACCAGTGCATTCAAAACATCAGACTTCAAGGCGTTTGCTCTATCGTCATCACAACCACGCTCGTCATCATGACCACGCCCATCTGCTTCCACTTGACCAATCGGTATCTCTCTAGAAGTCGAATTTTGTACAAACTGAATTCTCTCATTTACTTGTTGGGGCATTGAATCAATATTAGGAGCCATACTGTTATGGTCATTTACATCTTGTGGCCAAGTGAAGATATGGCCCAACGAGAAGTCTTTCCGATCTCTACAAAGCTTCTTTAATTTAATTTCTAGAAGCTTTCTGGCATATACTGTCAGATTCTCAACCATATCAGTCATAGGTTGAAACAGGGCTTCTGTAGTATAAGTTTTACATATGTCAGTATATTTTTTCTTTATACTGCCATTAGTTTTTATCATTTCTCTCTCTGCTGCCGCTACTAGCAGCTTTAAATACCCCAAGCTAGTGTTTATATTTAGTTGTTGCCATTCATTTAGCAATATGGAGTCACACTCAGTCTGTGCAGGCATTTTGAGCACTCTTAAACCTCGAGGTATAACACGTTCTGTTAAACAAGCTTCTAAATGAAACTTCTCATATTGTACCCGTTTTAGTTTATATAAATCTTTTTCTAATGAGAAAATATCACTTCTCATGGCCAAAAAGTCTATATTAGAATGTTCTGTCCCTTCAATGACCATATCACTTTTCAAAAGTGGATTTTCTTTTTCACTCACCTTGGTTAAAAATAATTCTAAGTTGTTTTCAGTCCATTTCAGTTTTAAGCCTGGTGTATATTCAAGTTCTGTGTTATCCATTTCAGTAGCCATAACTCCTGAACTTTTGGGTAAAAAATGTAGAAACTTCTAAATGATACAAACCACCCAGTGTTACAGGCACCTTTGCATAAAAGTATTCCAGAGTATCCACAAAGTAAACACAAAGTCCATGAACTGCAAAGGTGAGGCTTCAGAACAGCAGCTTCAGTTTAGTAAAAAACATACTCCAAAACAGCAACCTCAGCTGAATAAGGTGTATACTCAAATTTCTCCAACCACAGAACAAAGATCTGGATTCCACTCCGCTGCAACACAGTTTTATTGATACACAAGTGCTTTCACAAACAGCTTCTTCAGGTGTATAACAACCATTAAAATACACACACCTTATATAACACTTAAAGTCAGCCACATGACTCTGCTTAACCATTTTTAAAGGCATATATGCACATTCTAAGTGTTACTTTCTTGATCCACTCTTACAAATTCTAAACTTATATAATATAAAAAATATAAAACATATATGTCAAAAGCATATGTAAAATTCTAAAAAAATTCAACATTCACCTATTCAAGGGTCTCTTTTTTAATATTGGTCTCATAGGAACAGAATCATTCAGTCCATGCCCTGAACTAGCCTTTAACCTAATAATCCATTCAGCTTCTTTTTCCTCAGTCCTTGCTTTTATATCACCCCCTCTTATATCAGTGAATGTTCTACATAAGACAACAAATTTAAAAACAAATAATAAAAATAAGAAGAATTTAAAAAGAAGGCTCTGTATAGACAGAGAACTGAAAGGTAGAGAAAATGAAAAGGGCACTAGACCATGTGGCAAGTGCAACGTTTGTAGTTTTATTTGTAATGATTCACAATTTAAACACCCTGACACAGGGGAGACGTTTTATCTGTGAACCTATGCGAAATGTGATACAGCACATGTAGTATATCTGCCTATCTGCCAGGCATGTCACACATTTTATGTAGGTAAAACAGATCACCTTTTAAAAGATAGGATAAGAGAACACCTATATCACATTAAGAAAAGAAGTAGTTTTAATGCACTAGCGAAGCATGTGTCAGTTACCAATGAACAACATGCACTTTGTTAGTATTTTCTGAGTTATTTGTTGCACTTGATTTGAAGTTTATAGGGACATACATGCCTGGGACACATATTTAGAGAGCTAAATCATGACTGTCTCCATATACTCCCTATAGGTATGCCTCAAGTTGTTCATGCCAATACCAAATATGATGGATTAATAGTGGGACTTGTTGTGTAGAGACTTGTTTGCATGTGTGATGTGGCAACTACTTGTGCCATAATGCTGACCATAAATTTATGCTTTTATAAGCTGGTGAGTGGGGCTTGTGTATGGCTCACTATACAATCAACTATAATGATAACCTTTGGAATAGAAAACTATTGCCTAAAGCAATTCCTGGGTGAGACAGTGGTGCTACTTTTTATGTGTATTCTGTGCTTTGGATGTATTGTTAGGTGTAGCATGTTTCTGTTTTGGATGTCTCTGCTGTTTAGGTTGGTTTCTGGAGAGTATCTTCACCCATGATGGTACTTCACTGATGTTGTAGTACAGGTTTGTCAGTGAATATGAGGCATTATTTGCACTGAGTCAGAAAAAATAAAAAAAAAACATGTCAACTAGGCTAGCAGAAGAAGAAAAGGGAAAATGACAGGTTGTAATGTGAGGAATGAACCTGGTATCTGCATGGAGAATGTGAAAAGGATGGGGGTATGTGATATGGTGCTATTTTAGGAGGACTAAACTACGGGGTGTACAGTAGGAAGTCTATCCAAAGTGTAATATATAGTTCTTTTGTGGATATGTAAGATGTCAAATTACTGATTGTTTAGCTGAACTTCTCAGACCTATGTTGAGCTGCTGAAGATCTGCTCTGCTAGATAGCATTGACATTTGGGGTCTATATCACATCAGTGAATACTTAAAATCACAAATGGTGATATATTGAACTCCAAAGTTCGGAAGCTGAAAATAGTGAAGGAATGGACCAGCAAATTCATTCCCAGGGAAAAAATTTGCTGAGCCATTCTCTGGGCTTTGCTGTTTTCTCCACTGTGGTGTGATCTCGGAGTTGGTATATATATATATAAGTTGGGGGTGTGTGGGGTGAAGCCCCCACTTAATTTTGACTGTATAGTCTTTTTTTTTTGGATCAATTTTGACTGTTTAGTCTTTTTTTTTTTGGATCAGCACATTTTTTCCCTGGGAAAATTGTGCTGATCTGTTGCTTTCCTGTTTTCAGCTTTTGAACATTTGAGTTTGACATAACAGCATTCACTGTTTTTAGCATTCACTGTTATGATATAGACCCAGCCATTTGTAATAGAAAAAGTGTATTGCTGTTTCTGCATGTATAACCTCAAAGAGTTAAGCTCTCTTCACACAAACAAGATCAGAGCAGCTAAGACAATGGAACACTGTTAAAGCTCAAACTGAAATGGGTGGCAGTTACCTTCAAATATATAGTAGTAGTGTACACTCCAGTCACAAGGGTATGGGGGGAGGATTCTCGCAAAGCAGGTGTCATGTTGTTTACTTATCAGTAGTCAAACAGAACTGGAGTCATCCAATGTGAATCCACTGTATAGTGCGGCCAACACAACTGCAACAGAATAAAAGCAGGACATGTCAGTTTGTTTGTTCATAGTATTACATAAACAACAGAGTCAAAAGCAGCACAAAATTTTCCAAAATTAATCATAGCAAAAAAAAAAAAAAACAGAACTATACTTTTTCTTACATAAGTAAAAGCAGCAGCTGGACATATCACAGGGCTTTCAATTCATAACAGTGGTTAAAAACAATGTCATGATGAATGTGCATTGAACAGTTTTCCATAGGCCGCTGTAAAATGCTCTCTGTGTAATGTCCAGCAACAGCTCACACTAGCACACATCACCTGCCCCCCAGTTAACTGCAGTGCAACTAAGAACCCCTACCTATCTAAGTACACAGACTACAGAACACAGTACTTAACACACATGCCATGGCACTAGTCTGATTTTAACAGGACTGCAGGTGATCTTATAGTACATGACTTCAGCAGGCTATGTGGAAGACAAGAAGTTGGAAGACTGCATGAAATAGATGTTTGTCCAAGCACCAAAACACTGCAAAACCATGTCATTGGAGAAGTCAGTTTGGGATACACACTTCCACTCTTCTGGATGTACACATGCTCTCAAACACACACACACACACACACACACACACACACACACACACACACACACACACACACACTCACACACACACACACACACATACACACACTTGACTGTAGTGAGAATAGACCCCCTAATTATCTAAGTATGCAGTCCTGCAAAAATAAGACTTGTGAGAACCTACCCCAAACCCTTGTGACTGGAGTGTACACTAGGACTATATGTTTGAAGGTGACTGTCTCCCATCTCAGTTTGAGCTTTAACAGTGTTCCATTGTCTTTGCTGCTCTGATCTTGTTTGTGTGTAGAGACTTAACTCTTTGTTGTTATACATGCAGAAACAGCAAAACACAGTACTTATACATGCCGTGGCACAAGTGTGGTTTTAACAGTACTACATCTGATCTTATACTAGAGGACAAAAGCAGGCCATATAGGAGACAAGATGTTGGGGGCCTGCATGAAATGGATATTTGTGCAAGCACCAAAACACTGCAATCCATGCCATTGGAGAAGTCAGCTTGGGATACACACTTCCACTCTTGTTTATGGACACAGACACACACACACACAATCTACTGCAGTGAGAACTAACACCCTACCAGTTTAAGTGTACAGACTACAGAATGTAGTACTTAATGCAGGCACCACAGCACAAGTCTCCTTTATGCAAGACTGTAGGTGAACTTATAGAAGACGATATCAGCAAGCCATATGGGGAGCCACACCTTGGGATGCCTGTGCAAGCACATAGCTTCTTAGTGTCATCTGAGGGTAGTAGCCTAACAGAAGTATACTGTTTAGAAGAGTAACTGTGTAACAATGCAAATACCCTTATTGAGCATATTTGGCTGTTTAAGTTTGGCAGACCAAGCCTGCACATACTACTAAATGGCCATGACCATGAGAAAGCACACAGTATTATATATATTACACTTTGTACTGTGGTTGATATATGTGTTGAAAAAGTAAGGAGACCCCAGGGTTGTACTTATTGTTGGTGTGGTTAGTGGTGGGGAAACAAATGGATAGATTATAAATATATGCACATATAGTTATTTTGTGCCCTTAATTTGCAGTGTGCATGCAGTTTTATGTCAGACAAAAGAACTGAGAAATATAGTGCAATAAGAACATATATATATATATATATATATATATATATATATATATATATATATATATATATATATATATATATATATATATATATATATATATGACAATATCTCTCTCTCTCTCTAGATATATATGTATATATATATATATATATATATATGTGTGTGTGTGTGTGTGTGTGTGTGTGTGTATATATATATATATATATATATATATATATATATATATATAGATATATATATATATATATATATATAGGTCTATTTCAGATCATTGAAGTTTCATAACATCAAACATCATATGGTTGAAGACCAGATGATTGAAGTTCTGAAACACACAACATGAAATAAAAAAAAAATTAAAAAGAAGTCTTCTTTTACATTTTTGCAGGGGGGCAAACAATCCTACACCCCCCACACCCCCTGCTATGGGTCAATATCAGAATAATGGCATTTTAAAATGTCAAAGCACCTTTATTAGACACAAAAATGTCAAACACTGAGTTTGTTGAATGCCCAAAACACTGATTTTTATCAGAAGGCCAACAGACAACACAACATAAAAACTAATGTATTTAAGTGGGGGGCTTCACCCCCCCACACCCTCCACCATGGAAGGCTGTGCCCCCTACACACCTCCTAACTGAATATTCTAACTCCGAGACTGCACTACAGTTGGGGAAAGGGCGGTTTTGACAGAACGGCCAACTGATTTCTTTCCCTTGGAAAGAAATCAATGTTTTGCCTGTTTGACAAACTCAGCATTCAACATTTTCATGTTGAATAAAGATGCGTCGACATTTTCAAATGTCGATAATCTGATCTAGACCCAATCACACTACAGTGAGGAAAATGGTAAATTTCCCATTCCACACTGTATGGCGGCTTCCATTCAGAACATTCAATGTTTCAGAACTTTGATCATCTGGTCTTTGACCCTGTGATATTCGATGTTCTGAAACATATATAATGTAGCAGCACAAGAAGCATTGGATTTGCACAATGGTTAACTAAGCGTACACTCATGTGAGCTAGACCTGTTTGTGTGTAGGTAAGCAGTGCACAAATGGGAGCAGCACTGCCAGTGTCTGAGACTTACTGTTACGTAAAACAAATATGAGGATCCTTGTTGGCAGAGACCACGCAGATTAAACCTTAACGCATTTATTTAAAATAACCAACAGAGCGTTTTCGCCACAGAACACAGTGGCTTCTTCAGAGGTAATAAAAAACACACGTTAAAACACTCCGTTTAAATCAGGTATACCAGGAAGTGACATCTTCCTGTTTCCTGTAAACGGCAGCAGATTTTTAAAATTTGTAAACATTTTAAAAAGTTTTAAAGAATTCCTAATAGGCACTCAAAATCACCATACTCAAGACTATTACAGCTTATAAAGCCTAATACAATTACCGTACAGATAATCAATGTACGTTAACTTAAAACAGAGAGCCAAACAAGGAGAAAAACATCTCCTACAAGGTGTACACAGATATGCAGAACTACAAAGCAAATTGCTACCAACTGTAACTTATACCTAAATAATTAAATTATGTATAGCCACAAAACATACTGGTGACTATAAGGTAAGATACATTACTTGAACTCTAATAAATCTATTTAGGACATTACCCAAAAGAGTGTGAAGCCTATAATATATGTGTGTGTCCCAATTATAGGGCGACCACTGACCCCTATATCTAATAATGGGAAACCAATTAATCACTGGTCTATGCTGAAGGATAACAAACCTAAAATTACCAACAGAATGGAACAAAATCTATCTAAGATAACTTTTTAATTTTAGGACAGGGGCTATGTTGCAGTTGCTGTTCAGCCCAGGGTAACTGAATGCGTCTAAGCGTAGCTGCCATTCCAGCTCCCGGTTTTCCAAAATTAATGAAATAGGGCCACCCCTAACCTTTAATGGTACGTGGTCAATGGCCATGAATTGGAAACTATGACCTGGGTTCAAGGCTATATGCTTTGCTAGTGCGTTGTCATCTTTACTGTTCCTGATTGCATACAAATGTTCATACATTCGGTCCCGGACACGCCTGTCCGTTTTCCCAATGTAGAACCCTTGGCAACAGTTACACATAGCAATGTAAATAATAGACTTACTCTCACAATTAAGGGTAAACCTAATGTCATATTTTTTGTCCCTGACCTGAAATGTCTCACCAATACGGACATTGTTACAAAACTTGCAGAACCCACATCTAAACATACCTCTCCTTTTATGAAATGTACCTTGAGGTACATCCCTTTGTAATAATTCCTTGAGATTATTTGATCTTTTAAATATAAATCTGGGCTCACTACCTAGTTTTTCTACCAGCAGTGCATTGGAAGAAATAAGATGCCAGTTCTTTTGTATAATATCCAAAATACCCTTAGAGTTATTGCTAAAAGTAGTAATAAAACTCAAGGAAAAATCACATTCTACACCTCTTGGTGTTCTTGTGACACTCATTACATTCCCAAGAGGAAACACTTCCGAACCTATGTTGGTACTAGGGTCAGTATGTACAACATTTTGCTGGAATAACAAAGGTTTATAAAAACCATTATTCCTTTTAGAAGCAACTTCACCTATAAGTTCTTGTGGCATTTTGTCTGGGTAACCTCGATTAATGAACATCTCTCTTAGTAAAGAACATTCCTTAGCAAAGTCCACCAACGTACTGCACATTCTTCCTGCCCTCACCAGCTGTCCCTTCACAATAGACCTTTTCTGTTTATACGGATGAAAGCTGGTGAAGTGCAGGAATGAGTTGCAGTATGTGGATTTCCTAAATACAGTTGACGTCAATGTCTGATCCATAGTGTCCTTCACTAGTTTAACGTCGAGGTAATCTATCTCACTAGTTGAAAACTTAAATGTGAATTTCAAGAATTCAGTTGTTGAATTGATAGTTTCCACAAAAGCTGCAGCTTCTACTTCCGAGCCCCTGAACAACAAAAACATATCGTCCAGGAACCGGGTGTAAAATGTAACAGGTTCCATAAGGCCAGGGATCCTCTTTAAGATGTTAGCCTCCCAATATCCCATGACATAGTTTGCTACTCCAGCCCCACAAGGGGAGCCCATTGCCACACCTCATTTCTGTAGGAAAAATTCACCATCAAAGGTAAAATAGTTACTGGTCAAAACAATTTCCAGTAATTCTATGGCCAGATCAACTTCCAATTTAGAAGCTCCAAAATCCTGGAGCATAGACCCAATCCACTCCACTGCTTCTTAGTGCTTGGTGATTTTGAGTGCCTATTAGGCATTCTTTAAAACTTTTTAAAATGTTTACAAATTTTAAAAATCTGCTGCCGTTTACAGGAAACAGGAAGATGTCACTTCCTGGTATACCTGATTTAAACGGAGTGTTTTAACGTGTGTTTTTTATTACCTCTGAAGAAGCCACTGTGTTCTGTGGTGAAAACGCTCTGTTGGTTATTTTAAATAAATGCGTTAAGGTTTAATCTGCGTGGTCTCTGCCAACAAGGATCCTCATATTTGTTTTGCTTGGTTTAGTTATTTTTTTCTTTTGTTTGTGGTTGGTGTTTGTGAGGATTCCTGTTTGTTTCGGCAGTTTCCTAGCAAGGTGCTTTATGGCGAGTGGCAGCGATAATGCTGATATGGACCTAGCTGGTCTAATTGCCGGGCTGTCCGCCAGGCTTGACCAGATGAATTCAAGGATGGACGATATGCAGGCTACATTTCGGACTTCGAGAGAAGGTTTTTCTGGTGATTCTAGGAGGACAGGGCTGAGTCAAGGAAGCCTTGACGACTGGATTCCAGCTGCACAGCCGGAACGGCGGAACACTATGGCCAACAATGTGGTTGGTACAGGAAATAACCAGGGAGGTACTTTTCCACTCTCCGGTGCTGGCTCTGTGAACGAAGAGGAGGCGGGACGCCCAGCCTCTTATACAGTAGCGGTTTTAAATAATCGCTCTAATCCAGATCAACGGACTGGTACAACAGGATGGGAAAATGCTGAAAACGGTCCCGCCGGAACCAGCTCTGGGTTACCGGACCTAGGGGGCTGGTTGTTGGACACCACTAATCTCATGTTTGGCCAACAAGGTACGCTAACTGGTACTGTTGCATCTAATAACAACACATGTTTAGCGGATAAGCTTAAAATGTTTGACTCCAAACTGCTTAAGTTGAAAAAGTTGCAGTTGGAGTCGGCTTATTTTAAACAGTGTATTATTGAAAATTTGGTACCGAAAGGGTTACGAAACAACTTTACGCCGTCAGGCTTAATAACCGACCAGGACTTCTCGGTGGACTTAGAAGTACTTTTTCAAAAACAAGGTGTTGAACTGTTAGAGCTGATAATCAAGCATTATGCATTGCATATGGACTCTTTAATGAACGAAATTAACAACTTGGACAAAGACATTAAAATTGACCTGGACTTCAATAGATATAGATTCGATTATGGACGGATCTTATCTAGTATTGATACCTTGTTGATAAAGTTGAAGGGAAATAAAAATAAAAAACTGATCAGAGATAGGGAAGCCTATTTGAAAAAATGTGCCTATCCTAATTTAAAGGGATTCAGGGATACCCGTCTTAGTGGTATTGGTGATAGTCAGACGATAGAAGTAGAAGAAGATACGACTAGGTTGGATGACATAATAGAAGAAGACAATAATGAAGGACATGTTAACCCAGGACCTAGGAGGAGCAATAGAATTAAGGGGTTTGCTAGAAATAAAGGGGGATTTGGTAATTCCCAACACGGACCAAACATCAATAACAAATCAAGTAACCAGAACATAGGTAACAATAATAATAATTTTTTAGGCCAACGCAGCAGCAAGCCTCATGTGAACAGGAGAAGGAATTAGATGTAATTTTTGATTCTAATAGGCCAAATAGAGTTGGCCCATCCTCTCCTTTATTGTTGCACACTGACCCACCCCACTTAACTTCAGGAACAGGCCATCCTACCATTCTGACTAACAAGAATGGCGATTTTAAGATTTATAATTTTTCCGACATTAACCTAGATGACCAGCTGGTTGAATTACTAGCCTTTGGTAACACCTTTGTTCCGAGTAGGAATGGGAGTATTGCTAAGGAAATCATAGAACTTAAGTGTTTTGTGAGGAAATTGAATCTTAAATTGATGTTTAATCAATCAACCGACGTTGTGAACTTAAACGAAGAAGGAAGAGTTGCTAGTACACGTACCTTCAAATTAGCTAGTGTGTTTAACCCTCCATTACACTCAACTTTACAACTGTTTGAGAATATTTGTGAAATGGACTTTAGATTTCTAGCTACTAACAGTAATGATAGATCTAGTGTTAAACACTCTAATATTACTAAAGAACAGATACTTTTACTAGATGAGATAAGCCGGTTGCCTATACGGGTATTAAAACCTGATAAGGGTGGTGGGTTAGTGATATTTCATAATACAACATACAATGAGAAGATGACCTTGTTACTTGAGAGTGATGCTTACATAAAATCTTCAAAGAATGAAGTCAATGGTAGTACCCAGAGAATTAGGGGATATTTTAGGGACCTGTTCCTTTCGGGAAAAATTGATATGAACTTGTACAACTATATTGATATCAATTGTTCAAAAATACCCGTCATGTTCGGAATCCCTAAAATTCATAAGAGTATTAATAATCCCCCTATGAGGGCGTTGATTGATGGTAGGTCGTCCATCACCTACCCTTGCTCGAAGCTTATTACAAACATACTTGATAAATATACCAAAGGGATTCCTACCATATGTAAGGATTCGTGGTCGTTCCTTGATAGTATAAATTGTATCCCTTATAATAGTGGTAATAACTTTTTAACCATAGATGTCATAGACCTATACACTTCTATACCGCACCAAGAAGCGGTGGAGTGGATTGGGTCTATGCTCCAGGATTTTGGAGCTTCTAAATTGGAAGTTGATCTGGCCATAGAATTACTGGAAATTGTTTTGACCAGTAACTATTTTACCTTTGATGGTGAATTTTTCCTACAGAAACGAGGTGTGGCAATGGGCTCCCCTTGTGGGGCTGGAGTAGCAAACTATGTCATGGGATATTGGGAGGCTAACATCTTAAAGAGGATCCCTGGCCTTATGGAACCTGTTACATTTTACACCCGGTTCCTGGACGATATGTTTTTGTTGTTCAGGGGCTCGGAAGTAGAAGCTGCAGCTTTTGTGGAAACTATCAATTCAACAACTGAATTCTTGAAATTCACATTTAAGTTTTCAACTAGTGAGATAGATTACCTCGACGTTAAACTAGTGAAGGACACTATGGATCAGACATTGACGTCAACTGTATTTAGGAAATCCACATACTGCAACTCATTCCTGCACTTCACCAGCTTTCATCCGTATAAACAGAAAAGGTCTATTGTGAAGGGACAGCTGGTGAGGGCAGGAAGAATGTGCAGTACGTTGGTGGACTTTGCTAAGGAATGTTCTTTACTAAGAGAGATGTTCATTAATCGAGGTTACCCAGACAAAATGCTACAAGAACTTATAGGTGAAGTTGCTTCTAAAAGGAATAATGGTTTTTATAAACCTTTGTTATTCCAGCAAAATGTTGTACATACTGACCCTAGTACCAACATAGGTTCGGAAGTGTTTCCTCTTGGGAATGTAATGAGTGTCACAAGAACACCAAGAGGTGTAGAATGTGATTTTTCCTTGAGTTTTATTACTACTTTTAGCAATAACTCTAAGGGTATTTTGGATATTATACAAAAGAACTGGCATCTTATTTCTTCCAATGCACTGCTGGTAGAAAAACTAGGTAGTGAGCCCAGATTTATATTTAAAAGATCAAATAATCTCAAGGAATTATTACAAAGGGATGTACCTCAAGGTACATTTCATAAAAGGAGAGGTATGTTTAGATGTGGGTTCTGCAAGTTTTGTAACAATGTCCGTATTGGTGAGACATTTCAGGTCAGGGACAAAAAATATGACATTAGGTTTACCCTTAATTGTGAGAGTAAGTCTATTATTTACATTGCTATGTGTAACTGTTGCCAAGGGTTCTACATTGGGAAAACGGACAGGCGTGTCCGGGACCGAATGTATGAACATTTGTATGCAATCAGGAGCAGTAAAGATGACAACGCACTAGCAAAGCATATAGCCTTGAACCCAGGTCATAGTTTCCAATTCATGGCCATTGACCACGTACCATTAAAGGTTAGGTGGCCCTATTTCATTAATTTTGGAAAACCGGGAGCTGGAATGGCAGCTACGCTTAGACGCATTCAGTTACCCTGGGCTGAACAGCAACTGCAACATAGCCCCTGTCCTAAAATTAAAAAGTTATCTTAGATAGATTTTGTTCCATTCTGTTGGTAATTTTAGGTTTGTTATCCTTCAGCATAGACCAGTAATTAATTGGTTTCCCATTATTAGATATAGGGGTCAGTGGTCGCCCTATAATTGGGACACACACATATATTATAGGCTTCACACTCTTTTGGGTAATGTCCTAAATAGATTTATTAGAGTTCAAGTAATGTATCTTACCTTATAGTCACCAGTATGTTTTGTGGCTATACATAATTTAATTATTTAGGTATAAGTTACAGTTGGTAGCAATTTGCTTTGTAGTTCTGCATATCTGTGTACACCTTGTAGGAGATGTTTTTCTCCTTGTTTGGTTCTCTGTTTTAAGTTAACGTACATTGATTATCTGTACGGTAATTGTATTAGGCTTTATAAGCTGTAATAGTCTTGAGTATGGTGATTTTGAGTGCCTATTAGGCATTCTTTAAAACTTTTTAAAATGTTTACAAATTTTAAAAATTTGCTGCCGTTTACAGGAAACAGGAAGATGTCACTTCCTGGTATACCTGATTTAAACGGAATGTTTTAACGTGTGTTTTCTATTACCTCTGAAGAAGCCACTGTGTTCTGTGGCGAAAACGCTCTGTTGGTTATTTTAAATAAATGCGTTAAGGTTTAATCTGCGTGGTCTCTGCCAACAAGGATCCTCATATTTGTTTTGCTTGGTTTAGTTATTTTTTTCTTTTGTTTGTACTTACTGTTACGTAATATATACCTGCTACTATAGGCCAGTCCTATCTATACTCCAGGCCATGATTTCCCAATCACTAAGAGCAATAATTGAAAGTATCCACTTTTTATTGTTGGCAATATGCTTTTATCTTGTTTTTCCCTGTTCTGCAATGCTGTGATTCACAAAAACTAGATAGCCTTCACAAAAATGTTTTCTAGACGTAGCCCATTGTGCAGATGTGGAATTAAAAGAGACAAAGAGGATAAATATTAAAAGTAAGGGTCACATAATCAAAGTCAGTAAAAGCACACTAACAATTGATAGTACATATCCCAAAATTCTACATATGTCAGGAATGGAACCCTCACACCAATACAACTTTAGAAAACAGGGTAGATACCTCATTCCTCTTTACCACAGATGCAGCTTGCCAGCACAGAGCTGGGGTAATTCATCACACAACCAAGTGCATAATAATGTACACTGCTATCAAAATATGGACTGTATTTTGTACATGTAATTCTCTGTATTATATTTGTACATTGAGCAGTTAGTAGTCACACAACCTATCATAATTACGGTTAAAAATATACAGCACTGTCTTACGTGTCTGTGTTTGTTGGTAATTCATCAGTTACTTAACACATGCTATGTGTAAGTCAGTCTATATAATTGTCCTTACAGTGAGAGAGGATATTAACTGTGACATAAACACGCATATACTATTGTGTTGGGGGTAGAATAGTTGAGTTACTGTTATGGCAGGAAGAAGGGTACACTCCTCTTTTGGGAGTGAGGGAAAGAAGTACAGTTACTGTTATGACACACTCAAGTCTGAAGTCAGAAATTGCAGTGTGTATCCCCACTTTCTAATTTCCGACTTGAATGATTTACCAGTAGAGAGGTATGGTTTTAAACTGAGACCATGCAGTGAACATCAATTTCCTTCAGAGGTATGACTGAATGAATGTTTCATGCCTTAGGCCTGCTAATTAGAAATGGACTTATATTAGTAAAATAAGTGTCTGTAGCCACATGGTAAGGTAATTTCTGTACAAATTTTCAACAATTTACTTGCTTACTGGCAAGAACAAGGGTACACTCCTCTTTTGGGAGTGAGGAAAAAGTTCAGTTACTGTTATGACACACTCAAGTCTGAAGAAAGAAACGGCAGTGTGCATCTCCACTTTCTAAATTCTCACTTGAATAATTTACCAATAGAAAGGTATGGTTCTAAACTGAGACCATGCAGTGAACATCAGTTTTCTGCAGAGGTATGACTCTATGAATGTTTCATGCTTAGGCCTACTAATTAGAAATGGACTCATATTAGTAAAATAAGTGTCTGTAGCCACATGTTAAGGTAATTTCTGTACAAATCTGCAATGATTTACTTGCTTACTGCACCAAGTTAAGAAATACCAGGATATGTCATAATATTATTAAAGAATACAGTCAAGGTTCAGGATTCACCTTACAAATGCAGCAGTTGGCATACCTTTATTTCAGGGCAGACTATGTCTGATGCAAGCAGTACACAGACAATACATGGGTAGTTAAAGGTCGTGTGAGTTGCTTGGCATCAATTTTAATATATGTATGTGAGTAGGAGAAAGGTATTAGGTCCATAGATGGCCAGTGATTGTGCTATGCATTGTCTCTTAGCCAAAGCAAGGGCATACTGAGCATGCCTACATCTGCCTACAGGGACAGCAGCTGATGACTCCTCCTCTTAGTCCTCCTGTGACTGTGACTATGGTGACCTAGGTGTTGGTAAGGGGGTGTGTGCCTCTTTCCCTTGCTGATCCTACTGCAGCTGTTTCCGCACGATCAGATTGTGGAGCATATCACATACTGTGAATATTGGTGTACATGTGCGTGGATTATACTGCAGGGCACCACCAGATATATCTAGACATGGCAACTGTAAATTCAGCAGCCCAAACACATGCTCTATGATGTCTCTAGTTTGAGAGTGTGCCTCATTATGGCATGCTTCCATGGATGTGTGTGCACTTCTGATGGGTGTCATCATCCATGGTTCCAGGGTGCAGTCAGCATCCCCAGTAAATATCCCTATGGGATGCCCCCCTTAGAAAACATCTGGAACAGCTGTAATGTCTGCCAGATATGGGAGTCATGCTAACTGCCATGTTTGCCAGCTCACACATTCGAGATAATTCCCCATGCATTACGCGTGACTTGACAGTTGGAGTGGTATCCCTTGCATTTAATGTAGATTCTACCCTGCTCACCAGGTGGTGACTTGACGTGACACAGCATTGTGTCTTTAAAACCTGCTCTGAAGAGAGGATTGCATCATTAATTGCAGCATGTGACTTGACATCTCTTAATTGTGTGGCTGGTTATCTGTATATAAGGTTTTAAGTGTTTTATTATTTTTTACGGTCTGAAGAAGCGGGTAAGCTGTGAAAGCACTCACCAATTTATTTTGTGTACATTTATTACTGTTATTAAAACTGTTTTTACTCAACTTCAGCCTTTTGGACATCCATTTTTGGAATATTATTGTGCTTGGACTTAGTCTGGGTTCCTGATGAGCTTTCCTTATAACCTTAATCTTTTTTTTTTGTGCTATTGGAAGGAACTATGGCTGAAGGTGTGGTTATTGAGCTTGAGTATAATGCTATGGATACAATGAATGCCTCTGAGAAGAGTTTTTAAATAACCCTATGGATACAATGACTGGCTCTGAGAAGAGTTGTTTTAAAACCACTAGGAACAATGTTACTAGAATGTTGGAGACGGCATCCATACTGAAGACAATTCACAATCCATTTAAAGATATGTGTTTTAAAGTAGAGACTGTAGATGAGACTACTGCTAACCAATCTTCAGTAAATGACTTTTGTATGTCACTCAAGGGTTCGGGAAGATAAACTCTTTAAGTTTAAACATCTGCAGTGGCAGCATTTTTATTCTGAAGCAGCTTTGCATTATAAAATTGTACCTAGATGGTTGTGTGTTTTGAAAATGCCCTCATATGGTGACAGTTTTCCTGAGCTGCTGAAATGCTGGCAAGAATTAAATTTGCAGTTTAGTTTCAATTACATGCATCTAATGAATGAGTATTTTCATCCAGAGGAGGAATCCCTTGCCAGGAAGGCAACGAAAGGTTTGCTGAGCTGAGGGACACACACAAAGGAGAAATATATATGTATATATATATATATATATATATAGAGAGAGAGAGAGAGAGAGAGCTCATGGAAGAGCTACGGTGTAATATTTCATTCTATGAGCTGAGATTACAGAGTGAGAAGCTTAAGAAACTGAAAAGGGACTCACTGAACTTTCAAAGAGGCTATGTTTTTTCATGGCCCTGAGACAACATACATGTGGGTGAATGCAACAGTCTAAACCAACCCACAGGAACAATGCCTAGTCAGGGAGCGAGTTGCCAGAAGGAAGTACATCACAGGAAAGATACTCTGAACCCAGGAAGTGGAAATGTGCATGCATCAGCCTGAGGGAGTGCTTTATCAGCTGCAGAGCTTGTTTCTGATGTTAGTCTCCCTGAACAACATGTAATAAGTCAGTTGAGTACTAGAGAAGTAATTGTATTGTCTTCAACCAGCATGTCAAGTAGTTTTATTCAAGGGAATCAACAGGATGTGGTCATTAAAACAAAAACTCAGCCTGTGGTTAAATCTAATGAAGCTTTGAACAGTGCTTCTGCCCTTACCACATTTCAGTCGCTGAACTCTGTTTTTTTAGAGAAAGCTTTGCCTATACGGAAGGAGAAGCGGAAGGGGCATTCACAGAGCTGGCAACACAAGCCCAGGACAGGGTTGGACAGTTCAGTGAAATGAAGGAAACCAGACAGAAGAGGATGGCAGCAAGTGATCTAGTTTTTAATTTATCATCATTCGAACTTACTAACACTGCGGTGGTGGTGCTGCGGTAGCGTTGTCGCCTCACAGTAAGATGCTGTCCGGTTCGATTCTCAGCTAGAGCATCTTCTGCATGGAGACATGCGTGAATGGGCGTACCTTCGTTGAAGGTTGTGCATCAGGGCTGGTAACTCGGCATGTAAAAATCAACTACCAATCATTAGCGGACCGGAGTTCCGTTGTGGCAACCCCTAACCGGGAAAAGCCGAAAGACACAACAACATCATTCGAACTTACTAAACAACAGGTTGCTGGACTGAATAAAGGACTTTCTTTTATTCCAGCGGTTAAAACAGACTTAACGGATGTCTTTTTGGACTTGAAGCTGTTTGCTAGAAATGCAATGTTAAATGCGATATTTCCAGACAAAGCTCAGTCGCATGATTTATTTAAGAAACCAAGTGTTTTTACTCCTGAATTTAAACCAGTCTTAGAGGTTTTTGGAATGTATGTGAGAATGACCTAAGGAATTGTTTAGCAAATAAGCGTAATGGTGCTATCTTTTATAATTTGACCTCCAAAGGAATGGAAGCTTTGCATGATTTAACTAAGGCGCAGCATTTAATGATTAGACCAGCTGACAAGGGTGGAGGGATAGTGGTTCTAGACAAAAGTAGTTACATTGATAAGATGTATAATAAATGATGAGGTTTATATGAAGTAGAAACATTTCAAGTTACTGGAATCATTAATAGAGTTCACTTTTATTTATATGATTTGCTGATGAATCAGATTGATTATGGTTCATATACCTACTTCACAGTCAACCATCCCAGAATACCCATTATTTATGGATTACTGAAAATGCATAAAGATGCTTTCAACCGCCCTCTTCAACCTATAGTCTCGGGGAGAGGATGGCTGACTGAGCCCATCTCTATATATGTCGAAAAGCAACTTAGACTGGTTCTTGACACTATTACAATTGTGTTGAAGGATACCAAGCAATTCCTACAAGACCTATATCAATGGTCAATAAAGTTGGATGATTTGAATGACATTTTGTTTGTAACATTACATGTTAATTCACTTTTTAAGGTCATTCCAAATGATGTAGGAATAGATAGTGTAAGGCTTTTTTTGACGTCTGACAGGATTTTTTCATACTCTCAGGTAGAGCTATTGTGTGCACTACTGGATCTAATACTAGAGAATAATGTTTTCATCTTTGAACTGGAATATTTTCTGCAAAAACTGGGGGTTGCAATGGGCACAGTATGTGCCAACTCTTATGCCAATATTGTCTTGGCATATTGGGAAAAGCAGTCAGTTTTTACAGATGTCAGGTTTAGTTCACATGAAATTTTATAAACGATTTGTGGACGATGTCTTTTTTTGTTTGGCAAGGACCAACCAATCTACTATTGGAGTTTGTAGATTATCTACAAAATACAACTACCTTTCTTTCATTTACTATGCATGACTCTGCTGAGGACATAGACTTTCTTGAAACTGTAGTTAAGAAGGATGAGCTACTCAGCATTTGTACTAGTATGTATAGGAAACCCTGTAGGAAGAACAACATCCTACACAACACTAGCATGCACCCCAGGCACATTCCGAGGAATGTGGTTAAAAACCAAGTGCTCAGAGTAATGAGACTGCATACAAATGAATCTAAGCTAGAAGAAACTTTGGATACTTTATGTATAGAATTGTTAGATTGTGGTTACAAAATAGGGGTTATTAAAGGGCTATTAATGAGGTTAGATCTACCACTGGGAATAGATTAGACCTTATTTCTCTGACCCCCTGGACCAATGAGCTAAAGAGAAATGTTTACCTGAAGGCAATGTAAATATGATAACTTTAACATATTCAAGTAATATTAACATCATATGTGATGTGGTGAAAAAGAACTGGCCAGTACTTGTAACAGACCCAAGTGTAGGTGGACTCCATTCACGATTCTCTTTTAAAAATAATAAAACCCTGAAGCAATGTCTATGCTATAGACAGGGTACATTCTGAAAGGAGAGGTACGTATGCATGTAGATCATGTAGTGCCTGTAGGCATGTGTGGACGGTTACTTCTGTTACACATCCTAGAACTATGAGAAAGATTGAGTTTAGTTTTATGCTCACTGCACAGATAAGAACATAGTTTATTGGGCGCAGTGCATTGTATGTGAAGGGTTCTATATTGGGAAAACCAACTGAACGTTGAAAGAAAGAGTATTTGAACACAATAATGATATACACAATAGGAAAGAAAGTAATGCGTTAGCCAAACGTGATGGAAACTGATGAAACCCATCGAGTTTTTGGTTCTGCATAAAGTTGGTACTAATATAAGAGGAGGTGATATAGCTAAGGAAACAGAATATATTAAGTTAAGATGGATTCTTGACCTGAGGGATACTGTATACCCAGGTATGAATAATTCTGTGTCTTCAAAACCTACTCTGAAGAGGAGAGGATTACGCCATTAATTGCAGCATGTGACTTGACATCTCTTAACTGTCTGGCTGGTTATCTGTATATAAGGTTTTAAGTATTTTATTATTTTTTTATGATCTGAAGAAGCGGGTAAGCCTCGAAAGTGCTCACCACTTTGTTTTGTGTAAATTTATTACTGTTATTAAAACTGTTTTTATTTAACTTCAGCCTTTTGGACTACTGTTTTTGGAATATTATTGTGCTTGGACTTAGTCTGGGTTCCTGCTGAGCTTTCCTTATAACCTTCTTGTAATGTGTCCCTGTCCACCCCATAGCACTCTGCAATCTCCAGTTCATGTAGTACCTGGAAAGTTACCATGGGCCTGAAAACTCTTCTTCCTCTCAGCCTAGGCCTACTGTCACCAGGACCAGCAGCAAAGGGTTCAGCCTGTAGCACATACAGATGTAGAATATCCTCAGCAACCCCTAGCATTATCTCTGATAAAATGTCCTTGTCTCTACTCCAATGTTATTGAAGTATTAAGGAAAAACAAAAATGTAGGCTACATGGATACGTTATGCATTTGTTGAATAAGTCCACCATCTAGGATTGTCTACTTAACATGTAATTCATCTGCTTTGGTTGTAATTAGCATGAATTTAACACACCAGCTGAGTGCTCAGGAGGAGAAGGAAACCACACTCACTACAATTCCAGTCTCACATAGACCTACCACGACAGCAAACCAAACATATAAACACACAAAAACATACTCGGAGGCTCTAAATAAAAATCTGCCTAAGCAGCAGAGGCCTCCAAAGCAGACACCCAAGCAACCACTACCCCAAAAAAAAAACACGTGCAATACATAGCTCACAAAGCCAGTGTGCCGAACAGTCACAGCCCTTAAGGCTAAACAACACACCTGATACACTTGTAATAGGTGACTCTATCATCAGGCACACTGACGTCCCACTCACCAGGCTGAACAAGGAGAAGGTCAAGGTGAGCTGCCTGTCGGGCGCTAGGATCCGCCACTTAACACAAGCACTCAGGTCACTCCAAGGCAAGTACAAATATGACTCAGTCATTGTCCATGCTGGTGTGAATGACCTGAGACATACCTCCCTGGACTACATGAAAAGAGACATAGAGGAGCTCTCTGAGCATGTAGCCGAGGCCGGTATGACCCTGACCTTGAGTAGCATCTTACCCTCACCAAGAATGATGCCACAATATGAAGACAAGATGATCAGTTTCAACAATTGGCTTAAGTATTGGTGTCATTCAAAGGGGATCCAATGCCTGTCAACCTGGGATGACATGCTCGACAAGCCACGATGCTTCGCTAGGGACGGCTTGCACCTGTCACTCCTGGGCTTTCGGATATTGACAAAGGCTCTTGCTACCCCCATAGTGCCTTTTTTAGGCAAGGCTCAAAAGACAAACCCACCTCCATAGGTATCACAAGGGATAAGAAACTAAGAGTAATGCTACTCAACACCAGAAGTCTAAACCTCAAGATGCACGCACTCGAAACTCTCCTTAGCATGGAGAACATCGATATCTGTGCAGTAACAGAAACCTGGTTCAAGGCTCCGGAGAGCACCCCAGCACTACCAGGTTATAACTCATACCATGCTTTTCGGCCTCAAAACTTGGACCGAACCACAAAAGGAGGGGGAGTTTCAATATTCGTCAAAGATACCCGCACTTCCAGGTTAGTGGTACAGCACGAAGCATCAGAGACTATCCATGTGCAACTAACAGTGGGTAAAACTGCCTTCCAGTTTATAGCCTGCTACAGACCACCCTCCCAAACCTAGGAACCCCACTTGGCCTTCCTGAGAACACTGGAAAATATGAAGGTCTCTCCAAACACCATTATATTGGGTGACTTCAACTACCCAAACATAGACTGGGAGCATTACTCTAGCTCCAACACCCTAGCCCAAAGGTTCCTAGAATTTATAAACTTAAATGCTATGGAACAACTTGTTACCACTCCCACAAGAGGGGAAAACATACTGGACCTGATCATCACCAACATGGGGACTCTATGCTCCAGACCAGAAGTGTATCCCTCACTGGTAAGATCAGACCATAAACTCATCTCACTGGATATTCACATCCCGACTCCACCCCCTGCCCTGAAAACCACAGTGAAAAACTTCTCTAAAGCAAATTTCAGACTCCTCAAAACCAAGGTGGAATCCTTCAAAGCCCCCGGGCCTGTGGAAAATACAGCCCAGACTGCAGAATCCTTTATAAACGCTTTCTATGAACACCTTCAGGAATGCATGGATAATGCAATCCCAAATAAAACCAAGACCCAATCCTCCAAAGGCAGACGTCCTGTCTGGTGGACCCCAGCCATAAACAAACTATACAATAGAAGGAGGAAGCCACTACATGATAGAACAAAATCCCAAAAAGGGAAGGCATCTCTGATCAGTATTAGCAAAAAAACTACGGGCACTCATAAAATTGTCTAAGGCCAGCTTCGAGAGAAAAATTGCACAGGACACTAAGGATAATCACAAGACTTTCTTTAGTTATGTTAGGAACCTGGGTGGGAATTCCCAGACATGCTCAGAATTAGTCCAAAATGACAAAAAATACACCGAACCCACAGACATTGCCAAATCCTAGCTGACAGGTTCAGCGCAAATTCCCCCCCCCTCCCCACCAAAAGGGCAAATATCTATCCCAGTAGAGTACTGCCCCCCTGACATCTCAGATGCTCAGGTAAGAGCTGCCCTCTCCAAAGCAAAAAACACAGCATCAATGGGACCAGACGGTGTCCCGGGCTGCATCCTACATGAACTCCAAGAAGAGCTAAATCCAAACATAAAACTACTGTTCAATCTCAGCCTTACTACAGGATATGTACCCAAAGAGTGGCGTGCAGCAACAGTGGTCCCTCTCCACAAAGGTGGTGCCTCAACGGATCCTGGAAACTATCGCCCCATAAGCCTGACTAGCTTGGTCTGCAAAGCTATGGAAAGGATCATCATGGACCTCATAAATAAAGATATTGGGGACCTACAGACACTGGATCTTACCCAGTTCGGCTTTGTTAAGGGCAGATCCTGCCTCTTAAACCTGGTTTATTTCTTTGAAACAGTCACCAAGTCCATTGACGAGAGGAAGGTGGTCCACACAGCCTACCTGGACCTCGCAAAAGCCTTCAATACAATACCCCACTCGGGCATTATAGATAAGCTCACCAGCTTAAATATAAACCCCTATGTCACTAGATGGGTTGCAAACTGGCTCAAGGACAGAACCCACATGGTTAGAATTGCTGGAGCCATGTCAGACTCCAAACTAGTTACAAGTGGCATCCCACAAGGCTCAGTCCTGGGACCTCTCACATAAGGACTGTGGCTGACCAAGTTCGCAGATGACTGCAAACTGGGCGCCATAATTGAATCTCCAGCCGACACAAGCATCCTCCAAAAGGGCCTCATAGAAGCAGACAACTGGTGCCAGAGCCATGGCCTCAAGCTAAACGCCAAAAAGTGTATAGTCATCCCCTTTGGCAAAAACAAAGTGCCCACAAATTACCACATAGGTGGTAATCCATTAAGTACAGAAGAAGTAATTAGGGACCTGGGGACCCAAGTTGATAGCAATCTCTCAATTGACAACCACGTGGCCAAAGTGTTTAGAAAAACATTTTATATAGCCCACCTAATCATGAAGGGATTCACATCTAGATCAGGGGAGGTCATCGTGCCTCTTTACTCATCCCTCATCAGGCCCATAATTGAGTACAATGCCCTTTTGGGATGTACCTTACCAGACACCTGCAGAAACTGGAAAGACCCCAAAAGTACCTCACCAAGAGGATCAAAGGGCTCAAACAGATGCCATATGCTGCCCGGTTAAAGAAACTCCAGCTCTACTCAGTGGCATACCGCCTGCTCAGAGGCGATCTGTGCCTGACGTATAAAGCCATGTCCAACCCGGAATTAATGGACATGCTGCACCTCAGAAAATCCAAATCCCATCGAGCTACGCACTCGAGAGACTTTGAACCTCAGCACTGAAATAAATAGGACATGCTGGAGGGACAGATTCATAACCCAGAGGCTCCCTTCACTCTGGAATAAAATCCCAGTCCAGGTTATGGGAGATCGTAGGTTTACCCCGGGTATCACTTCTGTGTCACTGTTAGACAGAGGCACAGTATACTAACCTCGAAAAAGGGCATAGTAAAATTAATTTAAAATGGGTGGCGAAAGCCAAACACACTCTGGCTAGGCATATAAATGCCCTAGGGCAGATAGCCTAGTATGAACCTATGAACCTATGTGCACTTTCATGCAGCTCCGAGTACCATTGCATAAATAAAGGTAAGCAGAAGCAAAATTAATATCTGTGTCTCTTTTTTTCCTGATATTGTGCAAACATGGAATATGAAAAGTGAAGAAAAGGTTGCACATCCTTATACTCCAACACAGGAGCATTGAGACTGTAGCCCTACACATACACATGCTACCACAGGAATAGTTATATAACAAACATACTAAAACTTGCCTTTCATTGCTCCATTTCCATGGATGCACTAAGTGCATCATCATGCAAACATGGTAAAAAAAAAATGACCTGACACACCTCCCTTTTGTCATCACTCACTGTTGACATCCATTGGAAACAAAAACAATGTGGAAGTGCCTACATGAAGTGAATATCCCTACATGGTTATTCTTTGTAACTCAGCAAATCTACTGAGTTTTGAGCTCATTTGCATCCCTCCCGTGCTGATAGTCTGGACTCTACACAGTTGGCAACCGTGTAAGCAGGGAAACTGATGGGTGCACAATGTTGTAAACATAAGCCATGGTATTACTTTGCCTATATATCTGATACGTACTACATTATGCTTACAGTACATTAGAATACTATGTTTCATGAATTTTAAACATTTTACCAGCCTGCTTTACGTACAAGTTTACTACTCCGTTGGGGGTGGGGGAGCAAAGGTGCACTTATGTAATGGCAGTTAAAATAAAATTTGTTTTTTTGGGTGAGTAATTTTCTAGCATTCACAGTCTGTACTTAGGGCATAATATGTGTGCTGTACCTGTAAGGGTCAGTTCTGTACATATTTAACAGCTTTTAGGTGCTCTTGTTTCCATATAGACTCCTGTATTCTGAAATGTTCTGAATACATGGCTAACACGAACACGGAGTCTCCACAGTTTCATTAGGGGTTGTTAGATTGCTCCATCATGTTGTTTTCCTTCATTATCATAAAATTCAGCTACTTATGCTGAAATTTGCATGCTGCAAATGTTTCTGTGTTTGCGAGTGAGTGCACGTGAACGTGTGCCGCTCTATGGAATTTACTGAATCTAAAACTTGAAGTGGGCATGTACTCATCACGCCGCAGTGCATACATGGTAAAATTTATCATGTAGGCTTTATTGAATTCATACCTATAACTAAGTAAAGGAAATAGTAGTGTAATACGTATAACCCATTGGGTATTAGGAGGGTCAATTCCAACTGATTTCTGTTACTGGCAACAGATTACAGTATGTAAGAGTATAAAGGTTATGTCTCAGAAGTATCTATCAGCATGGCATTACAATGTATGAGATGATGAGGCCTGTTAGATAAGTAATAGCGTGGCTTTCTGAATGTTCAAAAATATGCAGTAGGAATTACTGAGAGTAAATGATATACAATAGTAATGTATTCAAAAATATATCCATTTTTTCAGAATTATATACCAAATTTACATAAAATTATTAAATACTGAGATTGGTTTTCAGAGTTACGAGCATTTGATTACATATATAATAGAGGTAAAGAAGTGCAAATAGAATGAAGAAATCTGCCAGCATCTCTATGACATTTGCACTTGTAGGCTGGCATTCACCCTGAGTACCACTGGCAGCACAAATCACCATAACACAAATAAGCTCCAACCCTCTGCACTGCTGTGTACCAAATCACTGCCTTACAAATCCCCTAAAATGCAACATTTTATTCCATTGGAATTCTCATAACCATGAATCCCTCCTCTGTGCAGTTGGAGAACTACACAGCAGAACTCACACACACACAAACACACACATACACACACACACACACACACACACACACACACACACACACACACACACACACACACACACACATATACACACACAGGCGCACACACACACACACATACACACACAGTCATACACACACATACACAAACACAAGCATGCACACATACACAGATATACAAAAACAATGACACTTGTAAAAGCCATTCATGCACTGCCACTAATGGGTCCATTTGTACAGTGCTAGTCTACAGACACACACACACACGCACACACACACACACACACACACACACACACACACACACACACACACGCACACACACAGACATACAGTAACATACAGTAGCATTCTTAAACAGCATGACTTACCTCCATTGTATATATGCAGGGTAAAGTGGCTATGATTAACTCCCACCATTCGAAGGCATGGATGTGCATCATAAGAATGTGGCACACACTTAATGGCTTTGGAACTATGCCATGCTATATACTAGTGTAGCTCAGATATCTATGAATTATGTACTATGCAAGTACTATAAGCAGACAGAATGCCATAATGGTCACTTGCATATACCCCTCCAACCAATTTCCACATTTGCATTTAGTACTCTAAACCTCACTGCTTGGAGAATACAAAACAGTTTTGCTCATCTAACTTTCTTCACAAAAACATAGGAATACCTCGCATACTTTTCCTTTAAATGGTCATTTAATAATTTACAAGATGTGAGCATGTTTTTAGAGTTTTACAATTTTTTAGGGTGTACTCCAGGAATAAGGTGCACTTTTACAGAATGTTTTTCTTCAGCAGCTAATGTAAATAAGGGCATTTGAAGAGCTGTTCCTTTATGTTTTTTGAGCTCATAGTGGGTGTTTCTATTAAATAGTGGATTTGTAAAAGTTGACAGTATGATACAGAAGTGTGTGGATTAGTGAATTAAGAAGAAAATGTTCTCTAGCATTTAATGGTAGCCATTTATTGTTTTGGATAGCTTCACACTGACGTTTTCTGTCATGCTATGAGTGTATAAATTTGGGGAGTCTTATTCTCTATTCTTTGAATATGTGAGGTACTTTGAGGAGAATTTAGGCTTATTACTGGTAGGGCATACTCCATTATGAGAAGCAATATATTGTTGGCAATATCTTTGAATTCTTTGGTTGTCATGAACTGAGATTATTTAGGATGATTTTATTTATGATATTACTTTCTCAATCTGCTTTTATATTTGTTTGTTAAATGTGATCTCTGGTCTAGATGCATTCCATAATATTATAAATTGCTGGAAAATGTGCATGTTATCAAGCTCTATTATCATTAAGGGATTGCTTGTGCTCAATCTATGTTGTGTGCAAAATGATATTGTTCTACATTAGGAATTCTACACAGTATTTAGTATTTTAAGTATTATACATTTTCTGTAAAAATTATGTAATTTAAGAACTGTACATTTCTGTAAAAATGCTTCTGTATTGTTAATATCCTACATTCAATTAGTTCTTTGATCCTTATAAGTTGTATCTTATAGTAATGTATTTTATGTAATGTACCAGTATATAGTGGAGCTTTTCTCCTCGGGCCTCTGCTGAAAATGGACATGTATCCAGCCAGACTAGCCCGGTCAACAAATGTAAAATAAAAATAAATAAATAAAATAAATTTTTCCGTTAATGGTTAACTCTTTGCTTTAAAGACAATTACAAATGTGGGAAAATGCCTTCTATACTTATTTAGACTATATAATGTATAGGCTGTAGTGGTAACCATGTCATCTGCTTTATATATGCAGTTTCTGTCAGAGAGATCACGTGAGGAAAAACAGCAATAAATAATGAAAAAATAAAGAGCCAGGTATTGTGTCACATGGCACTCCTTTAATGGTCGTCCTAGTTTCAGAGAACAAATTGTTTGAATACCTAAGTAAAATTCAGTTTATCAGAGCACTATTAAAACATTGTATTGCCTGTTGTAGAACACCAAGTTTACCTAGCTGTTGGAGAATTATGGAATGACTTCTGGTGCTGAAATCATGTTACTGTCAAAAAATGTTGCTCTTCCATGTTGCAGTATTTCGTTTGTTAATTTGAATAATGAGCTCAAGATACTGAACTTAGGTTTAATGCTATGTTGCTTATCAGTTAGTAAGTTGTCATTCTTTGTGTAGCCTGATAATCACCAATATGTTAATTTCTCTATCATTTTAGCTAGAAGATGTGTTTGCAATAGCACAGAAGTTATTTGCTCTAACACTAAGAATTTACGTTTGAATGTGACAAAATTCACTGTTTGAAGACTACAGAAATGAAGCACAGAGAAAGACTAAGAGCATAAGTGTGTATAAATGATTTGGGCAGTATGTTGTTGTCTAACCATAGTTGTATTGGATAGATGATTTGAAAATATTTGTTGAAATGATAGTCTGTTTGTACAATTATTTTTCTTTTATCAACTGAATTTCTATCTTTAAAGTAGAAGGGAAGTCTGGATAGGTAGGAACATAGAGGATTTACTGGGTAAAAGTATTTTGATGCAACTGTTGGGATTAATCCAATACCGCAATTCATTTGTAATTATATTTGTAGACTTTTATTGTATGTTTTAGAAATATTTTATTTGTGATAATCTGGTATTTTGCTGATCCCTTTTTTAATTCACTGCCTAATCTAGATTGCTGTGCAAGTATGTATGTTCTTATTGTTTTATCTGGTAAGTTTTTTATTATTTGATGTTAACTAGTTTATTGTGATCCTTTCCATCTGTCTTCTATGTTTCCCATTTTGTTTCTAGGCTCAGTTCATTGTCTGATGTCATTGGTTAGCCAGAATAATTTTTTGCCGGAGCTACATTTATTTTGAACAGAGAATGGCCTGCATTGTATGGGCATCATTATGTTATAGAAAGATAAAAGGTCTCTGTTTTGGTTTGAGCAGCATGAAACTGGATCCTGTTTTGTTTGACACAGCTAGCTAACTGCCTAGGTAATAACATTTTTTAAATGTTGGATTGGAGATTCTCCTTCTTTGGAATGCATTTGTGTGGTACACTACAACCTACTTTTGTTTCCAGCTGATTGTCATGCTCCAGTAAAGGCTTAGTTCAATACAATTTGTTTTTCAATCATTCATTTTTTTCAGACCTGGGCTTGACCTTGACATAAATATCACTTTCCTAAATTCTCCTTAAAACACATCTCTCTTTATTCTTTCTGTCTTTGTTTTTTTTTTTTTTTTTAATTTCTGCCTATGTTTGTTCCTCCCTTTGAGATTTAAACTTACTCATCATCATTCAATACTTTCTGTCAAATCTGAATAGTTTGGTTTCACAGTTTTACTTCTCGACTATACCTGATTCGATCTGTAAGAGTTATATTACACACTCTCTTTCTACATAAATGACATTGAGTTCTGCATCTGGGTTTCCCTCACTCCATCTTTTCAGAGACTATTATTAAAAACTGACATGCCCTCTGGACAAAAACTGGTATTATTCAGTTAGACTTTTCTTTATTCCTAACGGGTATTATATTACCTATTTAGTTGTGATTCATAGTTGCCAGTTTCCTTATAATTCATATCCCCACATTGATGGTGTTTTTCAGAGTTAATGTTCAATAGCTTATTGCATATTCCCACAATGTCAGCATTGACTTTCATGGTCATTTTTGATTTAATTTCAGCAAAATGTATCCCACTATTACCTTCATTTTTATGTTCCCACAAATCAATTAGACCGTGGGACACAAAGGAGAAGAAACTCTTCAAACTAATTTATGAGGTACAGAACGCCATCCCTCGCAGAGTGTTGCAATTTTGGGCAGGGGTGCCTGAGGCCTTTTATCTATTTATCTATCTATGCATCTGTCTGCCTATTTATTTTTTAAGTAAAGAAATGCTGTGCAGATAGATATAGAGCTAAATAGATAGATAGGTAGATAGATAAATGTACAGATAAGTAACTAAACGTCAGAAAGTTGCCTCTTGACAAGCAGTGCCCTGAGTGATCACCTAGTTTACCTTCCCACATCGTCAGCCAATACTGTATTACAATATTGGACAATTTAGCACAGTGCCATGAAGCTAGCTGGACAGGCTTCACATCCCATTTTTCTTACTTATTCTTTTATATAAACTCAGTATTATGCATACAACCTGTCTGCTCTGAGAAGTACAACAGAAACGTTTATTTTTTTCAAAAAGGAAGTAGACAAATGATGTCATTCATAATGGGATGGTAGGCTACAGAACTGACCTGACAAATTCTGAATAGTGAGTATATACAAATTAGCACTCTTAGGAAATGCTGATCAGCTGATCATAGAGTTCTAGAGGGAGACACAGTTCAAAGAAGTGATATGGTGGAAGGGCTACATTTTATTCAGTTGTAAGAATGTGAATGCACAATTAAACAGATAATGATTATGCCTCTGCTATTGTGTTGGCCACTGAGGGGAAATAATTAGATTAAATTAATGACTAGAGGCTACTGAGGTGTATACAATGCTTGATGATTTATTATTAATGCATTTCTTATCAATTTGTTCCAGATTAGATACATGACCGGTGAAAATATCTGTGTAGAGGATGTGTGTAAAGTATTATATGGAGAATAACAAGGAGAGTGTAAGTTTGACTTGCAGGAGGAAATGAAAACTAATCCTGCATAGAGCTGCAAGAATCTGATCTTCAGATACTGACCACTGGAGCTATTAGTTTATTGAGGTAAATGCCACACAACGGAGAAAGTATAGAGTGTGTTTTTGATATTTCTCATCTTAATTGCCAGACTAGGGGAGTAGGTGTGTTTTCAATTCTGGAAAGGGGTTTTGTAACATTTTTTTTCATCTACCATGAAACCAGACTGAAATTTCTCTTGAGCCAGTGATTGGGGCTTACCCTGACCAAAATTTGGCTTCATATTTAGCATACAGAGCAACAGAGAAATATCCAGAGTTGTTTTGTAAAACCTGTCTTAATGGGTAAAACACATTGACAGAACAGGACCTTGAAGTGCTCCATTGTCAGTTTTGCACACCAAAGAAAAGTCCTGCTCCCATCAAACTGTGAAAACTCTGCCAGTAATGGACATTTTAAACTATCTGATGGCAGTCTCATGCAGACAGAAACTTGTGAATCTTTAAAATAATCCTGAGGAACTCATGATACTGAAGGCTTTTGAGTAGTACAAAATCACAATGACACCACATGCTCCTCATCTATTGCTTCCCTAATACATTTTGATACTTTTGATTGAGCAGTGTGGACCATGAAACACTTTTTAAACCCCATTCTGGACACAGACTAAGATGTTATAGTTTTTGATGTTGGATGCTAGCAGTGATATTGGACAGTGCATTCAAGAATTTGGACTATCACATTTCATATTTCGATTAATCTGCAGTTGCTTAGATTGCTTAGATCAACAGATATTACTGTTTTGTGAAGCTATAGGATGTGTAAAATTTTCTATAAGACTGAAACAGGTCTTGCCAGTTACTTTGAATAATCAAGAATGTCTATTCTAGACAAATAGCTTGGGAGAAAATAATGAGATGTCCTTCAAGGATGCATCTGCAGTCCTAACAAATGGGTTGTCCTGCCTCAGACAGCCCTTCGGTCGGCCGGATTCCAAAGTCTGGGTCTGTCCTTGGCTGATGTCGCACTTCACCCAACGTCATAGCTGCTGGGGTATAAAGGCATCAGCCGACGCCATTTTCCTCAGTCTTTCTTGCCGCGCGGTGCCCAAAGCAGAAGCTGTTCGCAAGTGCCGGTCGGTCAGATCCAGAGATTTCAGCTTACCGAAGACTTCTAAAAAGCTAAGTACCCCATTGGGGACTCTTTCTTGCCTCAGCCAATGTCAGACAAAGTAAATAATTGTTTAACTTGTGGGAAACAAATACCTCATAAGGATTTCCACTCTTACTGCCTTCCTTGCTTAGGCCCAGACCACGACGTATCAGCTTGTTTAGCCTGTGTCTCCTTCAACCGACGGACTCTTAGACGTCAGTCGGAGTTCGCTGAAGAGTTTTTTGGCTCTACTTTTGCATATAAAATGCCGTCGGAGACTCTGACTACACATTTAGCTAAAAAACGCAAAGAAAAGGACCGACACTCGCGGCCCGCGGTTTCGGCTGAAACCACGGTCAGGCCTAACGTGAGTGTCTCGGTTTCGGCTGAAACCGAGACCTCGGTTCTTCCTTCGGCCGAAAGCATGCCTCCGATAACCGAGGCCACACTGGCCATGGCTGAGTCGGCTACAGAAATTCTTTCTGAAGTAGCAGGCACACAAGAGTTGTCTGACACTATTCCATTGGACATCTCTACTCCTGCACATGGGGCAGCTAGACCCCCTGCTTCTATGTCTATCAAGGCTTTCTCCAGGGCTAAAGCAGCCAAACTTTCCAAGGCCTTACCTTCAAAAGCTCCCTCTCACAGGCCTACCTCCAGTTCACAGATCCTCAGCCTTGCTGAGGACCTTATTTCTTTGATCAGGGGATCCCATCCTCACCCAGATAGGGCCTCACAACCCCCTCCTGATAAGAGGCCTAGGACTGAACCCCCTGATCCTCTGTCCTCTGACTATTCCTCGGATGGTTCAGATGTATCAGACCATCAGGAAGGCCCGTACTCACCTTATGAGGATTCTGATGCAGAGGACTCCATTCCTTCTGCCTCTCCTCCAGAAGAATTTTCTTTTGGGGAAACCCTACACTCCATGAGGGAACACTTCCAATGGCAGGGTCAGGATTTTTCAGATTCTAGGAAAAGGCTAAGGACTTTTTTACACTTACCACAGCATAGGCCTTTAGCCATTCCACCTGTACTTTCAGTTGTTGATGATGCATACAATGATGCCAGTACTACCCCTGATTCTCTTCCCCCGGCCCCTGCAAAGCCTGACAGATACTACAGGGTCCCGGATTCTCACTACCACTTGTATAAGGCTCATGCTGCAGACCCAGAAACCATTTCTCAGGGCCCTAAGGGTGTTGCAGCTGCCTCTGCCAAAAATCCACTCCCATCTGAAAGGGAATCTAGAGCATTAGAGAGATGGGGTAAAAAGGTTTATACATCTGCTACTCTTTCTGCGAGGGCTTTGAACTGTCAATTTCACATGATTCAGTATCAGGAATATTTATTAGATCAACTGAATAAAAAACTGGCCTCTCCTGAACCTTTAGACCGTAAGTCCCTTCAGGATTTGGTACACAATTCTCAGCAGGTCAGTAATCATTTTTTTAAAATGTGGCTATGATGCACTGGAGGCTTCATTTAGATCAGCTATGACTGGAGCAGTGATTCGAAGGCATGCCTGGTTAAAAGAACAATCCTTACCAGACCATGTTAAGTCTAAACTCCTGGATGCCCCTATGGAGAAACGAAGTTTGTTTGGCTCCCCTGCACAGGAGGTTCTAAAGAAAGTGGAAGAAAAAGCAAAATCTGTCCAAACAGTCAAGGATTTTTTGCAGGTCCAACCTCCAAGGTTTAGCAGAAATTGGCCTTCAAATAATTGGTCCTTTCCAGACAGCTCCAGAGCACAGAGAGACAGAAATAGATGCCCAAGAGGCAGAGGTCAATCTAGGGGTGCCTATAGGGGTCGTCAGTGGCAACCTGCCAACCAAGGAAGTGCCGCCACAGCTGCGACTGCAACCACACCTACAGGACAGACACAATGACTTGGCTCTGATTCCGCCTACCAGGGAACAACTGGAAGCACCCTTGGGTGGAAAGCTAGCCTTATTCTCAAGAAAATGGCATTGTATTACAGGAGACAAATGGACTTTACAAACAATAGACAAGGGCTACAGGTTTCACTTCCACACTCTACCAAAAAAGAGAGGAATGCCAAACCTTCCACCAAGCCAGAAATCAGAGGCTCTAAAACAAATCATCAGTTTACTACAGATGAGAGCAATAGAAAAGGTACCATCTATGGAACAAGGCCAAGGATTTTACTCCAGACTGTTCCTTGTACCAAGAAAAGAAAATCAATGGAGGCCTATTCTAGATTTGTCCGCACTGAACACATACCTCATTGTTCCAAAATTCAAAATGCTGACACTACAGCAACTTCTTCCCATGTTGGGCAAGGAGTCTTGGCTGGTGACTCTAGATCTCAAGGAGGCATACCTGCACGCCCCTATATGACCAGATTGCAGAAGACACCTCAGATTTCTTGCAGGATCAGAGCATTATCAATTCTCAGCATTGCCCTTTGGCTTATCTACTGCGCCCAGAGTATTCACGAAATGCCTGGCATCAGTAATTGCTCACTGCAGGCTTCAGGGACTTCAAATCTACCCATACCTGGATGACTGCCTAATACAAGCGGACAACAAGACAAAATTAATACAGGATTTGGCCTATGTCATACAACTGCTGCAAGCCTTGGGATACACAGTCAACATACAAAAGTCAAGACTAGTGCCATCTCAAAGGATAACATTTTTGGGGGCAGAACTGGACACAATAACTCAGATGGCTTTTCTCACAGAGGAAAAACAAAAGCAACTACCAGTCTATTTCATGGCATATTAACAAGACAAACTCAGCTTACTGCAAGGAAAGTCCTGCAGGCCCTGGGTTACATGGCATCCTGCATAATATTGATCCCACATGCCAGGCTGCATATGAGAAAGTTACAATGGTACCTAAGGAATGTATGGTCTCAGCACAGACACAGTCTAGAAGCCCAGATACCAATCATTCCATGTCTGAAAAAAGAATTCCTGTGGTGGGCTCAGGCCTGTCAGATGAACAGAGGATTGCCTTTCCACAAACCACATCCAAGGCAGACCATTACCACGGATGCCTCAGACCTAGGCTGGGGGGCACACATGGAAGACAAGTGCATTCAAGGCCTATGGTCACAAGACCAGCTGAATCTACACATAAACCTAAAGGAGATGCTGGCAGTGAAGCATGCAATAGAGGCATTCAGACCATTCATCCAGCAAGGACACCTGCTGATAAGGACGGACAATACCACAGTCATGTGGTACATCAACAAACAGGGAGGCACACATTCATACCCTCTGTGCCGGACGGCAATGGGCCTGTGGAACTTGGCCCTGAATCTCAACATCCAACTGCAGGCCAAATTTGTACCAGGAAAAGAAAATTCACTAGCAGACAGCTTAAGCAGGACTACCACGGATGCTCACGAATGGATGCTGCATCCAGATATTTTCAAAACCTTAACAGAGAAATGGGGAATGCCAGAGATAGACCTGTTCGCCTCCCCACACAACCACCAACTGAAGAAATTCTGCTCAAGAGTATACCACCCACTTGCCTGGAGGGTGGACTCCCTTTCTTTCAGCTGGAAGGACCTGACAGTGTATGCCTTCCCACCTCTTCCTTTGATGAACAAAGTTCTACTGAAGATCAGAGAGGAACAGCCAAAGGTAATTCTGATAGCTTCAGACTGGCCAAGGCAGCATTGGTACCCGCTACTGAGAAGCATGTCTCGGACGCACTCATGGCATCTACCTCTATGTCCTTTACTTCTAATGCAGAACAACTACAAGACCCTGCATCCAAACTTAAAAATGCTGCAGCTAACTGCTTGGAAAATTGCATAAAACAAAACCAACCTGATTTATCTCAGAGGGTTAAGGACATTATCCTGGAGGCTCGCAGACCCTCCACAAGGAAAACATATTCAGCCAAATGGAAAAGATTCCTCACTTGGAGTGCAGAAAAGGGAGAAAATGCCACACTAGCAAACCTGGCACACATCCTGGAATACTTAGCAGAACTGTTCCACAATGGCCTGTCCTATTCTTCCATTAAGATACATGCATCAGCAATTTCAGCAGAGTACAATATGGATCCTCCTGTCTTCTCTCATCCTCTCCTCAGACAATTTTTGAGAGGGATCAAAAATGTAAAGCCTCCAAGGAAGCCACCTTTACCTGCATGGGATCTCAATTTTGTGCTAGAAAAATGAACACTTCCCCCGTTTGAACCAGCAGCAACAGCAGACGTACAGTTCTTATCTTGGAAAACTGCTTTCCTGCTAGCAATCACTTCAGCAAGAAGGGTATCTGAATTACAGGCATTAATGGCAGTGCAGCCTTTCCTTATCTTCCATCAGGATAGAGTGTCTCTGAGAACCAATCCTACTTTTATGCCAAAGGTGGTATCCAGGCTATCCTTAAACCAAGCCATACATTTGCCTACGTTCTTCCCCAACCCACAGAACAGGGGGGAAAAACTACTACACACCTTGGATGTACACAGACAACTGCGCTACTACCTGGACAGAACCAAGAGCAGTAGAAAAACTGACCAGCTTCTGGTAGCATATGCAACAGGAGTGCAAGGAAAAGCAATTTCAAAGCAGACAATTTCAAAATGGATAGGAAATTGCATTCGATTCTGCTACTCATTTCATGGAAAGACAACTCCTGAAAATATCAGGCCTCACTCCACAAGAGCTACAGCCACCACGACAGCTTTCCTACGAGGAGGGGCTACCAAAGACATTTTAGAAGCTGCTACTTGGAGCTCCGTGCATACATTTGCCAAGCATTATAATCTTCCTTTATACTCCAGATCCCGAGCATGTTTTGCAACTGCTGTTTTTCAGGGGATCTTAACTACACCATCATTATCTTAGTGCCTCCTCCCCCAGATTAGCTATGGTATTCTACCAATTTGTTAGGACTGCAGATGCATCCTTGAAGGACATAGTACAGTTTTGTACCTACCATAAATGTAGATGTCCGATAGGTATGCATCTGCAGTCAGGATTACCCACCCTCCTTCCCCTCTGTGGTATTCCTAGGGTATTTACCCCTCTTTAAGCTAGCTGGGGGAATCTATTATGGTGTATTTGTTTGTATGTACATATGTATATATATTTTGCTTTCTTCTGTTTGGAATTATCTCCATTTATCCAAATTTAGACTTCCTAGAGGGCACCTGGCATCTGGGGCAAGAAACACTGAGGAAAATGGTGTCGGCTGATGCCTTTATACCCCAGCAGCTATGACATCGGGTGAAGTGCGACATCAGCCGAGGCCAGACCCAGACTTTGGAATCCGGCCGACCGAAGGGCTGCCTGAGGCAGGACAACCCATTTCTTAGGACTGCCGATGCATACCTATCGGACATCTACATTTATGGTAGGTACAAAACTGTACTTTTTATGAATTTTAGTTGCAGCCCATCTCATTGCGTTGAGCCATGTCCTTTTGTTTAACTAGAAGTTTCTACACTGTGATGGTACTCTTCTCCTTCAGAATAAAATGGTTGATGTGTTTAAACATTTACAAGATGGCATATTTGAGGCATTTTGTTCTTAAAGGACTGTTTATTACTCTCCACTGTATGTTGCTGTATTGATTGTGTACTATGCTGATCTTATATAAAGTACTGCTTATAGTACATGTATAATGTTGTACCATATGATTCTATATAAGTACTATGTCTGGAGCTTTTCTCCATGGGCCTCCAATGAAAATGGACCCATCTTGGCCCAAATGGACCCATCTTGGCCCAGTGAACTATCCTGGTAAACAAAAATCAAATAAATAATAAATAAATATGTGACTGCATTTCCAAACTACTTCCTGAATATCTCTGCAATATGTCTGTCAGCAGCATTTAGGATAAGGGATGAGGTAGCTTATCCATCCTCTTCCAGAAAGTCCATGTAATTCTGGTATTCTCTTTCCGCACTAAAGTAACCTTATTTTACCTCATTTATAGCACTCTTACACATGTTGATAACCTGCAAAGAAAATGTAGTAGGAGTATTGTTTCCTAGCCTGCATATGTTTATCAGCATTTGCCCCTTTCTATCATAACTTTCGTAAAAGCTTTCAGTTTGGTTGACATCCATGGTTATGATGCATGTTTTGCTCTAAAACCTTTGACAAGTACATTTTCCAATAGATGTGTGGTATTTTTTTTAGAAATCTGTTTACTGTAGCATCAAGGAAAGGTAGATATTTCAGTTATCACCCTTTGATAGTCAGGATTTCGCAATTAATTGCATTCTTGTCCATTTTTTCATACTTTAACATACAAATTTTGGGTAGGCATGTTTATTTTTGGGTATGTATCACAAAGGTTGTACAATGGTCATTTACTGAGTCTATAAATGCACCAAATTCATACACATTGAATAGTTTGGATTCCCAGTTCAAAAAGGTCCTCCTCTATGTCCCAGGAAACCCATACCATGTATTAAAACTTACTGGAAACACTCATCCAACTAAATACCATATTCGTGGGTGACCTTAATTACCTCACTATTAATTGAAAATCCTGTAAAACACCAAATATACATGACAGAGATACCTGGATATTGAAAACACAAACTCCATGGACCAAATTGTCAGTACACTAACAAGGGGTACAACCATACTGGATGCATCCCTAACTAATATGGGAGAGTGCTGCACACCCCTTTGTGCAATGTCTTTCCTGGTAAGGTCAGACCACAAAATGGTCTCTTTTGAAGTAAAAATAAAACCTGGACCTCCAGCTAACTCTGGAATACTCAGGAACTACTTTACATCTAACTTCTTACTATTAATTGATAACCTGTCAAAATTTCAAGCTCCCATAAACTCTGAGAACACTGCTGCCTATGCAGAACTGTCCACAGAAACCCTATACAAACATGTTAATAGCTGTACATAGGCACCTGTACCTACCAGGCAGATATACAGCACTAACTCAAAAAACAAGCCATCCTGGTGGAATTACAAAATCAATTGGCTGTATAACAAAAGGAAGAAAATCAGGGCAAAAATAAGGAGGTGCAGTCCCCAGCAGGATAAATGCAGTCTCATGAAACTAAAACAACTCTGAGGACAAAAAAGTCTACCAAAGCCAAATTTGAGGTAAATTTGGCCTCCTAGGCCAAGGGCAACCACAAGGCATTCTTTAGCTATGTCCACAAACTCAAAGACAATACACAGTTATGTGCAGAGCTCACTGTAATGGAGCCACCAATACTGAGCCAGAAGATATGGCAAACCTACTGGCTGACAAATTCGGCTCCAGCTTTACTCCTTTCTCCCCCTAAACCTTCCCTCAGGAAATACCATCAAATATAACTCCCCATTATCACAAGGGAACATGTCCTTAATGCTTTCTTTAAGGCCAATAAACTTGCATCAGTGAGCCCAGACAATATCCCAGGATGCCTTCTAAATAGCAGGAAACATGACCTATCAGGTCTCTGGAATTCCTGTTTAAATGTAGTTCCCAAACAGGCCTCATGCCTCATGAGTGGAGACAGCAACAGTCATCCATCTGCAAAAAAGTTGCTAATCTACAGACCCTGGAAACTACAGACTCATAAGTATCATTAGTCTCATATGCAGAGCTATGGAAAGAATTGTCATGGAAATTATCATCAATAATGATGTAGTAAACCTTCAGACACTGGACCCAACCCAGTTTGGCTTTGTCAAGGGTAGGTCATGCCTACTCAACCTGGTAGACTTCTTTGAGAAGGTCATCAAGGCAATGGATGACAGCACAAGGGTTTACACTGCCTACCTTAATCTGGACAAAGCATTTGACACAATACTCCACTTGGGCATTGCTTACAAACTCAAGAGGTAAGGTGCAAACCCTTATGTCATGAGGTGGATAGCCAACTGGCTCACAGATAGGACCCAGGAAGTTAGAACTGAAGAGTCCACCTCTACAAAGAGTCCAGTCACAAGTGGAGTCCCTCAGGGATTAGACCTGGGATTGCTTCTTTTTGGCATTTACTTCTCTGAAGTCAAGGCCAATGTCAGTGGCTTCTGGCTGACTAAATTTGCAGATGATTGCAATTTAGGAGCTGTCATTAAATCCCAGACTGACACAAATGTTCTCCAGGAAGGGCTGACACGAACATACAACCTGTGTCAGAGCCATGGACTAAAATCAAATGCCAAGAAATGCATAATAGTATCTTTTGGGAAGCCATCCACCCTGGTAACATTCGTAATGACAACATGCCCCTTAGAGTTTACCCAGTAGTCAAGGATTTAGGGACACACATAGACAGTAATCTAAGCTTTGACCATCACATGTCTATAGTAGTGAGGAAATCATTCTATATTGTGCAACTTATAAACTACGGTATGGCATCTAGGTCCAAGGATGTCATTGTTCTACTGTATTCAGCATTTGTCAGCCCTATCATTGAGTACAGTGCCCCCTTTAGTATGTAACTAACCAGGCATATCCAACAATTAGAACATCCACAGAGGTTCCTCACTAAAAGAATACAGACTGTAAGTAACATGTCCTGTGCAGACTGCCTCAAGACCATATCCTTGTATTCTGCCTCCTACAGGCTTTTGAGTGGACATCTATGCCTGGCATACATGGCATTGTCAGACCCCACACTGATGGACCTCCTGCATATCTGCACACCCAACAGCACTAGAATTTTCCATTTTAAAGACTAAAATCTTGCCTGTTATATAAATAAGACATGCTGGACAGACAGATATATATCCCAGAAACTACCCTGTCTCTGGAACAGGCTCCCCATCCATGTGAAGCAGAGTCCCCCCTAATCCAATTCAAGTGTAACATGGACAAGGAAATTCATCCTTGGTTTAGCACCTTTGTCTGTAATGGACACAGGCAGCCTATGAATGGTACATCTCCCAGGCCCCTGCTTGTAAATATATCATCTTCCAAGCCCCTTATCAAGGGTACCAGAACTTGTCATAGAATTTGGGATGCATGGTTATGCTTAAAAATGCCCTTGAAGTCATTAGCCTAGTAAACACCTATGAACCTAAATAATTTTATCCTGGATTTTTGCAATTCTACTTGGAAGGTGCATAAACTAACTGCATCCATGGATTTTAATGCAGTCGGTGACATATGAAGAAATGAAACCAGTCAGAGTTCACATCTTTAAATCCTGGAGTTTCTGCATCAATATGTATAAGCCTTCTAGAAAAACATTTTTTAATGTTTTTTAAACATTTTTTAATGTTTTTTAACATTTTTTAATGTTTTGTAGTCCTCTGTACTACCATTCCTACTCTACTACAGCTACATAGTCACCTGTTGCATCATTCAGTCCTGCCTCTTTACTGGTCTGTCTTGTCTTGGTGAAAATGCCCTTAAACCTCCATGTCAGCCTTTGTTCATGCCTCTTCCATGAGTTTTGAATCTAGAACCTCACTTACCTTTCTGTATAAACTTCCACCCATTCCCTTTACAAACCTTAGCTGTCATCTCCCTTTATTTTCTGGTGAGCAGTTGGAACTTCTCATATCTCATCTACTGCCCATTCTTTCCTCTCGTACCCCTCAAATGTCCAGAATTTCACAACACAGAGATTTTTGCCTCAGATGTTTGTTTTTTTCTTATAAAACGTGTGGATTTCTGGCAAATCATAGATGACTGAAGTCATTAAATAATAGCAGACATTTGAGGCTAAGACTTCATAAACTACGTAATATGAATGCTATTGTAAAACATGTTATTCTAGCAAATTTCAATGTTTATAAGAGCAATATTTAATTTTGGACCCCACTCTTATTTTTGGCATTTTCCAAAATTCCTGTGCTAAAAGATAAAGCGGTATGCTTCTCCTTACATATGCCAAAAAGGCATAAGTTGCACTGATCTAGTATTTTCTTCCCCCAGTACTTTGCACCTTACATTATGGTGCATCCTCCCTACATGTGAACCACATATGCACCTGATCAGTACCCCCACCCACATCTCCAAATCCTTTTATACTAATCCTCAACAGGGTCAAACTCCATTAAACATTTTCATCATTGCTGATATTCCTTTCAAAAACATTATTCTACTTATAACATGTCCTATTTACTTCAATGATCCCTCAGCTTAACAAAACTTACTTACATGACACCCCAGCTGTAGATGATTTAAATTCATAGGTTCATAGGTTCATACTAGGCTATCTGCCCGAGGGCATTTACAAGCCTAGCCCATAGTTTTGTGGCTTACGCCACCCCTTTAGTATGGGGAACTATACCCATTATTTTGCTGTGCCTCTGTTGAGCAGTGACACTGAGGTAATCCCTGGGGTATATCTGCGATCTCCCATCCATTGGTCAAGATTTCTCTTGAACAAGGCCAGCGAGGTGCTCTGCCTCACATATACCGGGATTTTATTCCACAGCATAGAGAGTCTTTGGGTGATGAATCTATCCCTCCAGCACGTCCTATTAATAGCCGTGTCGAGGTTTAAGTCTCCCGCCCTTGTGGCTCTGACGGATCTAGATTTTTTGAGGTGAAGCATATTCATCAAATCTGGGTTTGACATGGCCTTGTATGTTAGGCAAAGGTCACCTCTGAGCAGTGTTTACTGAATAGAGCTGGAGTTCTTTCAGTCGGGCAGCATAGGACAGATGTTTGAGACCCTTTATTCCATTATTTCCTGTTTTACCTGGGTTCATTTTTTCCTAAAGTTAAGCTTTCCTCGTAATTTACTATTTCTCATCCTGTATTTTTCTGTTTCTCCTTGTTATTATTTTGGCTGTGCCATATCCACTGCTTACTAGCTCTATGAATCCCACTGTATAATAGCCTTTCCATATATTACATTTCTCTTTGTGAAATGAAAAAGATAGCAGTTCATCCCTTAAGTCACTCACCTTTCTCAGTGTTCTTTTCTGCTCAGTTTACCAGCATTTCTTCTAACTTCCTAGGACATCTCCACCATAGATCCTTAATACTTCTGTCCCCTTTGTCTGTGATCTATAATTGACAGCCTAGCAGCCTATGAATCATCCTGTTGGTAACATCCTTTACTTTTCTTACTATTTTTCCACTTTCAAACTACTAGGCTTTCCCAAGGCATCCCACACCAAATTGTCCTTTTCTCTACCTCTCAGCCCTTGAACAATGTTTATAGCTGTCACATATCACCTCACATCTGTCTTGCCCCAAACACCTATGTTTCTGTGAACATCCTTCCTATTTCTCTTTTCCACTCAAGTTTGTTAAAAGATAATTGGATATCTCGTATAATCTGATTTAGTGGGCAATTCTGTATATGGTACCCATGATGAAGTACACATAGATGAACCATCTTGTGAACTGTTTCTATATTAGTCCCCCAATTGTAGCAAGTTCACCTGTCTATCCATCTAGAATTTTCCTTATTCTTTTCTTCAGATCTGCCCAACATTTTCTGCATTTTATACACTTTAATCCCCAAGTACTTCTCCCTCCTCATCTTTCCATGGGGTCAGAACATTTCTCCATCTGCTTACTTTTGATTTTAATCACCACTGACTCCTGGAGGTTATAATAAAGCTCTGGCACACTACCAAAATTACAGAACGTGTCTAATATTCCCAGAAGTTGCACAGTAATATCCTCAAGCAGCATCATGCAATCATCTGCGAATGGATAAATACCGCTGCTGTTACTATCATCACTCTGTCTTACCCAATCTTCACTTGTCCTCTGAACCACACATTCAAAGACTATCATAATCCTGGTGGCAATGGACAACCTTGACAGGTTCCTCTTTCTAATACTATTTCTTCTGTAAGTCCACCATTTATGGAGTCTCAACTCTGGGACCCTATAAAGAGCTTTCACTCCTTTCAAACAGCTACAATCTCCTATGGCTTCTATCAAGGCATTTGCCATAAAGTCCCATGAGATACATATGCCTTCTGAATGTCCATTAAAACAATTGCTACCTTTCCTTGGCTATTTTCTTCAGCCCATTTTGCAAAGTCTATAAGAGTATGTCAGTGGGCTATGAGTGATCTGTCTTTAATAATACCAGTTTGTCTGGACCCTATTAGTCCTGGTAGGACTTTTTCCAGTCTTGCTGTCAGATACAATCAAAGATTTTGATATCTGTATTACCTAAAGGCATAAGGTGATAAAGTGTGAACTTCCTATTGCCCACCCACTCATTAAGATTTCTCTTAAAGAGGGCCAGTGAAGTGCTCTGCTTGACGTGAATGGGACGTTTGTTCCAGAGTATGGGAAGTCTCTGTTTTAGGAACCTGTCCCTCCAGCATGTTCTGTTTATTGTGGTAATGAGATTAAGATTCCTGGAGCATATCTAGCAGCTCTGGGTCAGACATGGCTTTGTAGGACAAGCAGAGAGCGCCTCTAAGTAGGTGATAAGAGACAGAGAATAGCTGAGACTGAGTTAGTAGATATTGAGAAAAAGTGTTAAATAGATAATGGACAGAGAAGAGGTTTCATGTGATCTGCTGAAGTACACATAATGCACATTAAAGTAAAGTATGAATTCCACTCACTGTTCTCCTCAGGTATCTGACAGTACTGTGCTCAGATGTGGGTTGGTTAGTTATATCTGCACATTGGATAGTGAAAAAGGCTTTGAATTATACTCAGACTACAAGAATAAAATTTAATCCATGTGTAAGTAATAATCTCCGATCCAATTTTAGTCATACAGCAGAAAGAGAAAAATCAAAAAAACTAAAGAAAATATAATTTGGAGTTGTTTTAGTCAGAGCAAGCTGATTTTATTTATGCACTTTTTAAATAGATCTCTATTAAAATGCCATTCAGAACACAGTGAACAAATTTGTAGGCCTTATAGAAAATTGAGGAGTTTAAAATTTTAAGGTTTTAAAGAGGAATATGTGTAGAATAGTGTGGATATGAATACATAAAAATAAACACATTATTTAAAAGTTTGAAATCCAGTGAACATAAGAAGAAAAGATAAGAGACCAGTGAGACATGAGGTTGATGAATAAGACAGCAACTGAAAAGGGATAATTTACTGAGGATCTGGTGAAGACATATTTTTAAATTTGTAGAGTGGTAGATTGATGTAATGCATGTCAGCCCTAATGCTGCCCTTGCCTCCAGCACTGACCTAGACCTTACCTTAAAAAAAAAAGAATCCCATAGCACTATCACTTAATAGGACATACTTGGACACACAAACACACACCAACACACATTACCATAATTACATCTATCCTCTTACCTAACTCCAACCCTAACCTAAAATATACACCCTCAGATGCAAACAAATAACATCTATCCCGTTACCTAACCCTGACCCTAAACCTAAAATATACACCCTTGCATGGAAATATCCCCTTACCTAATGCTGACCCTAACCCTAACAGCTAAACACTTTCACAAATACTCTCACCCTCTTCCAAACCCAACTTACCTGCCTCAACAAAATATACCTTCAAGATGTCCAGAGTTCAACTATATGAATTTTTAGCACTCTTTACTGACCCTGTCGCAACTTGCATTTGTCTACTAAATGTATTTTGGACAAAATGAAGAGAAATCATGTGTGTGTGTGTGTGTGTGTGTGTGTGTGTGTGTGTGTGTGTAAAATAAATAACCTTTCTCTCTCTATCTGTATATATATATATAATACACACACACACACACACACACACACACACACACACACACACACACACACACACACACACACACACAGGCTACTGATAAATAAAATGGTTAGCTGTCTGTAGGCATTTCGATATTTCAGCCATATACTGTTAGAATATCTGTCCTCAGCTGCTAGAGTAGCTCTAAACGTAATAGGATTAACAGCTGTGACTTGGATGTAAAACCTAAAGTAGGCAGAATTCATGCACACACAGACAGACACACACACACACACACACACACACACACACACACACACACATATACACAATGATCAGAGTTGATGCTAGCAAGAAACACTGCACTTGCACTGCTGCTGTGAACAAACAAAAGTCTGGAGTTTCACTTTCAAGATTATCTGCTGTTAAAATACCATTTATTGCCAGAGAAGTGGATTACATAAAGTTGTTTGGGAGCTGTGATACTGAGTTTGGAAGACTACTTCTCTACAGTAAAAACACGGTTCTTCATCTGAAAGTAGTCAATGTTCTGTATAGATAGGCTTTACTGAATGTCATTTAAGAGGCATATCCTGATTGGAAACCATTAAAGGAAGTGTGTAAAGTGACTGTGTGTAAGCAGCATTTGTTACTGTAGGTAAATAAGAAAGCTATACCTTATCTCAGTTAATCCCTGTACCAGTCCTCCGTACTACCATTCCTACTCCACTACAGCTACATAGTCACCTGTTGCATCATTCACTCCTGCCTCCTTACTGGTCTGTCTGGCCTTGGTGAACATGCCCTTAAACTTACATGTCAGCCATGGCTCATGCCTCCTCCATGAGTTTTGTATCTAGAACCTCACTTATCTTTCTGTATAAACTTCCATCCATTCCCTTACCAAGCCTTAGCTGTCATCTCCCTTTCTTTTCTGGTGAGCAGTTGGAACTTCTAATATCTCATCTACTGCCCATTCTTTCCCCTCATACCCCTCAAATGTCCAGAATGTCACAACACATAGAGATTTTTGCCTCAAATGTTTGTTTTTTTCTCATAAAAGGTGTGAATTTCTGGCAAATCATAGATGACTGAAGTCATTAAATAATAGCAGACATTTGAGGTTAAGACTTCATAAACTACGTAATATGAATGCTATTGTAAAACATGTTATTCTAGCAAATTTCATTGTTTGTAAGAGCAATATTTAATTTTGGACCCCACCGTTATTTTTGGCATTTTCCAAAATTCTTGTGCTAAAAGATAACGCAGTATGCTTCTCTTTACATATGCCAAAAAGGCATAAGTTGCACTGATCTAGTATTTTCTTCCCTCAGTACTTTTCACCTTACATTATGGTGCATCCTCCCTACATGTGAACCACATATGCACCTGATCAGTACCCCCCACACAAATCTCCAAATCCTTTTATACTAATCCTCAACAGGGTCAAACTCCATTAAACATTTTCATCATTGCTGGTATTCCTTTCAAAAACATTATTCTACTTATAACATGTCCTATTTACTTCACTGATCCCTCAGCTTAACAAAACTCACTTACATTACACCCCAGCTGTAGTTGATTTAAATTCATTATTTTGCTGTGCCTCTGTTGAGCAGTGACACTGAGGTAACCAAAGGTCACCTCTGAGCAAGCGTGTTTACTGAATAGAGCTGGAGTTCTTTCAGTCGGGCAGCATAGGACAGATGTTTGAGACCCTTTATTCCATTATTTCCTGTTTTACCTGGGTTCATTTTTTCCTAAAGTTAAGCTTTCCTCGTAATTTACTATTTCTCATCCTGTATTTTTCTGTTTCTCCTTGTTATTATTTTGGCTGTGCCATGTCCACTGCTTACTAGCTCTATGAATCCCACTGTATAATAGCATTTCCATATATTACATTTCTCTTTGTGAAATGAAAAAGATAGCAGTTCATCCCTTAAGTCACTCACCTTTCTCAGTGTTCTTTTCTCCTCAGTTTACCAGCATTTCTTCTAACTTCCTAGGACATCTCCACCATAGATCCTTAATACTTCTGTCCCCTTTGTCTGTGATCTATAATTGACAGCCTAGCAGCCTATGAATCATCCTGCTGGTAACATCCTTTACTTTTCTTACTATTTTTCCACTTTCAAGCTACTAGGCTTTTTCAAGGCATCCCACACCAAATTGTCCTTTTCTCTACCTCTCAGCCCTTGAACAATGTTTATAGCTGTCACATATCACCTCACATCTGTCTTGCCCCAAACACCTACGTTTCTGTGAACATCCTTCCTATTTCTCTTTTCCACTCAAGTTTGTTAAAAGATAATTGGATATCTCTTATAATCTTTAGTGGGCAAATCTGTATATGGTACCCATGATGAAGTACACATAGATGAACCATCTTGTGAACTGTTTCTATATTAGTCCCCCAATTGTAGCAAGTTCACCTGTCTATCCATCTAGAATTTTCCTTATTCTTTTCTTCAGATCTGCCCAACGTTTTCTGCATTTTATACACTTTAATCCCCAAGTACTTCTCCCTCCTCATCTTTCCATGGGGTCAGAACATTTCTCCATCTGCTTACTTTGGATTATAATCACCACAGACTCCTGGAGGTTATAATAAAGCTCTGGCAAACTACCACAATTAGAGAACGTGTCTAATATTCCCAGAAGTTGCACAGTAATATCCTCAAGCAGCATCATGCAATCATCTGCGAATGGATAAATACCACTGCTGTTACTATCATCACTCTGTCTTACCCAATCTTCACTTGTCCTCTGAACCACACATTCAAAGACTATCATAATCCTGGTGGCAATGGACAGCCTTGACTGGTTCCTCTTTTTAATACTATTTCTTCTGTAAGTCCACCATTTATAGAGTCTCAACTCTGGGACCCTATAAAGAGCTTTCACTCCTTTCAAACAGCTACAATCTCCTATGGCTTCTATCAAGGCATTTGCCATAAAGTCCCATGAGATACATATGCCTTCTGAATGTCCATTAAAACAATTGCTACCTTTCCTTGGCTATTTTCTTCAGCCCATTTTGCAAAGTCTATAAGAGTATGTCAGTGGGCTATGAGTGATCTGTCTTTAATAATACCAGCTTGTCTGGACCTTGTTAGTCTTGGTAGGACTTTTTCCAGTCTTGCTGTCAAATACAATCAAAGATTTTGATATCTGTATTACCTAAAGGCATAAGGTGATAATTTTATGACTTCTGTTTCCTTCCCTTTCTGGTTTGTACAATAGTATTGTTGTAGTAAGATCAACAGGGATTTCTTCTACTGTGCCAGTTGACGCATTTAATACAATTGCAAGACTTGCAGTCGCATTCACTTTTCTCTTCAGCTGTAAGTTTTTCTTCATGTATGTGACTTGCAGCAGCTTTACTGTTAGTCAATAATACATTTCCTTTCCAGAAAACTTTGAGCATTGCAAGGTTTATTCAGAATGCTACTATTACTCCTGGTTCTCTGAAATAATAGGCTGCTGTAAAGAAACATTTTAATTTCAAACAAGTCTGTGGTGTAAAATCATCTATTTTAACTCTTAAGCCACAATCATAAAGCACTTTTTCAGTGCTGCAGTGTTAGCAATCCATTCCTTCAGCCCATAACTATGGCATTTTATAATTAAGTGTCTCACTCCCTCAGGATTTAAAGAAAATCTTCCAACTCTTTGTGCTCTGTCTGTTTGTTATTTTAACCAGTGAATTCAGTTACGTGCCATATCCACATTTTTACTTGTCAAACTGCTTCTTTCCTCTCCAGCTCAGTCCAATAACTTTGAAGGTAACTCTGTGATTGCTGCATTCTACATCCTGCTGATTGCCTAGTAATATATATTTATTTATACTTGCAATGTTTAATCCCATTTTACTGCTGCTTTATTGCAATTTCCACACAATCAGCCTTTTGCTGCATATATTCAAACATTTAATTCTGTTTTTATTATTTCCTTAACTCCTCCACGTCCATTTGCAGTGATCTCTTTAGTCATCTCCTTGACATCCTATACGATCTTGTTTATTTTTTTTTTTCATTTTGGTAATTTAAAATTTATGAAAAGGTCCTTTTGCTTTCTAATCTACTTGAAATACAGTGTCCTCTAGGTATAGATCATTTAAGCTCCCAGACTTGATGAAAAAACAATAAACTTTGAACTTCCATTAGGCATGGAGCTGCTAAGCTAGATAGCCATCTTACACAGTTGCTCATTTACCCCTATCCACATATAATGTTCCTATTCCATTAGGAAGTATATTTTTCTTTTCATTTGTTAACCAGGTTAGCCCACTAGACACAAGTGTCCCTTTTCAGGGGTGATCTGGAAACATTATTTGGATTAGTGATAGGCTCAGAGAAACATACGAGGCAAACACAGGTAGAAGGAATCAAAGCCTGCACCCTTAGCTACAGAATAATGCTCATTAATATTTCAGACATTTAGTCCTCTTAACTAATTGCTAGACAATCTTTTTTTTTTCATCCTTTGTTAAATGCCAGACTTAATTTGCAGTTTTGATTCTCTGGCATCAATGGAAAAAGAGCAGAAAGTCAGCTGGAAGGTGTAGATGTCAAGATACTAGAAAGCGGAGAATTCAGAGAGGAATGGGTTTCAGGAGAGTGTGACACAGATGGATGAGAGAGCAATGAAACTGATGCTGGAAAGTGAAGACAGTGATGAGAGGATGAAATGAGGGGTTATAATGGAAATACCATGGAATTCATTTGTGGAATCAAGTTCAAGTTCTGCATATTGATGAAGAAACATGCTTAGATAGAGTAATTTTTAAATCAATAGAAGATAGGGTAATAAGAAAAAAAAGATGAAAATGATCTTAAAGCCATTCAAATTATTATGAAAAAACATATAGTATGGATAGTGGTGTAGGACGCTTGTTCTGACATAGCTATTCTAATTACATGCTTGGATATTATGCCTTTGGGTGTTATGGTTGGTGTTTTAAAAAGATTGCTGTTATATTAGAAGGGAACTAGTAACGGCAGTGTCTGGCAAATAAAAGTTATTTGAAGAGTTAAAGACACATGTAATTATAAATATTAGTATTATTTAGATAGTAAACTTAAATTGTAGTTTGATAAAAGAAAATAGAACATTAACACTGGAGGTGAAAGTAATAAGGAAAGTAAAAAAGAGGTGATGTAGAATGAAACATTAGTTTTAGCTACAGAAAGAAAATTTATACATATGTCACGGTAATTTGATGATAGTACTGATATTTATTTTACCTAGAATGTGACAGAAATGCTGACAGCATGAAGTTTTCTGAGTTATGAGTAACTATTGATGCGTAGGCTAGGATTGGTGAAAATTAAGAAATGTTTAAGACAGGAGTGAGTTAAAGAGACTGAGCAGAGAGATGGTAAAGAATGGGACTATAAACACAGAGATGATGTCGTTATGCAGGGATCATTTACTTTTCAGACAATTTGGCAAGAAGTGTTGTTATTCATTGGTGACATACCTCTCAGCTGTCCCTGATTTTGCAAAACATCTTTGATTTTGCCTGTGGAAACAGCTGCAGCAGGAACAGCATGGGGCAGGGCCACACAGCCCCCCACCAATGCCAAGGGATGCACAGGCACAGAGTGACTCGGAGGAGGAGGAACAACCTGAGCCTGCTGCAGTAGGCAGAATGAGGCATGCCCAGCATGCCTTGGCTTTGGCAAAGAGGCAACGCATAGCACATGCACTGACACAGTAGGGACCCAGGGAATGACACCCCTCTCTAACTCGCATATACAGTAAAAGGAATGCCAAACATGACACTACCTGTGCTCAACCATGTATATGGAGTATACTATGTGCATCTGACATAGGCAACCCTCCAGCACCATCCTCAAGTCTGATACACACTCAGGGTAAGTCAATCAACCTACCAATTGCCAAATGGAGTAGAATGTGTGGTTACCTGTAGCTATGGTATGGATGTGAGCATGCAAGGGAAATGAGTGGCTGAATGTCATGGCAGCAGACAGTAGACATCCACAGTGGCACCATGACATCTGTAACACATACTGGAGTCACCATAGTAGCCAGTACTACACAGGGTGACAAAACACACTTTAGGAAATGGGCTGAGCGACATGTGTGTCCATAAGACCCAAACATGCCAGTCAGGAAGGTTCACATACCCAACAACAGTCTCAGCCAGCAGGACAGGTGTAGACAAACCCAAGCAGAGCCTGTGCCATGGCCCCAGAAGGATGGCTATGGTTAACCTCCCCCACAGGCCTACAGAGACAGACCACAGCAGGGCAGGCAGTGGAATGTTAGTTCTGAAGAGTAGGAAGTCAGACAATAATATGTAGGGCAATGAAAGCCACGATCTGTAGTACACTGGTATGCCTCTAGGCAGTATGATAGTTAGCAATACAGAATGAAATGGAGTACCTGACATAGCAGTAAAGTCAGAGCAAATGTGTACAAGTGTCACGTGTGCCCCCCACATCCTACATAGTAATGTAATAACAGGCAGGTGTGCCCCCCCCCAACCCTGTCTAGAAATGTAGAAATAGTCAGGTGTGCCCCTCCATCCTACATAGTAATGTAATAACAGTCAGGTGTGTCCCCACCACTCCTGTGTAGAAATGTAAAAACAGTCAGGTGTGCCCCCCTGCTATGCAGAGATGTAGTAACAGTCAAAGCCAAATGATTGATGGATACCCCGCAGAGACAGCATGCTACCTTTTGGTGTACAACACAAAGGTCGGCACTGCAGCACAAACTATCTGGACAAGATCCACTCATTCAATACAGACAGCCATACTGGACATGCTCACACACTTAGAGAAATGAAGGCAATGTCAGTCAACAACATACTGAAAGGTTATACTGGGCATGCTCACACACTTAAACACATGAAGGCCATGACTGCAAACACCAGTGGACCAGACATATCTGACAGTTGCAGTTGTTAGTGCGGACACTCACCAGTATGCACCACACATGCCTTGCACACACAGTGGATAGGAATACAGACATATATGTCAGGACAACACACTATAATAAGCCAAAGGTAGATGTACATAGATGTGTGGAAGAGGGTGACTGTGATAAGGAGCCATCCAGGCCTGTCAAACCCAGCACACAGCCAGAGGGCCCCAAACACATGAGGTGCAGATGTCACTCACTGCAGATGCTAGCCAATAGTATCTATCAACATTACAGACTATGTGGTGCACATGCCAGCTGTGCAACATGACTGTACAAGGATGTAGTCATCTAGCAGCCGTATACACGTACCTGTGACATATGACCCCGTGTGTGCCTGCATGTGGTATGTCAACCCCTAGATGAATGGGTTATGATCCATGCACACCCCCCCCCCCCATAGCCCTACTGTGATAAGCCTGCTGAGGACATCCAATGTGAAATACACCCTTGGGAGAGTAGTAGCCCAATAATCTGTGTAGCATGTCCTGTAACTGCGTACTGCTGTCATGTGATAAGGTACTTAGATAGAAGTTCTAACCCCAGACTTGGTAACTGTGAGTTTGTGAGCATGTCTGTCTGTCTCTGACTGTGTAGAGCACAATGCTTTTTAGGGTACTCACACATCTTACAATTCGTATACTCAATTTTGGCAAGGCTGCAGATGTCACCCACCCAGAAATACACCTCTGGGAGAGTAGTAACTCAGTAATCTCTGTAATGCATCCTGTATCTGTGTGCTGCTGTAGTGGATAGGAGTTCTAACCCCAGACTTGGCAACTGTGAGTGTTTGTGTGCGTATCTGTCTGACTCTGTAGAGAGCAAAGCTTTTTAAGGTACTTACACACCTTACAATTCATATACTTAACTTTGGCAAGGCTACTGATGTCATCCAATGTGATATACACCTTTGCGGATGGAGTACTCCAGTGATCTCCATGGTGCATATTATTACTGTGTAGTGCTGTAGTATAATAAACTAATTAGGTAGGAGTTCTATCCCCAGACATTGTAAGTGTGAATGTTTGTCTGTGTTCCTTTGTAGGAGTAGAGAGCAATGTTTTTGAGGCCATTCACAGGTACTACAATCTCCATTGCCCTACTTTGGCATGTCTGGCAACATTATCAACTGTGAAAAACACCATTGGGGTAAAATATCCCATTAATCTCCAGGGTGCATGCTATAACTGCGTAATGCTGTAGTGTGATAAAGTAGTCAGGTAGGTGTTCTAACTCCAGACATGGCAATTGTGTGTGTGTCTGTCTGACTGTGTAGAGAGCAATGCTTTTTAGGGTACTCACACTGCTTACAGTTCATATACTCAACTTTGCTAAGGCTGCTGATGCCACCAACCTAGAAATACACCTCTGGGAAGGTTGTAACCCAGTAATCCCTGCAGCATGTCCGGTAATTGCGTATTGCTGGAGTGTGGCAGTGCCGGATGTTTTGTATGTGTTCCAATGTCTGTGTATGGAGCAATGCAGTATAGGCTAGTCACACGCAGTACATTTGAAATGCCCTACTTTGGTAATCCTGCTGATGTCGTCCATTGTGAAATACACCTTTGGGAAAGGAGTTCGCTAGTCATCTCCATGGTGTGTCCTATAATAGCTCCATGCTGTAGTATGATATAGATCTTGGTCAGGGGTTCTGTACCCACACATGTCAGCTGTGGATGTTTTGTGTGTGTCTCACTGTCTGTGTAGGGAGCAATACATTTTAGGTTAGCAATTTGCAGTGCATTTGAAATGCCGTACTTTGGTAATCCTGCTGATGTAATCCATTGTAAAATACACCTTTGGAGAAGGAATATTCCAGTGGTGTCAGTGGCGTGTTCTATAACAGCGTAGTGCTGTAGTGTAATAAACTAGTTAGGTAGGGGTGTATGTGTTTGTAACACATATCCTGTGTAGAGGTGGTTGTGAGAGTGTGGCCAATGTGGAGTGGGTTTTGCATATTTCTTATATGGTGGCCCTACTATATATCACAATGTCAACTGTACTGGGATAACAGATGTAAAATAGCTGAGAGGCTGGGGTGCAAAGCCATACCCATACATGTGACATAAAGGCCAGACAATGACATTTAGCAACCCCAGTACTACCTGGATCACACTCTCTACCCATGTGTCATACACACAAATGCCTAGGCAGCAGCCAATATGTGGGTAGTATACTGCCTATTGGCCACAGATAGTGACTATGGAGTGATAGCAGTGGGCTACAGCAGGCATGTCACCTTGCCCATCTGTCCAATATGCACGTACATGCAGACAATGCACCTCCACCGTGTTCCCCAATGGACATCTGCACCACCTGTGGTGCCTTCACATGTGACCCACAACGGACATACCTGACTGACAACATACCCTGTATGGGCAAATGCCACTGACACCAGGGAATGCTGTTAGCATGCTATCAATGTAGGTGCAGGGTAAACCTGCTGCCCATTACCAGTATCTGCCACAGTTGGGCAAGACTGGCACATCTGATGATAATCTGTGTTCACAACATGGGCCAGACACCCCAGGCACAGTTCCACATGTCACTGTACATGCGTGTGGGAGGTGTGCACATCCTAGACACCATCTATGTCATGGAGTAAGGAACACATACATGGCAGGGGATGCACAGCATTGGCCAAACACAATAGCCACCCAGGTGACTGGATGGGGGATACAATACCCACCTGTGTGGACAACTGCAGAAACAACATCCCTAAGCCACAATGCAGACCATTGTCATGTAGCCTGATGCCAAGGTATATGCATCACCTACCCTTGTATAGCCTGCTGGCACAGTTGACCACCACACACCTGTGCAGACATTGACCCATGCATGTCAGTACTGGCACCCAGTGTGTTCATGTGTGTATTATATGGTGTGTATGTCCACATCCACACTCACTACAACCCACCCTGGGCATACTGAAGCATGCTGTCTGATGCCTGACACCTCATCATAATCTTTGCCCATTCGACCTCCATATGACCCATGTGGTACATGTGATACCTGCACATAGATATGTTGTGGCAATCCCACTAGTGATGAGTTGTACTCCTGGCCCTGCCAAGTGTGTCAATGTGTGTGCATCCCTGTGAGAGTGTGGCTGTGTTGACGCTGGCCCCTGTTCATGCGGCAGGCACATGTACTTCACCTAATGTATATCTACTGTATCCCTGTTGCAGATGTCACTCACAATCACATATATGTTCTGAGTGCTCCACAGCAGGTAACTCATGTGGTGCATCCAAAAACTGCATCGAACTCTAATAGCACTACATAGTTGTCAGGGGTTTGATACCCTGTGCTGGTAGGTATGTGACACAAACATTCTTCAGTTTTACTCTCCCACTCCTCCCTGACATGTATTTGCCTCTGTCTGCCTCCACCACTTTTTCTCTGGTGGATGTGGAGACCCACACCTGCTTTGCTTAGGCAGCAGCATGTGTATTTTAAGTGATGCTCATGATCAGCTGATGGCCTCTGCACAAACAGAAGCCCTCCCCTAGCTGATTAAATGTGGAAAAGCTGTGGTAACATTCCCATAGCCAATTGCATGGAAACACACTCCAATATCTAGGAACATCATGGTGGTGTTGGCTCTTTTCATTCACTGTGAGCAGGAACTAGATCTGTTGTTTGGCAAACAGAATCTCAGATGGCTTGGTGATGCACCTGTAACAACATACACTATGGAAAGAGGGCAAAAAACAGGAGGGAGATGTGCTTGACCTGACTACAGATTGTAAGCGCTGCTATATTGCATTTGGAGTAATGTTGGTTTAACAGTGTTTGTGTGGATATGGCTGCCATACATGTCACACTACCTGCCATGTCAGTTTCATGTATATGAGGAATCCCCATTTGCTGGGTCATCTGCAGACTGGGCAGTGTTGTGTCTTTTGTTTCATATGTTAGCCATGGAGCATCTATCTGAGGAATGCAGAAGGCAGTGTGAGGATTGCAGTCTGTAGATGGTGAAGGCTGTGACAGTTACTGGCTTCATATCCCTCATAGGACATACGTTGCAACAAGCCCCAATATAATGGTAAATGTATGAGGTTATCACAGCAACATGTCTATATTGGCACTGTGTATGTGCTGTCAGCCACACCTCTGTCAACCTTTGTACATATGTCGTGCATGAAGTAGTGCATACGTGCTGTACACCATAAATAGTGTCATCATATCTGATAACAAGCCAGTGATATATCTGATTGCTACACATGCTATATACAGTAGGGATTATATTTCATGACATAAACTGGACATTCTGTGGATGTTTGTACAGTACTGAGGTCTGTGTAGTGATGGTGAATGTTGGCAGTGTGTGCATTGTTAATATGTACTGTAGCCTGGGTACAGACTGTGGAAGATATAATTGTTCTATTTCCCCTTCTATCTGATGTTACCTGCTGCCCCACTGTATGGTACCATTTTGGCGTACATGTATCTAGGGCCATACACACACATGTCCCATACCACAGACAGACATCAGACTAAACTGTGTAGCAGCCCAGTATATGTAGGGTCATTCTGTGAGTGGCACATATGAGGATGGTGTAGAACAGATAATCCATATACTGTAATATTATGCTAGCTTACCATATGTGGTTGTGTCTGTGGTCACATTGGTTCTAGTTATGCACTTTCACACAGGTGTACCTTACCCTGTGCTGTGACATGCCTGCTGAGCCTGCTATATATGCAGGTACAAGTGCATTCCCCCATAGGAGATGTAGGCCAGTGTTGAGTCAGTCTGCCTGTAGCCTGCACAGTGCATTGTTAAATGCCTAGCAGCTTAGTGTACTTACTCAGTGAGATGTCATGTGCAGATACTTGTCAGATGTACTGCTGCCGGGCCTCCCTTAACAGTCATGTATGTCAGACAGAGCAGTGAGATGCCGTACAGATGTATGTCAATATCTAGTGGGTAGTATGTGTCCATGGCACCCCTGTACCAGCAGTCATTCTGTGTCAGGCCAGACAGGAGTGTGTGACTGCAAAACCTATGGTGGCAAATGTATACCAGTCGTGATGTGTTATACCCATCTACATGGCTGTCTACATCCAAATTGTCAGGCCTGGTACACATGTTGTGCACTAAACAATTATGTGTATACCTCTGGACTGTACAGGGTGTGTCTGAAGTTCCACATATATTGACCAATGTCTCTGCTGTACTCCACAGGGGCATTACATGCTAGTGGCGGTACTTTACAATGATTTCCTTAGGATGTCTGTCAGTAGCCAATGGCACACATGTTATAAGCAGATGTGATCTTCCACACACACCATGTCTGTGAAGGAAATCCCAATGAGAGTAGCAATAGTGTACTAATATACCTGCTATACATACCTGACATACCCTTGCACTACGACTTTGGGACTATAGGGGCTGGGGTAAGGCTACACTCCATGTCCAGGACATATGCTAGAAATATATGTACATATACGTAGCTACTTCCAATTACCACTGTCATGGCAACCACCCACTATAAATTCCTACAGCATGTGGGCGTGGTCCCTTTACATTTCCTGCTTGATGGACATCCTTCCTGTGTGCGGGCATCAGTGTTACAGACAGCAGGTAGCAATACCTCTTACAGGAGAACCTGCGCACTCTTGGCAGCCACATATTTGTAGGAGGATCAGGAACTACAGACAGACTATGAGTAGAGTTGTGTTATGCTTTGTATAATACTGATGTTATAGGGTGTGTGTGTGTACATACTAGTTTACCTTGGAACGCTGTCTGTCTGCATAGCTCACTACTGTGGGCCTGTTCTCTTGCTGCACAGAGGTATGCCTATCATGTGTTGTCCATCCACCACACAGGTCCTGTGTCAGATATTACACTGGCAGTGTGTGTGTTGAGTCCTATCAGTACATGGCTACATCCATTTCTGTTTCTAACCTCAATTTCCTGACTATTTGCAGACTATCTTGCAACACCAGCAACTTGCTTAGTTTATGGCAACAGTGTTCCACATATTTGCCTGTGTTCTAGCCTCTGTCCTCCATCTACATACCAAGCTTTGCACATATGACATGCTGTTGGGGGTTGTTCTGTAGTGGGCTGTAAGTATATCACACTGCCATTGCTGCCATTAGACCACTGCTGTTGTATCCCCCACACATACAGTGGGAATGGGACCATATCTGTGTGGGTGTCACCTACACAATATATGTGTGCCCTTATGCACTTCAGCTGCCAGTGTATGTAACAGTGGTAAATGACCCTGTATTATTGAGTCTAGGTGGGGAGCACCATAAATGACCTAGGCTGTTACAAAATGTGGGGGTATTTAGGGGTGAACTTCCGCAAGGTATCTGGATGTACAGTACCGTATACTTCATCTATATTTACATCACTTACATGAATTGTGGCACTGCAAGCCTACTGCCTCTTGCCATACAGACTTCTGTTTGTCGGTGTGCTCATGATGATGTCAGTTATGCCTTGTTATGTAACAGTGAAAACTCATGTGATCACATAACGTCTTTACCACCTACTGAGTTTGTAAAGAGTGTAGATAGAGGCTGCTGAACTACACAACTGCAGTACATACTGTTGATTGTTTGGTATCCTGTGGCCTAGTCTGTGTTCACCATTGTACAATTTGAAGGCCTTGGCCTGGACAGTAACAGTTGTGAACCTTTTCAGACTACTGTATTAGTGTAACTGTTTCACAGTTGGCATATAGAGCTGTTATAGTACACAATGAAAGGTTTTCCATTTCTGCAAACCTGTGTGTGGTGTCTTTCCTATGACCTCTCTCTGGGTATATGTTGCAGGCAACAATTGACATTTGTATGGTTGGCCCATATAGTGGCCTGAAATTCAGGTGTTAACTGTAGGCATAGTGGCTCTTCCATATTGTGTGCACCTTCTACATATGTATCTTACTGTACATATATCTGTGTGTGTATGTGTAGTCACATGTATATATATATATATATATATATATATATATATATATATATATATATATATATATATATATGTATATATATATATATATATATATATATATATATATATATATATATATATGTATATACATATATAACAGATGACTTAGTGTTTGTGCTATAAAATACAAAATAAAACTTAATGGTTCATTGGAATGGCTGCATATACATATATGTATCTGCATATCTGTTTCTGTGTATCTGTATCCAGGGGATGTTGATGGCTTCCACATATTACATTTCCTATGGGTGGCAGACTGTACTTGGTAGTGTATTGCAGGGCACATGTGTTTAGCTGTGGGGAGGGATGCCTATTCATATGAGATGTATAGTGTGTGGGGCCTCTCAACCCCATTAATGGTGCATGTGGACATATGTGCATTTGTTAATCTGCCATTACTATCTACAGATGTACGGCCATATATACCTATATATATATATATATATATATATATATATATATATATATATATATATATATATATATCTGCTAACATATGTATAACTATGTCCGTATATACCTACATAGATATATATCTGTGTACACATATGTAATATGCTGTGTATATGTAGACATATAGATGTAGACACATATATGTCAGTTTAGGCATATGCATGTATATATGTGCATATATGTTGATATATATATATATATATACAGTGTTAGAAATATATATATATATATATATATATATATATATATATATATATATATATATATATATATAGATAGATATATAGATATGTTGTTTCTGTTTAGATATTAATATAGTTACACACACAGACATCTAGGTGTTTGTATACATTACATGACAGGACTGGATGATATGTTTCTGAAAACATGATCTTTCTTTTTATCTGTCATGGCTTAGTGGTAAATCCCCCTGTCTAGGATGTGCAGGGTTCCTTGTTTTGACCCTTGCAAGAGATGTTTATTTTGTTGCTGGGCAGAATATGACCCATTGGATACAGAGTGATTAAGGCACTTTAAAGCAGTTGTAAGCAGGTTTGCATGGGTTTGTGCGGAGCTAAGCACTGCCTACACAGATTAAGCAATTTAGAAGCTGAGTGTAAGACACTGTAACCGGAGGTTAGCAGTGCTTAGCTTCACGCAAACCCACGCAAACCTGCTTACAACTGCTTTAAAGTGCCATAATCACTCTGTATCCAACGGGCTGTGTTCTGCCCAGAAACAAATAAACAGATCCTGCAAGCCTCACACCTAGTACCCTGCAGACCATAGACAAAGTGAATTACCACAAAGCCATGACAGATACGCATACATCTGATGATTTCAGAAACATCATCCAGCACAATCATTCAACAGTACAAGAAATATACATATAGATGTCTGTCTACATGTACCGCTATATATCTGTCCATATGGCCATGCATGTTGGGCTCATATTTTGGGTCTGTACCTCATTCTCTTGGCAATTGACATGGATGATCACAGCAGTGAAGTCAGTAAATAGTGACAACACTGTTGTGTTTCAGACTTCATGTCCTTCTACATATGTGTTCTAATACATATAACTGTGTAACTAGCAAGATTTTAAGTGTAGTACAGCAGTATTTGACATATATCCCTATGTGTGCCCACATGTTTGCACACTCTGTCCAGACTTCTTGCAATAACAGCTTGTGTGGTATGATATTACTACATTTCCTGTACTGTTGACTGATTGTGCTGGATGATATGATTTGTGAAAACATCAGGGTTATGTATATCTGCCATGGTTTAGTGGTAAATCACTTTGTGTATGGTGTGCAGACTCCTGGGTTCTAGACTTGCAGAGTTTTTTTTTGTTGTTGTTGCTGGGCAGAACTTCAGTGGTTGGAGTGATTAAGGAACTTTAAAGCAATTGTAAGCATGTTTGCATGGGTTTGTGCAGAGGTAAGCACTGCTAACCTCTGGTTATAGTGTCCTACACTTAGCTGCTATATGGCTTAGGCTGTGTAGGCATTGCTTACCCCATGTACACCCGCTTAAACCACTTACTGCTGCTTAAAAGTGTGTACTGCCGCTTACCCCCACACTAATTTCTTTAAAAGAAAAGAAAAAAGGGTTGATAGGAAAGTGGTAAAAAAGGGGCACAAAGAGGGTAAGACAGTAAGGGAAATAGCTAGGCCAGTGCTGGAAGGGTGTAGGAAAGGTTCATAGTTGCTCATTTCTTCTACAGCAACAGCTGTCCATATACACTCACTTTGGATGTAGATTTGGACCCTCAAACCCTGGGAGAGTGGTGAGGACAACATAAATTAATTGTGATGCCAATTAGACCAGATTACATGTATCTAGTGGACACGTGTGCAAAATGGACAGCTATGTATGTAGTGAGATTTTTTTGGGGGGGCAGATTGCCCCTTTTTTTCAGCTGAGAGTGGGATGTTTGGGAGAGTTAGTAGGTATATTTAGGGAGGTAGTTTGGGTAGGTTAACAGACAAGACACACAAGATGCATACAGGGGCGGTATATGACACATTTGGGAGTTAAACACCTTGATGGGGAAGGGTGTTGGGATATCAGAAGCCCACAAGCCCCCTAGAAGTAACAGTGGGACTGTGGTCCCCATCCATGGGCAGTCACCACTGCACCTTCACAGTCCCTAAGGTGGCTGTGCTGGGGGCTGAGCCACAGAGCCAGCCTGACTCTCTAATTGTGACACGCAGCCCTCAAGCTGGCATAGATGATCACCAAACTCTTCATTGATCACTCTATGCACCATGACCCTGACTCAGCGATGGGTGACAGGTGCCTGTCCATGCCCACTCCCGGGGGGCAAGCCCCATCCTCTGAGTCAGTTCCACCCAAAGGTGGTGCAGGACCAACGGACAGGGAGGTGCAGGGTTCGGCCCCAGACATGCTGGTGCCCTGTGCCTCGGCCAGTTGAGGTGGGACAGGTGGGTCCGCTGGGACCGACCTTCTCAAGTGTGCTATAGTGTGTAGATTTAACATCATATATGGGTTATTAATAGTCAATATATTCCAGGGTTAGGAAATACAGCATGTATAGATATTCCCATTAACCCAGACACCAGATACAGAACAGTTGCATAACAAACAGAGCACATGCCTATATGGGACCACAGTGGTAATGAGAACAGCATACAGGTACGTTGATGGCACCATGCCAACAATGTTGGAATAATTCAATATGACACATGCATGGGAACCATTAGAACATTTATCAAACAAGTGGCCATTATCAGAGTCAGTAAATTCTAGTTGGGGTGGGTATGTTGATTATTGTTGGAGATAAGGTGGGGGAGAGAAAGATATCAATTAACAAGTAGTATATTCCTGTACTCAACATCACTTTCCTAGTCAGTGCTGTTATCTGTACCTTACAAGTCTTACTACACTACCCTGCAAAGAGTCTGGCCATGTGTTGCCCACATGCTGGTGTGCCTGGACATATCTAAAATATTGCCGTCTTCTTTAATGACCTGACACACACATATACATGCTTTCCTACACAGTTATATTATCTAGCACAGTGTGGGTGACAGTGACCACTGCTACTTTCTTATTCGGAGAAACTGCAACACTCACAATCCCCTACTATACCAGGGTGGACAATACCAGTGCAGGTTATATTGGTCTGTATTTATCAGTGCATTGTTCGTATCCAATGTACCTGTGGGAGCAATGTTTGTTAGCACTACCTGACTGTTGCCACACAAAGTTCCGGATTACATATTAGTATTCTGCACATACTACTCACTCTGCTACTGTACACACTCTGACCACAGCTTAACAAGTTGGGGTGTAAATTGGACATACATGGCTTCTTAGTCACATAAGGTATTGGGGTGTTGCTAGTGTGCCAGATGTTTGTCATAGATGTGCATCAATCAGTTGTATTTCCTGTTTGCTGCCTATATGTCTGGGATCATCCCACTGATTTCCCAGGGGGGGACAGGTTGATAGTCAATAGATATGGGCCACTTTAATAGATATTCTGGACATATCTGTACAGTTGTGGGGTATGATTCTGTATGCAGACTACTACCACTGGCAGGATTTGAACCGTGGCTGTGTATGCTAAAAGAACAACACTTCACATCTCAGTTACATGTGCTATTCAGTTTTTGTTGTCTGAATTTTTCCTGTTTACTTTCTATGTGTCTCTCAGTTGTACTAAATGGCCTCTGGGGATTACACCTGTCATATACAGGCATTCATACACATTTCATTTATGGTGCATGGTGTGGGTAACAGTGCTTAATACAACAGTGCTATTACATGATTGCAAATCTACATTACCATATGATACCAGAATATAGATATATAGTCCAGCAGTTGGACCTGTTTTGTCAGGGTATTACACTTTTATTGCCATACTAACAATATCAGACTTGTTCTCCCATATTTTCTAGTGTATACAGTACTTGCCTTGAACAATACAGGTTCTATACTAGCAATTACTTTACTACTACTTTTATTTCCTATGACAGTAGAAGCATGAGTATTGAACTGCCTTGCATCGCAACTGCGCCAGGTGGCTTATGTGGGCCTCCTGGTGCATGCTCCACACCATTGCAGCTGTGGGGGACATAAGAGGAATATTTAGCCATACCTATCCATGATATACCTGAGACGGCAATTATTACACATGTCGTGCACTGATACTTACACATGGCTGGGACATCCCCTGCTGCTCTAGCCTCTTGGAGCTACTCCTCCAAGAGGTCCCCCTTCCACTGCTTCAGGTCGGCATAGTGGTGCCTGACCTGCTCACCAGTTTGGGGTATGCCAGTGGCACTGGTGAGGTCACGGGCGAGACAGTCCCAGGCCTCCACCTTATATTGGGAGCCCTGGTACTGGTCCTACAGCAGTCTCTGTGCATGGTCTTTAACTATGAGTCCAGCCATGACCTTGGACTCTTGGATGCACCAGCGGTGCACCTGGAAGCACACTCCTTCTCCCCTTACTGCCATAGCGCCTGCAAGGGGAAACTACAACCAGTTATGAACTGTATTCCCGCCTCTTGGGTTTAAGTAGGGACGATTTTCCACACTTTTCTGTGATTGGCCGGTTTTGAAAAGGCTAAGCTTACCTAAGGTTGGCATTACTTAAAGAGGTATACCACTGGGTAGATTGAAATGACTTCCCTATACATTGCTTACACTTACTAAGTTGAGCTGTGCTGCGGTTAGCATTGCTTAATAGTTAATTAGCACTATATTTGCCTTTTGGCAGTGAGTTATTATTCATTACAGGTTATATATGTGTCTGGTATCCGTGATTCATGTGTACATACACTCTATGGGGACCTGGGGACTTCTACACTTTATTACAATAACACCTCAAATCTATGCTTACTGCAGGACTCCAGTTCATATTTATGTTCTGTGGCTGGTTATACAACATCACACTGTACATAGATTCAGTTCACATGTTTGATGTGATTTTCCTGGGGTGAGGTTTGCTGATACCTCATTTATATGTATTGCTATGATGGCTTAGTGGTTGACTACTGTGACTGTGGTGTACAGGGTCCTACGTTCAAGCCTCACAGAAGCTGGTTATTTTGTTGCTGGGCAGAACATGGGCCATTGGGTGCAGTGATTAAGGCACTTTAAAGAAGTTGTAAGCGGGTGTGCGTGGGTTTGCACTGAGCTAACAATGCTAACCTCTGGTTACAGTTTCTTACATTCAGTTAGCTTTTACTTTGCTTAATCTGTATAGGCAATGCTTACCCCCTCACAACCACAACTAAACACGCTTACTAGTGCTTATATATGCTTACTACTGCTTATTTGTGCTTAAACCTGCTTGCTTGTGTCTTATTCATTATGACACAGACACTTTGCATGTCCATTTAATGCAGTACTCCAGTTCACATTTAAATGTTATTTAGTAGGTTATACGGCAAAAAAATGTAAAGAAATGTTCATATACAGATTTCACATGGAAAATGGTATATACTGCAGTGGAACTCGAACCAGGAATGCCTGCTCATTAGGCGGATACTCTGACCACTACACTATTGCTGTTTTATTTCCATATATCTTCCTTGTTAACCTCTTCAGCCTTTTAAGCTGCTTTAACCATAGCTTAGCACTGAGCACACCCTTGCACTTATGGTTAGCTGTACTTGGAGCTATAAAAAAAAAAAAATAAAGGGGTTTCTTCTTTTTATTTTATGTCCTGTTGCTGTTGTACACATGGGGGACTGTTGGTGGGGATATGCGGATACTTAGGAGTGGTCTTGCTCATTTATTTACACTTTCTGCAGTTCTTCATTGCAGGGGCATGTATATTGTGAGAGCTCTGCTCTCAGACACGCCCCCTGCACTCATCCACATGTAGGATTTGGAGCTCTGGCAGCATGCCTTCATTATCATGCATGGCGCACTGCCGTCCTCCTCCTAAACTGCCGCTTCTGTGCAAGACTAGACTAGTCCTGCATGGAAGATTATTAAATCCGGGGGATAATTTTACAAATTTTTAAGCATTTTATGAAAGTGGGTATTTTCTCATAGAAATGCTATCAATGCCACTGTAATTATAAATAACCTGTGCTCAGTATATTGGCATACAGGTATTGTGAAACTCTTTGCAAATAACGACTATGAACGTGCAAACCTCAAGACTATGAATACTAGCCAAAATGTAAATATATTTTATATATCTATATATATATATATATATATATATATATATATATATATATATATATATATATATATATATCTACGGTTTCACTTTATAATCTTGAAATGCTGAAATCTCATATTTCAGCATTTTGAGACTATAAAGCCAAGTTTCAAAATGTAAAAAGTGCATAATCACAAATTCGAATATTTCAAATTCACGGTTATGGCTTTATGTTATGTGACGTGCGGTGTTTATGTTGGATGTAGTTTGATCTGGTGTATGGATTTGCGTGGAGTGTAAGGTAAGTGACTGCTTTTAAGGGTTTTGGGTGGGAGTTTGAGTATGTGTTAGATTGTTTTTAAGTTGTATGTGTGGGTTAGGGTAGGTAGGTTAAGGTATGAGTGTGTAATTGGATGTGTTGGTGTTTGTGTATGTGTGATGTGTGTGTGTGTGTGTGTGTGTGTGTGTGTGTGTGTGTGTGGGACTGTGGAATGTCTGGGTGTGAGTGTTCTGTCTGTTGCTGTTTGTGTGATCTCAGAGTTAGTATATATAAGTAGGGGGTGTGTGGGGGGTGCAGGGGGGTTTGCCCTCCCTGCTTTTGTGTAGTGTAGGTATTTGCATGTTTGGTGTTTTTTTTGTGTGTGTATTTGTTTTGTGATGTGGGTGTTGCGGTTTGAGTGTGGTGTATGCTGTGTGTTCGGGTTTATGGTTTCAGGTTTGTGAAGTTTCGGTTTTGTACGGTTTCAACTTTATGGTCTCGAAATGCTGAAATTCGAGATTTCAGCATTTTGAGATTATGAAGTGAAACCACACACACACACACACACACACACACACATAAATATATATATATATATATATATATATATATATATATATATATATATATATATATATATCACATTTGAACAACTCAGGTCAACACTTCTGGAAAAAGTAGGGTGGTATCCATCAGACAGAGAAAACTGTATATTGTGTTTTATGGAGGAAATTCAGATTAAAAGCAACAAACATTAGAACCCTCTAAGATAATACACAACTCAATTTGCAATAGGAAAAAACATGAAAGTGGAAAAAAATGTGAAAAAGTGATTTAAAGAAAGAGTAAAGGCATCATTTTCTGAAATGTTAAGTGGGAATCTCATTTCCTAACCAAAGGGTTGCAAGAGAATATTTTACCCTTGATCACCACTGTGAGTATTATAGTGGTTGGGACTGAGGTTAGCAAACAGTTATTGAATCTATGGGTTCCATACCTTCACCTGCTACATATACTCAGAATTGTTTTCATTCTCTTAATAAAGTGATGGCAGAGTTATGGCAAAATAAGGGGTTTTCTTAAGCCAGGATTCTCCATGGTACCATATCCTCATTAAGTCTGGTATGTACTTACTGTATGGAGTCCTCTTCTTGGTATAATGTATTCATTAAGCACTGCTAGAAGTTTTAACAGTTTTCAGCTTAGTGTGATTCTCCTGCATTACATGTTATGCTAAACTTGTATCTCTGTCATTAGGCTTTAAGTCAGGTCATTAACTTACTTCCATTAACTGTAAAACATAATTTTCAAGGTTTTCTGTTATTTAGAGTTTTACACACTATTTTTATAAATGAGGTTTGGAACAAACAAGTTTGTCCCGGAACATCTTTTGTATGGGTATCCTGAGTTAAATGGGGTGGGGTTGGTGATTTTAAGGAAGGGATTTAGGTTTAAGGAATAGAGTGTGAGGGGACTTTATAAATGGTGGGACTTAGGAGTTTTATAGGAGAGTAGCCTTTAGGAGAGCTGCATTTTGGTGTGAACTTGTTAGGCCAAGTTATGTCCAGACAACTTGTAGGTATTCTGAAGAGCAGCTAGGCATCCAGTTAATGGGGGTGGTGTGGGGGTTGGTGGTGGCAGATGGTTTCTATATTTTTTCTCCTCTCTCAGCTTTTTCTTAGAAACCTGGTCCTTGGTGGTTTTCATGTTCTGTTAGCTGTGTTTTGTTGTTTCATGCTCAGGCCTTGTTGTGGCATTCCCCAGTTGGTGGGGGGAGGGCTTTTGTTTATGGAGAGTTTGGGTTCTGCGAGTTTTTTTAGCATTGCTCCACTATTTGCACAGTACAGATGGCTATAATAAGTTAGTTGATTTGCTTGTTTGCAGTAGGGTAATGTTTGCCAGCTCTGTCATGCCTAGCAGGGCCTAGTGGGTAAGAGAACCAATCTAAAAGGTGAGTTAGTTATATCTCTCAACTGTACAGATTTTTGTGGAATGTCCAGATTTCTGCCTCATATTTTTGGTCCTTTTTTCATAAAATTGCAGTTTTCTGACAAATCGTTGGCAGATCTTTAAAGATTGAAGTCAGATGTTAGGGCAGACATTTGAGTTTTGGATTTCATGCCCTTCAGAAAATTAATGCTAAAACAAAACCCATAATTCTATCTGCTTTCTATGTTTGTAAGAGCAATGTTTGATAATTGTCCCTATTTTGGGCCTTTATCCCCCTTTTGCTTATAGCTTTGTCCAGATTTCTTGCTTTACGAAGTTGAGAGGTATGGAGTTAGTAGGTTTATTAGATGTTCTAAATTGGCCATGGAGTGAAAAAACTACCACAGCATTTTCCATGCAAATCTTAATTGGAGGCTAAAGGATTTGTTTTGTTGTAGGATTGGATATTTTGCTGCCTTCTGGAGTGAAGAGGCTGACTGGATTAAACTTGCTTTTGTTCATTGGCAGCTGTGATGTTTGGAGTCAGGACTGGGAAGGGAGTGGGTGCGTGGGCTTCATGGCACCCAGGAATAACGATTGGTCCTTGCGCTTGCATGGTGTGGCATAGCTGTGGAGTGTGGGGAATATGTTGGGCCAATATAGTATAGCTGCACATCACAAGTGGATCATAGTGCAGCCAGTCTAGGGAGATTCAGTGAGTAAAAATAAATAAATAAATACAGAAAACACTGTAATGATTGCAACAAACTGGGCAACCGGTTATGTGTTGTGGCATGTGAGTGTCGAAGTGTAAGTGGTTGTGTTGTGTGGATGAGTAGATGTTGGGTGTGAATGGAGGGGTTTGGACATGTGAATATGGAGTATGTTCCATGGGGAATCGGGGGTTGGTTTTGGAATGGCAGAACAGCATGTTAATGGTAAAATGTATTGTCCTGAATTTGAAGCAGGGGATTAAGGAGCTTTTAATGAGCTTTATTTGGTGATTGAGTTGTTCTGGGTGGGATTACTTCAGTTTCCATTCTTTAACTGTGTGGCTCTGAGCAAGTTGCTTGTCTAACTCAAGGGGGTGGGGGTGCTTTCAGACTGCATCTGCATAGATGTTATAACATTAATAAGTTTTGGGAAGTTTTCAAACAGAACTGTACGTTATTGAGTATAACTATGATTTAAATGACGGCTTGCTTTTTGGTGTCTGAAACTTAAAGTTGATGTGTTCAATAGTAATGAGCATGGTAAATCAAGGAATCATCAGTCCCTTTGTATTCCTACTTTAGTAGGTTATTCATCAAACTTAAAATCTTTGTACACAAGCATACTGAACGAGTGTGCAGCTATGACCATAATTGGTAACTGTGACAGGCAAGAAGGAATAGGTTTAATTGGAGGGATTCAATGGGAAGCTTTTGTTTTTGCATCTAACTATGGGGAGAATTCAATAAAGCTAACACAGTCATTCTTTTCATGTGCATGTTGCAGTGTGATGTGAACTTGCACAGCAAGTTTTTGATTCAGTAAACTCCATGTAGTGACATGCAATCATGCGCACTTACTCGCAATTACTGAAACTTTCATGGAATGCAAATTTCAGCATACGTAGCTGAACTTTATACAAATGATACAAAAAAAACATGGTGGAGCAATCCAATAATCTTAAATACAATGTGTAGACTCTGTGTTCATGTTGTATTGTAAACAGAGCATACATGGAAGAAAGGACACTTAAAACTCCAGAAATGCTGACAGAATTCCCATGAAAAGGTTATAAATGTATATAATGGGTGAAGTATACACTGTGGATGTCTGAAAGCATCAGAGGTGTGTGTCAGATTACTATAAATTTAAATGTATTTTTTACCTTACGTTTGCACAGTACACTGCTTGCTGCAAAATATTTCATATGATACCAGAAACATCATGTCAAAGAGGAGTATAATGTACTGTCACCATAGGTAAAATAATACCCTGCCTTGTGTCTTTTAAGTCATACTCCTGTGCTGTTGCCCAACTTACATGACTACTAACTGTATAGATTCCAGGCTGTCACTATGGTTATTATGCAAATGAGTGGATTTGTTAAATCACAAAAAGCAGGAACCCTGTAAGGATGTTCACATCATGTACACCCCTAAACGGTGTTTATGTTTCCAGTGGACATCAGTGACATCAGGGGGGTGTATCAGGTCACTTTGTTTTTTTTGTTTTGTGTAATGCATGTTTGTGCAGTGCACCACTGCTGCAAACAGTTTTGGTAACGCATATCTTCTTTGTGTAACCAAACCAACACTAGTATCAGACATTAGTTATACATCCAAAAATAGATACTGGATACATTCAATTAATATTGCTGAACACTGCTGGGCATAACACAAACCCGATAAGCAGGGCTGCGCTCTACTAATAACCTCAAGTGATGGGAATTTACATAAATACTCCTGTGGTGACAGGTGCTAAGTATGGCACTGGACTACAGATGGTCCTGAGTTCTACTACAAGGTATGACAACTTTTCTCATACTTTTCTGACATTGCAGCTTATACACTTGAAGAGTAACTTGCAGTAATTAGCATTTTCTGTACTTGACAGGACAACAGGGGTGAAGATATAAAATCTGGACATGGCTTACCTTCCTTATGCACAGTTGAGCTTAACTATGTGATGGTTTGCACAGTGCACTACTGCACACTGAAGTAGGACCTTTAAGGCTTGTTAATTATATCCTAAGCAGGTGGATTGCATCTTAATTAGCCAATCCCACATAGTGGACCTACTCAACATATGCATAAAGTATGCATACTGCCTACATACCGATTTTCCCTCAAGACCATTGGAGTAGAGACTTGGAAATTTTAAATGTGATAATGCCAGGGGCTGCTGCAGCTATCCTACATCTGCATGTGTTAAAGGCTGAAGTCAATGCTGCTGGTACTGCTGACATGAGGCCTAGGCTGAGAAGGAGAAGAGTGCTCAGGCCAAGGGTAAACTTCCAGGTGCTACATGAGCTGGAGACTGTAGAATGTAGCAGGGTAGAAAGGGACATATTGCAAGTACTCTGTGAGCTCTGCCACCCTCAACTCACACCCAGAGCCAACCAAGGGGAACCTATCCCAGTGGAAACTAAGGTATGTGTAGCCCTTAGGATATTGGCTACAGGTACTTTTCAAGGACTGACTGGGGACATGATGGGGGTGTCACAGGCATCAGCATCCAGGATACTCCAGTTCTGGATGCTATGCTCTTACATGCCAGTGAGCACATAACTTTTCCCCTTTACCCGGAGGAGAGGGCCTGCAATATGTAATGGTTCTACCATGTAGATCACTACCCTGAAGTACTGGGTGCCATAGATTGCACTCATGTACACAAGGCACCACCTGGTGAGCAGGGCAGAATCTACATTAACTGAGAGAAATACCACTCCATCAACTGCCAAGTCATGTGCAATGCCCAGGGGATTATCTTGAATGTGTGTGCTGGCATCCCTTGCAGTTATCATGAGTTCCATATTATCTGGCACACATCACAGGTGTACTAGATGTTTGCTAGGGGAGACATTCCACAGAGCCATTTACTGGGTGATGCTAGCTATTCCCTGGAACTATGGATGATGAGAGCCATCAGAAATGCACACACACCCATGGAAGAACACCATAATGAGGCACATGCACAAACTAGGAACATCACAGAGTGTGTGTATGGGCTTCTGAAGTCATTGTTCCAGTGACTAGATATATCCGGTGGAGGCTTGCAGTATACTCCACACACATCAGCACAAATATTCACAGTATGTGCTATGCTTCACAATCTGATCCCATGGAAACAGCTGTAGCAGTATCAGCATGGGGAAGGGACACACATCATCCCACCAATGCCTAGGTCACTACAGTCACAGTCACAGGAGGACTCAGATTAGGAACCCTCAGCTGCTGTTCCTGTAGGCATTCATGCTCAGGATGCCCTTGCTTTAGCTAAGAGACAACACATAGCACATTCAATGACCACTTAGGGACCTAAGGGACTAATACATTTCTCCTAGTCACTTACATATATTAATAATGATGCCAGGCAACTCACACAGTCTGTGCCTATTCATGTATTGGATTTGTACTTCTTGCATCAGACAGAGTCAGCCCTGAACTACAGTTGTGCCAACCACTGCATTTGCTAGGTAGCTCCCTAACCTACACTGTAATCTTGTAGAGTATTATGACATATGTGTTGTATCTATGAACTTGGTACAATATGCAATTAAATAGTAGTGTATTTGTACAGATATTAAAGTGACATGTGACACTATTTTACTATTATGTGTCCATCTGTAATTATTAGGCCTCATGCACAAAACATTCATACAGTACTGCTGCAGCAGATTACTGGTACATCACTCAAGCCAGAAGTTAGTAAGTGAGGCTACACATTGCAGTGTCTTCCTTCAGAATTGTCTGTATCCTAACAGTAAATGTAGTTTGTTCCCCCACCCCCAGAACAGGAGTATCCCCTAGTCACTGCCATAACAGTAACTCATATATGCTACTCCCAAACCCATGGTATATGGGTGTTTGTCACAGTTGTCACCCCCACAATTTCAGGAAAATAATACAGATTTGATCATACATTGTAAGTGTTAGATAACTGATGTATAGCAGTGTACATTTTTATGCAATAAAAAAGAAAAAAAATACCTTCCACTACCAAAGGTGGTATGCAGGTAAACAACAGGAAGCAAAATAAAATGAATCCTGTACCACCACCATGGCTATAGCTGTTAAAAACACTTTATTGACTAAGTAATGTAAAACATTGCTGGACCAGAAAACAAAATTATTCGTCCCTTTTTCAAAAGATAAGTGCTTTCGATAATTTTTCTTCAGATTGTGAAGGAAACCAGGAATTAGCTTGGTTATACAAGAGACATCATTATCCCATCAGAAACCACAAATTGGGACATCACCCTTCTTATTGTTGTAAGCTCTTAACCAATCTAAAATCTGAGAGTGTGACACACCTCCTTCTCAACCAATAGTTGGCTGTCTTGTTTTTAAAATCAGTCTCAATGGTATTATGTCATTAAGGCCTGCAGGATGATCAGCACATAAGTTGATTGTTCATTTTACTTCATTTTTTTCTGTCCTGTTGACAATATCACCCTGTTTCTTCCCCTACATATGTGTTTTCAATCACTTTAAAATTAAAAGAATGTGTGGGAAACTGGAGAATATGAGCAGCTAGAGCATTATGTACATCCTTTGTATGTATATCACAGATATGTCTCTGCACTCTAAGTTTGAACGCTCTATGTGCAGAGGCTGTAGCACTTTTTCCTCATACATGCAGAAATGTCAATACACTTGCTTTCAAATAAAAATGGCTGATGCTGTGTAGCAGAGCAGATCTATGTGTCAGAACCTCTGTTGCATAACAAGCAGTAATTTACCCACTTGCCTATCAATAACAGAGGTTTTTATCCACCTTATGAAAGACCTCATAATGTACACCTCATAGATTCGTCATCTGACAATAGCAGTTAGATCAAATACACCCTTCATTTTTGCATTCTCTGTGCAGATACCACAATCAAACCTCCCATTATTATCTATCATTTCCACTCCAATTCCTCTGCTAGCCTAGTTGACATGGGTTTTTGACTCAGTACAGATAATGCCTCATGTGCACTGAAAAGCCTGTATCTCCTACATCACTGAAATACAAATTTCAAGAGATTCACCTATAGCAGGAATCTCAAATCAGTGATCTTTTTCTTCCAGAAGGGTAACACTAAACATGTTGTCTGCTCACACTCCGTGACTTCTACTCATAATATGCACCCAACCATCATGTGCAGAGGTACTCCCCACACACCAAACTAAACAGCAGACACATACTAGACACAATCAGGCTACAGACAGACACACATAAAATATCATCACCACTGTCTCACTGTAGAAGAGCTTAAGGCAATGGGCATGTATCACAAAGGTTTTCTTAATAGTTGACTGTATACCAAGATGTACAGATGCCCCACTCACTAGCTTAAACAAGGATACATTTAGTGTCAGCTGTGTGGCAGACATAGTCACCACAGCACACATGCAATCAAGTCTCCCAACAACAAGTCCCACTCTTAATCCAGCATACTTCATCTTGGTATGCATAACTTGGGAGGTGACTATAGGAAATATATGAACACAGACATGATTGAGCTATCTAAATATGGGTCCCAGCCAGGTATGTCCTTATGTTGGAACAGCATTATACCCTCACCTAGGATTATACTACTATTTAAAGAACAACAGATTCTCTGAATTTGCCTAAGTTTCTGGTGTCATTCTAATGTGATATAGTACCTGTCAGTGTGGGATAACATGGTGACTAGAGCACACTGCTTTGCCAGACAGCCAATTGACTGCACCATAATCCCTTTATTAGGCAAGGTCACAAAAGCAGAATAACCAATGTGAAAATGTACACCTCCAACAAAGTAAGGGCCATGCTGCTAAACCCTAGAACTTCACATCTTAAATCACACTCTCTGTAAGCACTCTTCGCAGTGAAGATGTTGATGTCTGTGCAGTCACAGAAACCTGGTTCAAGGCTACAGTAAGTACTTGGGCCTTGCAAGGCTACAATGCTTTCCAAGCATCCAGACAGCAAATGGAAGTTGTGTGAACCACAGGAGGTGCTGTATCTATTTACATTGAAGATTAGTGCACCTCAAGACTGTTTTTAGACGATAACTATATAGAGTTATTCTATGTCCAACATACTGTGGGTAGGAAACCTCTCCATGTTATTGCCATTAATACGTCACAATCCATAAGCACAAAAGGCTACACAGCCTATATATTACTACATGGAACAATTAAAGTAGAGCAAAACAACCCAGGCAGGGGTGAGTGAAAGTATTCATCCATTGATTGTGATAATTATAGGACAACAAACTCACTTGCACAATATTAACTGGAGTTTATGAACTGAAATGCCATGCAAGAAATAGTGTACAACACATCTCATATTCCAGATCTGCACCCCAACAATATGAATGAACAATGTAATGGCACATGTGTAGTGCCTGCACTGTTAACCTAACCATAAGGTAGTATGCTTCAAAGTAGATATAGCTACTGAACTCTCTAAAGGAGTCAGCTTCACAAACATATTTATAAAAAACTCAGATATATTTGGATCCAATTATGTATGGTAGCACACACACTGACCCAATGTAACTTCCAGACCTGTAAACAGACATATTTGGATGAAAAGTGCCCCCCTGCCACAACCAGACCTACTACAAACAATGTGTGCAATACTACCTCCAAGCTGTGGTATCTACATTAAAAATGTTATCACTGACCTCTCCAAGACTAGAAGCACAGTCTCCATGGGACCAGATGGCATTCTGGCCTGTGTTCTTCATGTGCTTCAACAATGAGTTACTCCCCAGCACCATATTCAACCACAGTCTGAATGCTGCTCTTGTTCATAAAGAACAGAATACAGTGACCATTCTCTGACCACACAAGAGATGATTGGCAAAATATAAGCATAATTATAGAACCATAATTTTATGCAACCTCTACCATAAGGCAACGGATACAATTTGCATGCATCTCAGACACAGGGAAATAGGTGACCTCCAAACACTAGATGTGTTCCAGTTAGGTGTTCCCAATGGTATCTTGTTGCTGCAAAACCTGGTGGGATTCAAAACTGTGACCAGAGACATGCACAAAGTCAAAGATATGTACACACCCTTTCGTAACTGGGCCAAGGCCTTCAAAACAATCCAAAATTTTTGTCAGTAGGAAACTAACCAATTTGAATATAAAATCCTATGTTATCAGTTGGTTTGCAAATGAGATCACAGACTAACACATTCAATCACAGTATGAGACTTCACCTTACGCAACAGATATGTCACCTGTATGATAACAGAATGTCAGTGCTGTGGCCCCTCATGTTTGACATATACTTTTCAGAAGTCCTGAACAAAACAGAAGGTCTGTGGCACTAATGACTGTTGACAAAGCTATGGGTGTTACATGAACTGCACAGAAATGCATCAGCATACCCTGTGGTAATAATAACTGTTCCTGCTTATTACTAAATAACCATGAGTACACTGTTCACTGCTTCTGTATCGATAGACCTTGGAACACATGTCAACTGCAACCTGGGTCTACTGTGTGGAGGTAGACACTCTACATCTTTAATCTGATTAGCAATGGCATTAAATCAGTAGCAATATATGTTAGCAGTTCCTTATACTCATCCCTAATTGGCTGTATTAATGAACATAATCCATCCTTTGATATGTATTTTACCAGACACCTGCACCAACTTGACAGACCTCAGATATGTCTGAGTAATAAAGCATGAGTCTCATAACATGTGTCTTCTGTGGGCAGACTGACTTAGCTGTCACTGTGTGCAGTATCATATACCTAGCTTTGAGGCAGATTATGTATGCCTTACAGGGCTATCTGTGGCCAAAATGTGATGAAAATGACGCACATGCATAAGTAGTGTGGGATTCGAGTTACCAGTTCCAGGGACCTCAAAGTACACTATGACATACATAGGGCATGCTGAAGAGACAGATAAATCTCACAAAGGTCATCTCTCCTCTGCAACAGGCTTCAAAGCCATGTCAAACAGAGCACCTCCATTACCCTGTTGAAGGACTGGCTAATTGACTCGATGTGAAAATGTTATCTGCCATGAATCACTGCTGCCAATCTCCTGGTGTTGGATGATCCTTGCTAGACAAAACTTGGCCATGCATTATATCCAAGTCTGTATATTATATTGTGATGTAATGGCTATGGTTCTAAACACCAATAGGTCAATACCCTAGTCACAGCCTATGAATCTTGGAATTTATGGTGATGTGCATGAAAAAGGAACATTATACTGTATTACTGTTCTGATGAGATTTGTCTTCACTGCTGACATACAGTCCTGATTTCTGAATCTGATGGGTTGACTTTGGATGTGCACCCATACATTTGTACTAAACAATCCTTAAAGAGAAAGTTAGATGAATTAATGAGACACATTTAATTGTCTGAATTCATAACCCTTACAAAAGCAACCACTATAAAGTAGATAAATTATTATGCTAGCAACTGTCTAAATTGCTATGTACAATCTAAATGACAGGTACAATTATCAATTCAACTGCAAAAGTAGAGGTAATAATGTCATATTAATATAGATAGTCACCCTGTGCATCAGACACATAGCTTTAGTATCCCTGAATCCAAAAAGATAGATGACAGGGATGTGGCACAGTTATCATCACTTGCACAGCGTGTTGTGTGGGGGTGCAGGAGTCCTAGGCTGATGTGTGTGTGTGTGTGTGTGTGTGTGTGTGTGTGTGTGTGTGTGTGTGTGTGTGTGTGTGTGTGAGTAAGCAAGGGAAGAAGGAAAATGGACCACGTAAATGTTATGTGTGTCTGTAGGTGCCCTCAGTGTGACACTGGTATGTGAAAAGATCAGTGTTAGCCCTATTTGTCTGTATGTCAAACAGCTGGGAGGTGTGCATGATAGAGCTGACAGTTCATCATCTTATCCCCTGAACACATGAACTGGCTCTGCCAGAAGTTGCACTGGCACCTCCATGCCCAAGATCAGATGCTGTGCTACTATCTGAAGGTGACTGATATCTGATGGATATACTCCGTTCAAGGAAACACTCAGGACCACAATCCCATGGCCTGCTATGTCTGGGTGTGGACAACACATTCCCTGCTACAGCAAAAAATGCACTGCCACTATGTGACCATGATCGGGCATGGCAATGTTGGCTCTCAGCAGATGTAGTTGCTGCCCTATGTCCATGAGGCCGATGCTCTCCTCCCAGCAGATGTTCCATCACAATATGCATTCCATGACAGATACACTACACTCCCTCATAGACACAACCCATTCCAACATGTCAATCAACTGATCCAGAGAATCAACAACACGCTGGGGGCAGTCACGGATGTCAGACTGTGCTGCATCTAATCCTGAGTATTCTCCTGGTGTTCCTTTCTGAATTTGCTTGTGCTTCCATGATGACCCTAAACATACGTTGAGTGACATGTAATGAGACAACTACAACAAGTTGGGGAGAGACAGCAGTTCTTCTCTGAGCACCCCTATCAATCTGCATTTGTGGCACCTCACCAACAGTTTGGCTATGGCCAGTGCAGTGTCAACAGTCACTGAAGCCACAGTGGTAGCCACAATTCTCTAGTCAATTTCCTCATCCTCCAACTGTCTAATATCTATGGTCTCAGTGGACTGGGCATGCATAGGCATGCTGGCTGTCTCTGCGGATAACGATGAGGGGAGATCGCTTGATGTCAATCCCTGTGTCGGAATCAGCATCTGCAAACCCTGGCTGTGCCTCATTTTAGCCACCATCATCATCAGAATCTGATGAGACACTGACATCAGGTGGAGTAGGGGATAGAGTACCACTTCCATGTTCATTTGTGATAAAAGGAAGGAAAACAGGAATACACTAATAAACTGCACTACTATGCTGCAATATATGTTAAGTAATTTATGCTACCGTCACTAATCCCTCTCAACCTCTTAGGGTAAGGAATGTGGACAAAGGCCCATGAATAGGTATCAGTGACATATTGCCCTTACAAACCCAGAAAGGTGATAGAATAGCAGGTATTGCTTCACCATGACAGTTATGATGGGTATGCAGTCTGAATGTGAGATCACTGCCATTATTTTATACCTCCAATCTTTAATGACCTCTCAATAGTTTGCAACTCAATCACTATGATCTTAAATATGCGCCAGTGGTATGAGTCACACATCTGGACATTTTGCAAATATCTGTACGGTTGAAAAATATGTAGTTAGTACAGCAATCCATACAGTAGGCCTGAGGTGACACGTTAGCAGATATATTGGAGTATTTCTACATTACTGACATAAATGTATTCTGCTTGCCAACTGCAGGAGCCATAGATCTGTGGATTCTTGATGGTCCTGAAAAAAGTAAAGGGAGAGTTAATGGCAACAAAACCATATTTAATAGTATAACAGGGGGTAATACTTTTAATAATCTATATCTACAGTAACTGCAACATTAACAAGAATGTGGCTGACAACCCCTAAATGACCTTAAAATTGCAGCTATCTTAAATACCCCCACAAAAAAGCAACCTGAAATATATTTAAATTATGCAGCCACAGTGATGCAGTGGTTAACGTTGTCACCTCACAGCAAGATCTTCCCTGGTTCAATAATTGGCTGGGGTGCCTTCTGTGCGGAGTCTGCATGTCCTCCTTGTGGTCGCGTGGGTTTCCTCCAGGTGCTCTGGTTTCCTCCCACATCCCAAAGACATGCTGTAGGTGGACTGGACACTCTAAATTGGCCCTAGGTGTGTGTGTGCGTGTGTGTGTGTGTGTGTGTGTGTGTGTGTGTGTGTGTGTGTGTGTGTGTGTGTGTGTGTGTGTGTATGCCTTCTGTGGAAGGTTGGGTGCCGGGCTGGCAACTTGACACCGTAAAATTCCACTGCCAATCATGAGCAGACATGTGATCTACTGTGGTAATCCCTAACTGGGAAAAGTCGAAAGAAGAAGATACAATTACACAATGCATGCAATATTCTACTGATGATCTAACAAAGCCTATCTAGAAGCTCATCCTGAGACACAGTAGTGGCACCCACATCCAGAACATACTATCTTATGGACTGCTGAGTGCTTTCCTGTGTGGCAATGTTTCCCAGGAATTCCTTGGTGGCATTGAGGGGTTGTTCTGCTGCAGACTCATCACTAGTGACCTGACGATCATGTGCCACTTCAGCAGCATGCCTCCTTGCAGCATGAATCAGGTCTGTCGCACTTGCTTGTAGCTGTGATTTTGTCACCCAATTGCATTTTGGACCAAGTTGTCCCACAGGGCCTCACATTGTGATATATTTGCTCTCCCTTTGGACAACATGACTGCATGGTATTGCCCTAATGCTTCAATTATGAGGTCATTCTCTGCCTTAGAAAACAGGGGCCTATGCTGAGAAGGCATATTGTTTACTGAAAGACAAAATAATGATAACACATATACGGATCACATAAGTACAAACAAACTGTGTACAGATAAGGCAGTACAGGAAGGGTTTCAGTTTTCACCACTTGATTAAAATTTAAAGATTCAGCAGTGGTCAACAAATAACAAGTGAACTAAAAAACAAGGAGAGTAGCATGACGAACATATCCTTGTTTGTGCCATAACAGATACAAACTTATGCTCACACACCCAACCCAGCAGTCAGTTCTATATATATAACAGGTTAAGGGACAAATGTGCTAACCAAACAACAGTATAAGGCTAAAAGTGCTCTCAAAGGACCTATCCATGAAACATGTGTACATAGTTATCACACAGCATTAGACATTCGGCCTACTCAACATCCTCTGTACCTATCAAATGGCTGGAAAACCAGGTCATGTCATGAGTACAGTTCTAACAAATGCTTACTGATTTACTTTACATCATTCCTAAGTACATTCCAACATATGCATTATTTAGGTAACAAAATGGATACATACCCGATGGAGTACAATACTCCTCTGTCGAAATATACCATTGCAAATTAAATGTGTAACCGAGTTTGAATTCTGATACAACTCTCATCCACATTGGTTTGCCTAGCTACATTTGTCTTTTTATAACAGTCTTCTTCTTTCAGCTTTGTCCCGGTTGGGGGTCGACACAGCAGATCATCTGTCTGCTCATGATTGGTAGTGGAGTTTTACGGTGTTGAGTTGCCAGCCCAGTGCCCAACCTTCCACAGAAGGCACATGCACACAAGCACTCAAATCTAGGGCTAATTTAGAGTGTCCAATCCACCTACAGCATGTCTTTGGGACGTGGGAGGGAACCGGAGCACCCGGAGGAAACCCACATGACCACAGGGAGGACATGCAGACTCCGCACAGAAGGCACCCCAGCTGAGGATCGAACCAAAGAACCTCTTGCTGTGAGGCAGCAACACTAACTGCTGCATCACTGTGGCCACTCTGTCTTTTTATAACAGTGTACATTGCTAATTGATTGCATCTGACATAGTCTGTGCTTCAGAGATGCAAATTGCAGCATGCACAGCTGAATTGCATGTTAATCAACCAATTCCATGGAGCTACTCTACAAGCTATAAGGCATCAAAGTAGGTACTATGTCCTTTCTAATATGTGCAGTGAGGAAATAGTGGAGTATAGATAAAATGTAAGCACTGACAGATTGTTAGTAGCAGCAACATTTTACATATGTTTGTGTGTGCTACAGGCTGAAGACAATGCTGCTGCTGCAGCCAATAGCCATAGACAGAGATGGTGAAGATGTTGCAGGCCAAAAACACAGTACAGGAACTGTGGGACCTTTGTCAACCTTGAGTCACATACATAACCAAACACAGGGAACACATCCCAGTGGAATATAGGGTATGTGTTGAAGTTAGTATCTTAGCCACAGGTACAGTCAACAAACTTCCAGGGGACAGGCTTGGTGTTTCATTGGCATCACATTCAGTATCTTCCAAACATTCCTGTATGCTATGCTACAACATGGCAGATATCACATATATTTTAACATAAGTTTTGAGGAGACGATCACAAGTTTGCTACAATTGTAACATACATTGCACTACTCTCCAGTAATGTTTGCCATACCTAGCAGTCATGTACACAAGAGAACAATACCCGGGGAACAGGGCAGGGTCTACATTAGTCATAATGTCTACCATTCAAACAACTGCCAAGTCATGTGTAATTTTATGGGAAGCATGTGGAATGTGTGTGCTGGCAACACTTGCAATTAGCGTGACTTGCATATGTGCCACATTCCCCAGCTGCGCCAGATGTGTACTACAGGGGATATCTCCAAAACCCACTTAGGTGTGGATGCATGCTATGCACTGGAGTCATTGTTGAGGAAACCCATCATAGATACACACAAGCACACACAGAGGAACACCGTAATGAGACACACAGTCCAACCAGTAATGCCATAAAGCATGTTTTTCAGCTACTGCACTCACAGTGCCAATGCCAACATACCTCTCTCTGAGGGCACCATTGCAATCCACTGAAATGTCCCTCAATGCTCATAGTATGTGCTATGCTACCCAAGTTAATATAGTGGAAACAGCTGCAACAGGATCATCAGGAGGATAGGGAACGCATCCTACTGACAATGCCAAGGTCACCACAGCCACAGGCCAATGATGACTTATAGGAGGAACCAGCAGCAGGTGTGGTTATAGGCTGAAATAGCCATGCTCGGTAAGTCCTTGCATTGGCTATGAGACAAGCCATAGCACACTGGCTCAACACCTAGGAGGCTAAAACCATCCTCCGAGATCACTATATATCTCCATTAGAGATGCATTAGAGATAACAGTTATCAACCATAACTAAACCATACAACAGGCAGGATGGCAGACATGCAGCATAACCAGACCAACACAGTCTTGTTAGTGCCATAACAGACACACATCTTTGCTCCCCCACTGCCAAAATAACAGTCAGTGCTTACTTGTGACATCCAACCTGTCTTTTTTTAGTTGGCAGCCACATATCATTCTGAGTTAATATCCTTTGATATCATTTGACATTGTAAATGCAATGATATTAAATGGTTACACAATGTATATCCCAGTCCACTGGACAGATAACTGACTAATGACCAAGAAACACAGACATGTAAAATGCTGCTGTATATTTGCAAGCAAACATCATAGTGGAGTATGTAATCAGTGAGTGCAGTATTGTAAAAGTGAAACATTTCACTAGATGTACAGATAACATGTAATATTTTATTATGACTGTACATTATTTTCAAATTGATTGTGTGCCGCACATCCCTCTCAACTGTACAGATTTTCACAGAATGTCCAGATGATGGACTCACATATTTGGTCTGTTTCTCATGCAATTGTGTTTTTCTGTAAAGTCACTGGTAAATTACTGAGGACTGAATTCAGGAAATAATGGCACACATTTGCATTTCAGCTTCATATCCTTCAGAAAAGTTATGCTAATACATAACCTGTTATTCTGTCCACTTCTTATATGTAAGAACACTATTGAAAGAGTGTCTCTATTTTTATGCCTTTGTCCCTCCATCATTTGTTCCTTTGTCCAGATTCTTTGCTCTAAAAGGTTGAGAGGTATGGTGTTGGATGCCTATTGCTGCTTGCGACAAAGGTGTATGTTTGAAACACAGGGTTAAGGCACCCCTCCTGTGTTTGGCATGTACATCAGATGGTGAATTGGATTGTAGAACTATGTAGGGATATTTCCTGTGTAGTTACATAGTCTAGTAGTGTATGTGATACATTGATTTTATATTCAGCCTATTATCACTTGTTTATATCTCAATATTTGGAGCCACTGTTTGTCCATTGCTATGTGTTCCTGTGTATAGCACAAATGGTGTCAGCTATGTGCATCTGGTTTGCACACACAGCAGCAGTGCACAAACTGTAGAAGTGGACCACTCAGGTCGCAGACAGGCTCCAGACATCTAAAAATAGACCTCAGATTTAATGTCAGTGTGTATAGCACAAACCTGCTAAGCGCCGTTGCACTGCATGTGACAGTGAGAAACTCAAGATCAATATTACTGCAGTAGATTTTCATGTAACCTCTCCTGTGGCTGCAAATGTTAAATGTTGGCCTGAAGTTCATATGGTCCTGGTTTCTGATACAAGGATTGCAACTTGTATTTTACTAAGGCGTCCTTGCATTACATAGCAATGTAATTAAACATACACATGTATTCTTCAATTTTTCTACTGGCAACAGCTGTGAATATAGCACTACCATGGATAAGGTCCAAGGTTCTAATACAGCAGACATTTGTCTCTTTTCAATGGTGTCCCACTTCACATTATAGTCACCCTGAGTTATAGCAGTTGGCCGAGTATTTCTTATAGCCTAACTATTTTCCTGATGGATGACACAGTAATATTGTCAATTATGTAAAGATATGATAATATCTGTATTAATGAACTTCACATTATTGTTTCCTATCATGCAAACAGCGTGCACCATTTTCAAATGTTGCAAAGTTCAGTAGTGTGCACTCTCAGTATCTGTCATAACTGGAATTGGTGGGAAAAGTCATTATACATTGTTCTTTATCTGCATTAGACATGGCTGGTATTCAGGGAGAGGTTGTGAGATTTCAGTCTCAAAGGTGGGGTGTGCAGGAGTCCAAACTGTTTGCTGGTCTCCTAGTGAATGATTATGGTCCCTGGCCATTGCAGCAACACTATCATGGACCAGATTACAAATCAGAGATATGGAATAGTTTGGCCTGGGATCTGTCCAGTGTTACTGGTACCGCCCCCATGGTCAACATTCTAGGAATCGCTACTGAGATCTGAGGATGAGTAACAGGGATACTCTCAACCATTTTATCAAGGAATCCAGGACTGATGGCACCCAACAAATGTGTAAGTATCACTTACAGGCACTGCTTGTAGGTGGTAGCAACTGCATATGTTCATTATTGGTGTTCTTAATGGTATTGTGTTGTGTTCTGTTTTTTCCACAGCTAATGTGGAATGATCACTGAATGTGCAAACCTATAAGGAAGGAATGAGGAGGATGCAAGATGCAAAAGGAGCTTGTGTTATGTGGCGGATCCAGGCACTCAACAGGCAGCTAACATGTTTGCATAGCGCCTACTCAGAGTTGATCTCTGCCTGACATATAAGGCCATGTTCAACCCAGAATTGATGGACATGCTCCACCTAAAGAAAACCTTATCCCCTTGAGCCACATGCTCTAGGGATCTAAACCTCACCACAACAATAAATAGGACATGCTGGAGAGATAGATTCCTGTCCCAGAGACTTCTCATGCCTTGGAACAAGATCCCAATCTACATTAGGCAGAGCTCCTTGCTAACACTCTTCAAAAGAAACCTTGACGAGTGTATGGGAAACAGAAAGTTTACCCCGGGGATAACTACTGTGGATCTGCTGGACAGAGGCACAGGGAACTAATCTAAGGGGGTGGCGAAAGCCAACACATTCTTGCTAGGCTTCTAAATGCCTTTGGGCAGATAGCCTAGTACCTACCTGTGAACCTATCAACCTAAGTGGCAATTATGCTTCCAAACAGTACTGTTATTGTAGCATTAAGTGTAAATACAGCTTATTGTGTTAAACACTTCTATCACATTGAGTATACATGTGTCCATTGTAAAGCAAAAGCATGCATGCATTAGTATGTTAGTTAAAACAATAGTCCAGTATTAAAACTCTTTAGAATTCTGTTTTAGGTTGTCATCAATAAAAGTACAGTACTGTTACATATTCATAATGATAGCATTGGAAGTGCAGACCTCTATAGCTGTGGCTCACATGGTCTGCTGTCAAAGGTAATCAGTGTACATGGAACATGCATATATATGCCATATATGCCCCCATGAATGAATGTTGGATGCGGTATGATTTGAACTCCAGGGTGTCTATGTTAGCAACAGGGTAGTATTCAAATTAAAAAAGGTATTTTTTTAGCCTTTGGTATTGTTGAAAGTAAAATGTAGCAGAATATAGTCAATTATTTGTAGAACGTTTTGCATATTATCTGTACAATTACTAATGTTATTTATTTTTTTCTCTCACCCCACCCCTTCTCTTTGTTTGTTTTTTGTGTATTTCTTCTTCTTTATCTTCTTCTTATTATTATATTATGTATATAATCATATTTTTCATTATCATAATTATTTTTATTATCTCTGTGTTTATTATGTATAATTTTCCATTGTGTTTTCTGTTAAATATATTTTCATTTCATATTATTTTTCATTGTGTTTGTAATTGTATTGTTTATTATTTTTATATTAATTTATTATCTGTTTATATTTTATTTAATGTTATTCTGTCCATTAGTTTGTGTTATGTTTTATTTCATTATGGAATTTTAATTATATTTATGGTATTACTACAGCACAGCAAGGAAGGCTGGTTACCTGTGGTCCACCTCCACTGCCTCCACTACTGGCTATGGCACCAAGGCCCAGCATTTCTAGGCTGTAGCCTGGTGGCACCCCCTGATGCCCCTGCCTTACCAGACCCTCAGGTAGTTTTGTGCCAGAGGTTGGCCTGTGGTTCCCACTGGGAATAGAGGCAGAAGGGGTGATTTTGTTACCCAAGCTGAACTGCCAGATCTGGTGCATAGGACTGTGTGCCACGTAACTGGTGCACACCTACTCTGAGTGGAGACACTGCTCTCCACTGTGATCCTGAATAACACAAGGACACACAGATGCCAGACACTGCTGCCATCGGCGCAGTGATGTGACAGTGATGACAGTCCAGTGGGTTTGGGCTCAGTTCTCACTCTAACCAAACATGACTTCCATAGGTTCATGATTCCCCCAGCCCTACCCCAAATAAGGTGCTCGCCCCCTTCTTGTGTCTTTCACCAACCCTGTCTCTTGTCTTGTGTATCTTGTCCATCTGCAAGTGCTTCCTCACCTTCCCAAATTACCTGCCCCAGACTTGCCTATGTCCCTTCCCCAACATTCCACTCTCTCCTTAAAAGAAACAAAACAAATCATCCCATGCATAGCTCTCAATTTCACATGTGTCCACTTGACACACTTACTTTGGTCAAATTGGCTTAACAACAAATTATGTTGTCACCCCTCTCTCTGGAGGTGACAGTCTAAATTCACCTAATAACCTGTACATGTGCTCAGTTCTTACTGTTGAAGAAAAGGATAGCTATGGTTCTTACCTACACCCTTCCTGCACATTCCTGCCATCCTTTCACTGTCCCCAGGATTCATTAAATGTCATGTAGGCTCCATGTAGAGCGTACATGAAATGTATCCATGTACATGACCACAACCAGTCCTAGGCAGCATGCAATGCCTATTAATTAAGCACGGTATGCCTAACTGAGGTTTTGCAGTTTGTGCCAGTATCGCTGGCCTCAAAGCCTTGAAGCCAAACATGGATATCGAGTCCATGTAAAGGAGAGAGCAGACAGTCTTCCCCACCCCCAAATGAACAGTGCACACCATTCATCTCAGCCTCTTATGGCAATACATGTGGACAAAGGCATAATACATTGGGTGGGGAAAGGGACAGGCATAAGGACACTTTTTAAATATTGCTCTTACAAACCTAGACATTGCAAAGAACACTGGCTTTGCAGAGAGCAGTTAGGCTGCCACATCCCCCAAGGCACAGTAGAGATTGTAAGTCAGGCATTTTTCTGAAGGCTATAAAGTCTGAAACTCATATTTATGTAATTATTTAGTCACTTCAGTCCTCAGTGATTTACTACTAAATCACAAATTTTAATTGGGACAGACCAAATATATGAGGAAAAATATGGTCATTCTGCAAAAATCTGGACACTTGAGAGGTTTGATGCTGATGATTGTAACACTTACCCTCTACCCCAGGAGATAGGTCACAAACTGGGTCTATATCACTTTGTTGAATGCTTAATTGAGCAAATTGTGATTCATTGAACTCGATTCAGTAAAAGCTCAATTAAATGAACAATTGTTTCAGTGAAAGGTTTCCTAGGGGGGAAAACTTGTTGGCCAGCTACCAACCATAACAAACACAACAAAATTTAAAACTCTGCAAAGTGGAGGACTTCACCCCCCACACCCCATGAACTAGATATACAAACTCTGAGATCACACTATAGTGGTCAAAAGGGCAAATTCCTGATGATGGCCAATCATGTCCTTTCCCTAGGAAGCTTTTCACTGAAACGATCATTTGCTTAATTGAGGTTTCACTGAATTGGGTTCAATGAATAGCAATTTACTCAATTAAGTGTTCAACAAAGGGATGTAGACCCCACATACCTATTGGTGTGATGTCCACATTATAGTTGGGAGTTGTGTCTGTTTCCTGGCAACACATCCTCCATGTGTCTCGTCAATGTAGGTGTTATCATGGCTGCGGCAGCAGTCTCTGGAAGGTGTGGTTACTCTGTGTATTACACTAATATCACATTTGTAGTCAATGATTGTCCACAAGCTGTAGTACATCAGACAGCCATTTGGACATAGCATGTGTATGTCATCTGTGATGTCCATTACTTAGCTAAGAGGCATGCAAGGGCCTAGCCGTCACCCCTGATGTACTGATCACGGGACCTAAGATATATGTCACATCATACATTTCAACATAGTGTGATGCCACATATGTCATACACTAGTCTAACCCTTTGCTGATATAGCTGCTTCTGGACACATGTGAAAGTGATGACTGAATACCACAGTGTGACTTTTTGTCAAATGCCTTTACCTGTTCAAGCTCCACAAGATGATACTGTCATCATACATGCCCTTTATGACCTCTTTGAGGACATCTATTAGATGTAAGGGACCTGATATAGCAATAACAACTCACACAGGTCTGTTGCATACACCTGGAATATTACTAGTATACATATAGAAGAGGTCCATAATGACATGTTGGTGTACCTCACAGTTGAGGAGAGTCAGGATGTCTCTATACATACATGCATTAGGTGCTGACCCCCCAACACAGGTGGATGCATGTTGATGTATGCCCTTGTATAGGAACATAGGCCATGTGGAGAGTGTGTTGGACTGTGCATTCCACAATATCAGGAAGGTGTATGTGCTTGGTCATGCCACAGGTGACCTGTGACATTGTCACAGTACATTGATTCAGTGTGATAGGCTTGGAGTAAGCTAAGATAGTGCATACTGCCTATTGTGATCTACCCTAAAGTTTTGATACAATCACACATGCAGGTATCATTGACAAAATCCCTAAGTTGGGGTTTATGCCTTACATCTGTTGATGAGTAAACAACTGGTTCACTGACAGAACACACCATGTGACAGTTGGTGAATCAACATGTACAGTACGGCTGTCAACACTGGAACCCCATATGGATCTGTTTTTGGCCATTCACTATTTGAACTGTATTTCTCAACAGTTCAGGCTACAGTAGATGGCCTTTGATGATTCTTGCATGTTTTGCACAATCATTGAGTCCACCAATGAAGATAACATAGTACAGAAGGAATTAACACACACAACTGAATGGTGACAAAGGCACAAGATCTACAAATAAATTCCGAAATTTGTGCTTGTAATGTTGTCTGTCTGAAAAGTGCAATTCCATGTTAATCACAGCACTGGCTATGCAGAAACCCAGTGATGCAAGCACTGAGAACACATTTAGATAGCAATCTGAACTTTGACCACCAGTGTCCAAACTGCTAATGAAAACAGCTGCTGTGCTCATCATGAGTCATGCCATCAGACTGACATCTTAGGATCATATGACAGCACTGTAGTCAGGCTGCATTGCAGCACTAATAGAGTATAATGCTCTTTTTTATATGTACCTCACCAGACACATGTAGCAGCTGGAGAGACCACTGGGCTTTCTCAGCAAGGTAACACAGGGCCTACAGACTATGCCTTGATGTATGTGGATAGATTAAAATCCAGGTCACTGTAAACTTTATTGTATAAGATTACCTGGCCTCTTCCTGGCTCCCTGACCAGTCTCTGACCCTGCTGTGGTGGGAGTAATGCATATCCAAAAATTTAATATAGCTGATGACATCAGCAGTGTCTGTTGCGGACAAGATAGCAGTGTCCCTCTTGCTGGTGTAAAATGTTCTACGTAATGTCAAGCAAAAGCTAACTTATTCACCCACACACACTACCCCCATGTTGGCTGCATTGAGAATCGAACCTGTATCTATTTAAGTGCACAGACTGTAGGACTTAATATGCACCACAACACAAGTTTGAGTTAGAGTGTGTCAAATAAACTTTATAGCTGATAACATCAGCAGTGTTTGGGGAGAAGAATATGGTACTAACAAAAAGGCACTCTGTAACATCAGACACATGCTCACCCCCCTACCCGCAGGTTGGCTGCATTGACAACAGAGCCCTTACCTATCAGAGTACATTTACTACAGACCACAGGTCTTAACACACATGCCACTGCTCAAATCTGTGGTGGTGTGTGTCAAACAACAATTTATAGCTGATGACCTCAGCAGTGTCTGGGAGGAGAATATGGTAATAACAAAAAAGACACTGTAATGTCAGACAACAGTTCACACCCTCCCCACAAGTTGGCTGTAGTGAGTATAAAATCTCTACTTAACTGAGTACATCAACTACAGGACTTAACACACATGCCACAGCACAAGTCTGGGTTAGAAATGACTGCAGGTGAACTTATAGTAGATTATACTAGCAGGCCATATAGGAGACAAGAGGTTGGGAGGCCTGCATAAAATGAATGTGTAAGAATCAAAATAGTTGCCACCCATGCCATTGGAGAAACAAATGTAAGGTACACACTTATGCTCTTCTGTTGAGACACATACACCAAGTTGCATATCGAAGTACACCAACAGCAGAACACAGGACTTAATGCACATGCCATGGCACAAGTCTAAGTTCTATATAACTGCAGGTGAACTTATAGTAGATGACATAAGCAGTCCATGTGAAAGACAAAAGGTTGTGAGGCCTGCATAGGCACATAGCTTCATAGGTTCATATAAGGCTAATAGCCTATTACTACTAGGTCTGTAGAAGCCTAGCTATGTAAAAACACAAGTACCCCTATTGAGCATAGTTGGATGGTTGTTTTTAGCAGAGCATCTTTGTGAGAATACCAGCTGGCCCTTTACATGAGGGACATAGGAGCTAGCTCAGAGCCAAATGTACAATCACTCAACCAGTAGTCAAGGTAGCCACTGAACAGGGTCATTGAGGAGTACTACTTCACATGCAGTGTGAAAATATCCTCAAAAGACAAACTTAAGGTTCTGCTGCTTAATGCTAAAGTCTAAATCAACAACTGCTCTCAATGGACGCACTTCTTACTTGGAAAACTGACAATGTTTGTACAGACAAAGATACATGATTTAGGGCCACAGACAGTACTCTGGCCATGAGAGGGTATAATGCCTTCCACACATTCAGGAAGCAAATGGAATGTGAATGAAGGAAAGGAGGATGTGTATCCATCTTCATAAAACACAAGTACACCTCAGGAGTGGTTCAGCAGTAATACTCTCTAGAGTTACTACAAGTACAACTAACTGTAGGAGAATGCCCCTCCACATCATTGTTAGCTACCAGTCCACTAACATGAACCATGAAAACCAAACAGTGCCTTCATGTATCTACTTGAGTCATTCAAAATACAGCCCGATACTCTAGGCATGGGTCACTATAACTATCCTTCCATCGATTGCAATACATATATGTGCTCAACCATGCTCACACTAAGGTTTCTGCACTGTGTAAACACAAAGGCTCTGGAACAGTTAGTCTGCACACCCACAAGGGCCTCAAATGCCCTTGACCTAGAACTCACCAACATGGAAGATCACCGCACCACCCCATTTCTGTTACTCACACTGTTAATGTCGGACCATAAATCAGTCACGTTCAATGTAATAATCATACCTGACCCCACGTCAGGATCAAAAAGGTGGAAAATTCTCTTCAAAGCAAAGTATAGCCTGCTAAGCGATGACATATCTAGTTTCAACCTATTGCCACCACTGACAGTAAAGACTCCTATATGGAGGTGTACACAAATGGACTGTATAAACAGCCACCACTGACAGTAAAGACTCCTATATGGAGGTGTACACAAATGGACTGTATAAACAGCTTTACATGTGTATAGCCTTAGCTGTACCAGAATGGATCAATACTTTCTCACAGAAAAAAAGCCACCATGTTGGACATCTAGCATAAATAGATTATACAACATGAGAAAAAAACAGATGTCCAGAAAGAACAGGTAACAGTCTCAACACAACAATACCCTCCATAGCTTGAACAAGCAAAGTAGATATCTTATTAAGTGCTCTAAAGTTAATTATGAAACTAAATTAGCATCCATAGTTAAGGATAATCACAAGGTATTCATTAGCTAAGACTCTAGTGTAAAATGGAAGGGCTGGCATTGCAGCATTGCACCAAAGTCAGAGTGGACAGTACAACCAACTCATACTGAACCAGAGGACGCAGCCAACCTGTGAGCACACAGGTTTGGCAAGAATTTCACACCCCTGCCTCCACCGGTCATACCCTGCAGCATACCTGTTAACAGTTCTCTACATATTATCTCCAAATAACTGGTCCTAACCACACTTGTCAATGCCAAAAACACAGCCTCTATGGGACTGGATAACATCCCAGGCTGCTTAATAAACAGTGTAAAGCAAAGGTTAGCAGAACCACTGGCTACTCTCTTCAACCACAGTCTAAGAAGTACATTTTTCCTGGTAGAGGGGAAAACAGCAACCATAATACCCTTGCACAGAAGGGGTCCCTCAACCAACCCAGGATACTATACACCCATAAGCATGACCATACTTGTCTGTAAAGCCATTGAAAGAATCATCTTAGACCTTATCAACAAGGCCACTGGCAACCTTCAAACTCCTTACCTGAACTACTTTGGGTTTGACAAGGGAAGATCATGCCTGTTAAACCTTGTGGAATTATTTGATAGTGTCAGCAAAGCCCTGGATTAAGGCAAATCATTACATATTGACTATCTTGACCTGGACTTTGACGCAATCCCCCACTGAGGTATTGCATATCTCACTCACCTGGGGATTAGCACATACATCATTAGATGGGTAGCCAACTGGCTGACCAGCAGAATGCATACAGGCATAGGTGGGGATTCCACCTCTACCAGCAGACCTGTTACCAGTGGTGTCCCACGAGGGTCTGTGCTGGCCCCCCTAATGTTTGGAAAGCATTCCTCAGAAAATCAGAGGAATAAAGATGGCCCTTTGCCCAATAAGTTTGCTGACAATGACAACCTGGGGGCAAACACTGAAATCCCAAACAATGTCAACATAATACAAAAATGTGCTTACATACATAAATGATTGTTGCCAAAGCCACAGACCTAAAGTTCACCCAAATTAATATACTATTATCCCTTTCAGCAAAAAAGAAGTCCATGCTAGTTACACTATTAATAATACCCCCAATGTTCTAATCCAGTGGTGAGAGATTTGGGAATGCAGACTGGTGGCAACCTCACGTTTGATCATAAAGTGTCCACAGTGGTAATGAACGCGCTTTGTATTACACACCTCATAAGTGAGGAGATAGTACCCAAAACTAAGGATATTATCACTCCACTGTACTTGACTCTCATCAGACCAATAATTGAGTACAATGCTGCCTTTTGCTTGTACATCCCCAAACACCTACAGCAGCTGGAGAGACCTCAGAGGTTTCTAACTAAGAAAATCCAGGGCCTCCAAAACATGACCTACATGGAAAGACTGAAACCCTGTGAATGTGCTCTGTATCCTACAGGCTGCTGAGAGGCAAATTGTGGCTGGCCTACAGAGCTGTCTCAAAACCTGCCTTTAAGGAAATACTGCATCTCCCCAAATCACATGGGACAAGAGTCACTCACAACCATTTTGGCTAGCTACATTTGTTTTTTTCGTTTGTTTTTTTTTTTATAATGGTGTTGAGTATAATGGATTGCACCCATCTTTGTCTGTGTTTCAGAGATGCACATTACAGCATAGGCAGCTGAATTTTATGGTAATTAACCAATCCAACACAGTGGAGCTATTCAATAAGTTATAAAGCACCCATGTAGGCTCCATGCTGGTTTCTCCTGCAGATGTCAAAACGTTTGGAGTTCAGACACTCAAAGACTACACATACAGAATGTTATGGCCTGCTGCTGCTTTAATCCATTTGTATGTGCAACAGGCCAATGCTATTTCTGCTGCCAATAGCGCCTATGCCAATAAGGAGAAGAGTTGTTAGGCCATATTTTATTTATCACAACTTACATGACATGGACAGGGACATTGTGCAGGAACTCTGTGACATCTGGCGCCCTCAACTCAGAGCCAGAGCCAACCATGGGGAACCCTCTCAGTGGAGACTGAGGTATGTGTAGCCCTTAGAATATTAGCTATGGGTAGCTTTCAGAGGCCAACAGGGGGCATGTTGGGGGTGTCACAGTCATCAGCATCCAGGATCCTCCATCAATTCCTGGATGGTATGATCCAATATGCAAGTAAACACATATATTTTCCTCATAGTTCTGAGGAGAGGGAGAGAGAAATGCAACAATCATAACCGGTAGCACACTACCTTGCAGTACTGGGTGTCATAGATTGCACTCATGTAGAAATGAAGGCACCACCTGGGGAACAGGTTAGGCCCTACATTAACAGAAATGGCTACCACTCTATCAATTAGTAAGTCATGTTTAATGCCAAGGCAATTATGTTGAACATGTGTAATGGCAACCTTGGCAGTTACCATGACTCACATATCTGGCACACCTCTCCACTGTACCAGATGTTTACTAGGAGGATATCCCACAGGGTCATCTACTGGGGAATACTGGTTATACACTGGAACCATGGCTGATGACACTCAGCAGAACTGCACACACACCCATGGAAGAATGCCATAATGCTGCACACACTCAAACCAGAAATGCCATATGAAGTGACAGTTCCGGAGCCTAGATATATCTGAGGAAGACCTTCAGTAGAATCCACAGACATGTACAGAAATCATCACAGTATGTGCCATGTTACACAACATAATCCTGAGGGAAAAGCTGCAGCAGGTTCAGCAAGGCGAAGGGGCACACATCCCACCAACAATGCCAAGGTCACCATAGCCACAGGCAGATGAGGAGTCAGAGGGGGAACCCCCAACTGCTGCAGGTGAAGGTAGACATAGGCATGCTCAGAATGCTCTTGCATTGACTAAGAGACAATGCATAGCACACTCACTCACCACCAAGAATCATTGCGCGATGGTGCACTTTATGCAGCATCATACAGTAATGGTATAAAGGAGCTTAATAACTTTTATTGAATACCAGTACCATTTAGCACTAGACATTTCATCCTCCTACTCACATACACATAGTAACATTGATGCCAGGCAACCCACACAACCTTTACCTCCCCATGATTTGTCTGTGTACTGCTTGCATAAGACAGAGTCAGACCTGGACTAACACAGTGGCAGCTACTGCATTTACAAGGTAAGTCCTGAACTTGGAGTATATTGTTTAATAATATTATGGCATATCCTTGGATTTCATCAGCTGTTACAGTAAGCAAGTACAAGGTGGGAGATTTGTACAAACATTACTGTAACATTTGGAAGCAGAAACTTACTTGACTTATATTTATCGATTAGTAAGTAGCAGGCCTCAGGCATCAAAGATTCACACAGTCATACCTCCCCAAAGTACTGATGATCACTGCATGCCCTCAGTTTAGCACCATACATTTTTACTAGAAATCATTGAAGAGAGAAGTTTGAAAGTAATGACACACATTGCAGTTTCTGACTTCACAACCCTCACATGATCAAACAACAGGCAAGATGAAAAACAAAAAGAGTACCAATAGCAGAATATCCTTGTTTGTGGCATAACGGCAAATCCCTTTTGCTTGTAGCCAAACAACAGTCTGTGTTTGTATGTGCCATAACAGTAACTCAGATTTGTTTTCCCCATGACAGAACAGTTGTACCCTTGTATGTGGCATAAGAGTAACTCACCTTTGCCCCCCACAAAAGAACAGTCTGTACTTGTTTGTGTCATCCAATCTGCCCTTCAGGTGTTGGCAAATACATATCATATTACTGGCAGTTAATATCCTCACACATTTTAAGGCCAATGATATACCATGCATCTCTCAGGGTACTGGACAGATAAATGATGAATGACCAGGAAGAACTTATAGATAAGACAGAGCTATAAATATGCCAGCAATAAGCATAACAGGTTGTGTGCTCATTAAGTGTACTTACATCAAAATACAATAACACGTGTGAAAATAGCTCTATGGTTTGATATCAGTGTAAATTCTCCTGTAGTAGCTGGTTGTGTGAAGAATGACAATGGTTTTTGTTGCCAAGCTGTTTGTGTGGCAAAGAGGATAAGGCACCCATCCTGTTTTCTGAAGGTGCATTGGAGTGAGACTTGAAATGGAGACCTATGGAGACATATCTCATGTGCACTAACATTTTCTACTGTTTATATGTCATAGATTGCTTTTCCTCATTTCAAATATTTCTTTTTATTTATTTCTTTTTCTTTTATAATAAATAATACTACAAACCTATCAGAGGAAACACAGTTTGTGACAAATGAAGAAGATGTTGGATGTTAATGAAACAGAAGCTTAGTGTGCACTGCTTCCTTGCATTTCCAAACCTGACAGACCTAAATTAACAACTTGTAAATCTAACCTGACACACCCACCTGATGTAATCATTCACAGTTGCCATCTTTCTACACAGCCACCTAATGTAAGCCATCACATTTGCCATCCCTTTAACCTGACACACCCATCTGATGTAACCAATTACAGTTACCATCCCCCTAACCTGCAACACCCACCTGATGTAAGCAAGCACAGTCGCCATCCCAACAACACAAAAACAACACAAACACAGAGTGCTTACACGATATGAACATCCCCGCAGTGAGCCAACATTTTGGAATTCAGCAATTCTGATGAGTACAGACCTCATTTGCATCTTCACTGTGTTGAAACCCTGGAAACTAAACACACTTCTATACCAAAAGATAACTGTGTAGCTGCGGAAGCCGAAGGGGATCTGAATGTTGAACAAAGAACAGATATTACTTTGCTGCAAATCTCTGATTCTATCAATGTTCTAAGTTTTTCAGAGCAATAATTTCAACAGTTACAATAATTATGCCCCCCCCATTATTTATGCCTTTGTCCAGATGTCTTGCCCTAAGAGGTTGAGAGGTCTGCTGTGCATAGGATGTGTATTGTTCCTTGGGGGGGTGGGGGCTGCAAAACTGGTGTCCTCTCATTTTTCTATGTTTGTAGGTGCAATATTTAAAAAGTCTCTTTAGTTCTGGCCCCTAAAGATGGGTTTCTCCAGTTTTCTTGGTCTAAGAGATTGAGAGGTATGCCCTGTAGTGCACTTGCATGCATACCTCTCAACGCTCCAAGTAGATTTTTTGCAAAATATTTTTGCGTGTTCCTCAAAAAAATTTTTAATTTTCTGGTAAATCACTGAGACGATCTGAGGATAGAAGTCACTAAATAATGACATACATTTGAGTTTCCAACTTGAAATCCTTTGTAAGTTGCATGTTAACAAAAACCCTGCTCTAGTAGCTTTTCAAGTTTATCTGAGCAATATTTAAAATGTGTTCCTATTTGTGTAACCCCCTCTCCATTTTGTTAGGCTGTGTCCAGGAATTTCAGCTGTAACAGGGTTGTGAGACATGGTTCTGTAGCTGTATTCGAAAAGTTTTTGAATACAGCCATAACAGCAGCACAGAGCCAACACAGTTGCTTTCTACCATGTTGAATCACTCCAGCCTCTTACCCTGCTTCATTTGATGTTTACATGGTGTCTAAATGGTCACCATGGTTTCATCGGGGGTGCATGCTTCTACAAGGCGCTTACTGAATTTAAAATCTTCCGCTCCCAGTGTGATGTATCCACTGGAAATAACAGTGTAAACACTATTGAATTACCCCCTTTGTTTCCCCCCTGCTTGCTCCCCATTTCACCACTTTCCTAGTTCCTCCATTTCTTTTCTTTAAAGAATCATTGTGCGATGGTGCACTTTATGCAGCATCATGCAGTAATGGTAAAAAGGAGCTTATTATCTTTTATTGAATACCAGTGCCATGTAGCACCAGACATTTCATTATTACGGCATTGAGGGCATACACAGATGCATAAATATCACAATTTGTAATCCTGATGTATACATATAAGTATTTGAAATCATAGATACACCTCTATTTGAACCCAGTACCATGTGAACCAAAACAAAATACCATCTATGTATTTAACAGAGTTATAAATAAAAAAAAAAATGAAATAATATTTAACAACAAAGAAATATAAAATTATACATAATAAGCAAAACATAAGTTGTTGTTGTTGTTTGTCTTTCAGCTTTTCCCGGTTAGGGGTCGCCACAGCGGAACTCCGGTCCGCTAATGATTGGCAGTAGATTTTCACAAATGCTGAGGTGCCAGCTTGACGGTCAACCTTCAACGAAGGTAATACCAAATAATATAATAATAAGGAATATGATTATATAAATTTAATAATAGCAATAAAAATAATAATAAAAATAAGAAATCCATAAATAAATAAAAGAAGCGAAGGGGTGGGTGAGAGAAAAAAGGAGGAACATTACTAACTTCACAGATAATATGCAAAGCTTTCTACAATTAATTCATTCTATTTTCTTACATTCTGCTGTAACATTAACAAATGCAAAGAAATTTCTTTATTACTTGGAATACATGTACAGTGATTACACTTGACAGCAGGCCATTCAAGCCACAGGTCCATATTATTTATTGACTTCAATATAAATTACTTGCCAGACAACCATGAGTCTTCCAATGAACAGACCAAAACAGTGATTCTTAAATCTGGGTATTCAGCAGAAATTGAAAGCTATGCTACAGAGTAATGCATGCATACTTGCATTTACAGTTCAGATATGCATTCCCAAGTTCATACAGCTGCATGATATAGCAACTAATCCATTTATAACTGTTAAAGCTGTAATAACAGTACTTTATATAATTATGCTTACTTACCACATGCTTCTCACATCCTGGCCAATCACCTTGCATGGGACCTCACATTCGAGGCCCTCTTTTCTGCAGCTGTGGAAAAGGGAAAAAGAAAAAAGTCATTATGAATTCCAGTTTTTACCATATTCAGCTTGATTATTTACAAGTAAGAGATGTAAATCATACATACATAACTCTGGCGTGTTCCCTGCCTGACACTCCCTGATCCAGCAATCAGTGGTATCCCTTTTGGTATGGCAGAGGTCATCATTATGGTGATGACATTGTTCCCCAGTGCACAGGATACAGGTCACACTTGTAAGAGAACTTGCCAAACTATCCCAGGCTTCAGTTTATATTGTGAACTGGTAACGTTTTCCTGCATCAGGCGGGACCCATGATCTTTAATCAGGAGCCCAATAAAGACCCTGGACTCCAGGACATCCCAGCACTGTGCTCTGAATTGCACATCCTCTTATATGCCTGACATAACTGCACAAGTTCAGCTTAATGCCTAAAGTGTAATTCCCGCCAACTCACCTTTAAATATCATGTTTTTCCACCAATTGTGCTTACTGAGAGTGTGCACTGTGTACATTTTGATACATTCAAAAAAGATGTGCACCAATTACCATTATGCAAACATGGTAAAACAAGTGCATTAGTTTGTGTGATGCTAAGTGGCATGTACCTTTTTTGAATGTATCAGAAAATAACTTTCAACCAATGCAATTCCACAGTTATTTCATTAGATTATCACTTTATTGGTATAAGCTACTGTATCACAACAATATAAATAAAGTTTTCATACCCTGGACTAGGGCCCAGAACCATCTGCACTCCAGTCCAACACTCAACACATGTCACCACAGGATGTACTTATAGTCACGTATCTTAGTATTCATTGTTAAGTTGATGGTATGTGCATAGTGCAGCCTCATTTACTGGGTTTGTGACATGCCCAGCAGTGCTGAGCAATAGCAATTGAAAGCATCTGGTTTCTATTTTCAGATGGGTTGGTCATGTCTGATACATGGGTGGTCATTGCACGAACAAGGTAAGCATAGCCAAATGCCACAGCAAATTGTGCAAATATGGCAAAAATTAAAAAAAAATGGAGGAAAGCTAAACTGTACAGATATAACTAGTTCTGGCATTTTTACCAGGGTTTTGGCTTATATTTTTGTGGTGTTCCTCAAAAAATGTGTGGTTTTGTAATAATCATTTGGGATGGAAGTCACTAAATAATGACAGACATTTTTGTTTTGGACTTCATACACTTCAGAAGATGCATGATAATGCATAACAGTTTATTCTGACAACTTTCTAAGTTTATAAGGGCAATATTTCCCTATTTCTCAGGCTTTGCCCCACTTTATTTCATGGCATTGTACAGATTTCTTACTCTAATAGCTTGAGAGATATGAGGGTGGATCGTTGGTGCTTTACTGTATATGGATTAATTATCCATGCTGTTCTATGAGGTTTCACTGCCAACACCAGTGGGATGCACAGTGAAACCTCACTTAGGCATGCTGTGCATCATTTGTATGCATTGCGCGTTGCATGGGGCACATTGTGGCTGTGTACATGGATACATTCCATGTAGGCTCTACACAAATTGTACACAGAGTGTATTGAATCCTGGTGTGTGTCTTTTTAGTTTCACATGGCGAACTTGCAGAGTTTACGGCTGGTTGGGAGGCCATCATGTCACAGGCAGTAGAGCTGTTTCAAGAGGTGTCCAATAATGAGTCCAGAATGACAGAGGATATGGGTGAGTCCAGTGAGAAGAGATGATGTACGGCTCGGTAGACCAGATCATCAAATCATGGTAAACAGGTGTGGCAGTCAAGAGATGTGGTTGGTGTAGATTCACTGGCTCCTGGAGTGGCTCAGGATGAAGTGGCAGGTAATGATATTCTGTTGGGAGTCTCATTAGGTAACGAAGGACTTCACTGTGTAGGGAATGATTGTCGGGTAGCAGGGGATGAAGTTTATCAGGGGTAGGGGGTTGCTGGGGGATGCAGGGGATACACAGCAAGGTTATGAGATTGGACAGGGTGAAGAAATTAATGGGAAGAGTAGCACAGAGGTGTTGCTGGGGAGTGTGGTCTTATCCAATAGGATTGTGTTCTGAACTTGAGTTGGATTTTGGCATATAGATGGGTGATTGGTTTGTTAAGCAGGCTTTGGGACATGGGTCAGGGACAGTTTTTCTGACTCCTCACATGCCATCCTCAGTTAAGGAGAAGATTTGGAAAGGGAAGTATGTTGATGTCTTTGAATTAATTGATGCAGATGACATGCAGCGATTGGTTTAATCAGGGACAGCAAATGGCAAGGCACCTTTGGCAGTGTTAGCAGAGTTGGGGAGGAGGAGTGTAGTAGGATACAACCTAGGATGTGGGATAAGTGGGTGCTAGGTTTTGTTTACTACATGGCGGTTTGGTTGGAGAAGGACACGTCTTTGGTCTTGCCATTTTTGGCTTACTTCCTTATGATTCAGGAGCCTCAGCGTTTGTTGCCAGGGACTACTTGGCTATGATATCACCAGAGGTTCCAGAAGTGGAAAGCAGTCAATTGTTCACTCCACTGGGAAGTTAGACATCTGGGCATATGGTTAGCTACTATCAAAGATTCACAGAAACTTTATTGTCATTTAGGACCACACAAGTGCACCCTAAACAAAATTATGAATGTCAGCTCACAAGAGAAATGCAGTGCAAATAACATAGATACAGTGTTATCAGATTATAACATAAGAAAGAAAATAACATGTATGACATGCAAGAGGTAGTTCACATTACATAAATACACAATACCCATTATCCAGTGATAAATAATAAATAAATACCCACAACCAACCCCCTTCACAATTAAGATAGAGAATAAATAGAGACCAGTAAATAGCTGTTCTTTAGTTACAGTATTGCAGTTGTTAACCTTAGATATGACTCAGTATAGCCATCATATTGCATAATAGTAATACTGGCGGTAATTGCTCAGAGCAGCAGGATTAAATGAAAAAAAAGAGGCTTATCAGGTATTATGGTTGGTGTCTGAGTTAATAAGTCTCACAGCTGTAGGATACAAACTGTTCTTGAATCTGGTAGTTCTACAGTGGAAGTTGCAGTACCTCCTTCCAGACACAAGTTGTGAGAACCAGTTGTGGGCCGGATGGGTCGTATTAGCTAGTATTTTGTATGTTCTCTTTCTTGCTCTTGTAAAGAAAAACTCCTGAATAGAAGGGAAGTTTGTGATTGAGATTTTCTCAGCCAACCTCACCCTCTGTAATTTCCTCTTCTCAGTGACTGTGCAGTTGCTGAACCATCCTATGAAGTTGCTAGTGAGGATGCTCTTGATAGTTCCCCTGTAAAAAGTGGTAGGAGCAGACAGTGGAGGCCTGGTCTTTTTGAGCTTTCTGAGGAGGTGAAGACTCTGTTGAGCCTTCTTGACTACATGGTTGGTATTAACAGTCCAGGAGAGGTCACCTGAGATGTGAAGATCCATGAACGTGGTTGTTTTGACTTTCCCTACAACCTCCCCTTTGATAGTGAGTGGATGGTGAACTGTTGCCTTTCTCCTGAAGTCCACAATCATTTTTTTGATCTTATTAACATTCAGGTCCAGATTGTTCCTGTCACACCAGGCAATCAAAGTGTTCACCTCATCCTTGTAGTTATGTTCATCCCCACAACTAATGAGACCCACGATTGTGGTATCATCAATTAATTTTATAATATGGTTTGAGTTATGTTTTGCAGTACAGTCATGGGTGAGGATGGTGAATAGCAATGGGTTGAACACACAGTCTTGGAGAACTCCAGTATACAGGATTATGTGTTGAGAGGTGTTGTTTCCAGCTCATGTCCATTGGGGTCTACCAATCAAACAGTAAAGAGTCCAGCTACATAGGAGCTTGTTTATCCCGAGTTTCACAAGCTTATATACCACTTGCATTGGTATCACAGTGCTGAACACAGAACTGAAGTCAATGTACAGCGGCCTTATGTAGTAGTTCCTCCCTTCTAGGTGTTTTAGTGCAAGGCGTAGTATGACTGATATCACATCCGCAGTCAATCTATTTCCCTGGTATGCAAACTGGAGCAGATCAAAGGATGTAGACAGACCTGCAGGAAGATGTTTCTTCACAATCCCCTCAAAGTACTTCATGACGTTTGAGGTTATGCCGACTAATCATGGATAATTTTCTGATGGCTAGCAGAAGGAGAAGGGCTGGGGGAGAGTGCCGAGGAATGTATTGGGTCTTTAATGTGAGGCATTGTTCATGGGTAGGGTGAAAGGTCTTGCATGCTTGTTCAAAGTGTGCAGGGAGCCACCTGGCCATACAGTATGGTTGTTGGGAGGAAAATTTGGTGACTCCAGGTTCATTTTTAACTGAGGTGGGAGTTTTCCCTTCTTCTTTGGTGGGGATTCAGAATCTATGAGCTAATGGTAATTTTTGAGGGTTATGAGGAGGGGTGTCTATTCTGGGAGGCAAGGAGATGGTCGGGTGGATCATTCTACCATTAAGGTGGAGGTACTGCGGGGCATGTTACAGCGATTTCCTAATGTCTGTCTTAATGTTGAAATAATTGAAGGCTTTTCTGAAGGGTTTTCTATTAAATCAAGGGTAGTTGGGGATGGGGTAGTTTGTAAGAATTTGCACTCTTTATGGGGGAAGAAATATATCTAGGAGGGTTTGGCAAAGAAAGAACAACAGGCAGGCAGGTTGTTGGGACCTTTTGATAAACCCCCCTTTAAGAGTTTTAAGGTTTCATAGTTGGGTTTGGTTCATAAGAAGATGGCCATTGAGTTTAGGTTTATTCATCATTTGTCATACCTGGAAGGGAGCTCCGTTAATGATTTCATTTCAGTTGAGGATGCAAAGATTAGTTACACATCTCTCAATGATGCTGTAAAGGTTATTCAGGGGTTAAAGATCTGTGGTTAGTGAAGGTGAACATTGAATCTGCCTTTCAACTTTTGCTGGTACATGAGGAGGAGTGGATGTTATTAGCCATTGTAGTAGGAAACAAGTTTTACTTTGACAAGGCCATGCCAATGGGATGTTTGGTGGCTTGTGCTATTTTTGAGAAATTTAGCATAATATTGCATTGGGTTTGGCAATAGTGGGTTGATACACAGAGGCAGTGCATTATTTGGATGATTTCTTGATAATAGGGGAAGGGTTTGAGGGAGCGTTGGAAGGTTTATGACAGTTTTTAAGGATATTTGAGGATTTGGGAGTCCCATTGGCTAGGTAAAATTTGGAATGTACAGCTAAGGCATTGGATTTCTTAGAATTATTGTTGGATGCTGAAGAGGGGTTGCTTTGTTTGCCAGCTGGTAAGATAGCCTGATTGAAAGAGAAGATTGGTTGGGTGGTTACAAAGGAGAAGGCGCAGATCTGGGAGGTTATGGAGCTTCTGGGGCTTCTGAATTTTGCATGTCAGGCAGTTCATGCAGGGTGTACTTTTTATAGGTCAGTGGTCTTTCTGTTGAAAGGAGGGAGGAGCAAACATCATTGGGTCTGGATTAACAAGTTGGTACAGGCTGGTTTGGCACCTTAGTCATTCTTTTCAGAGTGGTTTATTAGTGTCTCTTTTCAGCAGATGGATTGGGTTGGTCAAAGAGAGCTGGAATTGTTCATGGATTCAGCCAGTGACATTGGAATGGGTGCATATTTTGGAAGAGAATGATTTGTGGCTCATTGGCCAGCAGATTGGAAAGATGAATGGGAAAGGGATGTTGCCTTTTTGGAGTTAATGCCAATTTGGGTTGCATCGGTAGTTTGTCAGGAGTGCTTGAGGAGAAAAAGGGTAATTTTTAATTCAGATAATATGACAGTGGTGCGAGTTTTGCAAGCAAAGACAGCATGATCTGAAATGTTGTGGGTGTTACGTAAGTTGGTTTTGCAGAGTTTATTAATACATTTTTCTTTCAGAGGGGGGCATGTGGTTGGGGTTAGGAATGACATTGCTGGCAGTCTGTTTTGATTTCAGTTTGCCAGGTTTTGACAGTGGGCCCCAGGGGCAGAGGAAGAGCTGATGGTATTGCCCGATGAGTTGTGGCATCTTGGATTGGTGTAACCAGGAGGTTGGTGCAGAATTCTCGAGTAATGTCTAGTAGGAAAGTGTATGGTAGGGCTTTAATTGATTTTGATTTTGATAAATTTATTTTGCTGTTGCCTGAGGAATAAGGAATGTGGTTAGAGGAACTTCTATTATGATATTTTGCTCAGGAGAGGTGGTCTTCAAATCCCATCTAATCTTACATTAGATAATAGATGCAATTGTTATTTTATTTATTTATTTATTTATTTTTTGTCTTTCAGGAAAGGAGATTGTCATATTGGGCCATTTGATTTGTCTATCCATTGGGTGGCGAAGAGTGTAGCAGTTAGGATGGATGGAAAGGACTTGGGTTTGCATCAATTAGGGTGGAGAATCAGCTATCAAGGGATTTAAGGTCTTAGGTGGATTCAGCTTATGGATGAAATTGAAGTGATATGGTTGCAGATGGGATTTCCATGAATATTATTGATACACTTGGCCAGTAATGGTTTGGGGTTATTTCCAAAGACCCAGTTGGTGTATAGGATAAGAGAGGTTTGGTTATGTTGCAGACATTATATCCATGCAAGTGCATTGCATGGTTGGAGATAGTATCGTATTTGTGTTGGCGGAATACTGTTAGTTTTAAGGCTGTGGAGCATGCACAGAGGTTTGTTAACTCTAGGTTGGCATGGCAGTTGGGGGCATTGAGTATATATACTATAGAACATCAGAATTTCGATGATAGGGACCGAGTTTGTTTTACATCTGATGAGGTGCATTTGAGTGAATTTGGTTTAGATTTGTTTAATGTAGATATAAGTTTATTTTTGGAAGGTTTGGTGAAAGTTCTTCTGTAGGATAGGGGCAACAGCCTGTGGGCAGGCTGGTGGGCAGAGAAGAGGGGCAAGCTTGGTCATGTTTGGTTCCTTCTCTTGGAGCTGAGGTTGATGCAGTGATTTTGAGGAATAAATCTGATGGTTAGGATGCTGATTGGTTGAGTGATAAATAAGTGAGCAGAGGTATGGACGGTGCTTATTTGGACAGCGTGAGTGGGGTACACTGCCCTAATGTACATTATTAGGATTTTACATGTTGTGGTTACATGGTTATTGTGCTATAATTAATATTTGAGATGATGTAATAAAGTTATGTTTGAAATTAATAAAGGTCAAAGAATGTAATTTGGTGGTGTGTTTTATTGAAGGGGACTGGGACAAGTAGCATTACAATTGTTTTCTAACAGTGAAAAAATTAATTCCTTTTTACTGTAACCATTCTAAAGTAGAACTATGTGAATTCCAATAAGCATGGTACATCATTCCTCAGCCTAACACATCAAAATTTGTTTTCAAAATTAGTTCATAGTAAATACATATAAATACATATTAACATCAAACAAATAAAAAAGTAATGTTTTTTAGAACAGCACAAAACCATTTTATGCTTTTATGTGATGGTACCATAGAAACACCCTTACAACTTTGAAGTAATACTGTTAGAGAAAGGAAATCCACACATGTCTATTGCAAACTGTGGTACTCCCCCACTCTTCTATTAGTACAGTCCAATAATTTTAATATAAATGAAATGTGGTATGAGGAAAAAAGCCCACATGAATTGTGGTATTCTGCATGAAAAACCTAACAGTGTAACAAGCGTCCTTAGGAGTAATATCATGTACCCCATGAAAAAAGCAAGTGCCATGTGAAAACTAAGTTATCTATATAGTAAATGACTGCACGAGTCTCTTTATCCCAATGAAATTTAACCCTTAAGTAACTATAGAACAGTTCATAAACACCTTTAGGCACGCAGTTATACTATGTTTAGTCAGACAAGTAATTGTAAATCAAAATATTTTAGTTATTTTGCATGTTTACACACTGCATTTATTTTTACCTCAGTTCTGTGGTGCAGATGTCTAAAGCCTTGACTCCAATCCACATGAACTAAGATTGATAAGAGGCCCTGAGAGCTGAAAGAGCCACGGAATGGTGGGCAAAATATCACAACTTATGTTGGAGTGCTCACCTTAGAGGAAAGGATTTAGTAACGTCTTCTTCTGGGGTAACCAGGTACTCCAGAGGAATGGCATAGACTGTTGTCCTAAGAACAGGTGTGTGTATGGGGGGGTGGGGGTACATGGGCTGGTCCATGTGTGGTACTCCTTGAGGAGGCATTTAAAGGAGCAGGTATGCCTCCATATCAGTGGCATAGGTGGTACTTTCATCATGATATCACTACTAAGAATGGGGTTAGACAGTATAATAAAATCACTCTAATATCTGCCAAAGTGATGGCTGCATGATCAGCTTTCCCATCACATAGAATGAACAAGCTGGGAAATGCTCCCACACTATGAGGAATGAATGGGTCAGGTGATCACAAGAGAGCTGATAACCTTGGGATGATTTTAGATATGTATATATTGTCTGGCAGTTAGCTTCATGTTCCAATCTGTTGTATATTTCACGTGGCATATTTGCATCTACTTCAGGTTCCTACGTATGGTCTCTTTACAGCCCAGTATCCTGACTACAGTATCTTACCTCCCAGTTTCACAGTTGTGGAAATTAAGCATGAATTAATTACCTGTATAACCATGCAGACCCTGACTCACATTCACAGACTTCTGAATATTCTACCTCCATGGTCACACCAACCTGGAGAAAAACTTGACCACCAAGCCAGTATACTTAGAAATCAAGGGTATGGAGCAGATATCCAGCATCAGGGCAGTGTTATGAGTTTGGCAACACCTCTCCAAAAGACACTGACTTTTATAATGTTAACTTTGACTCTTATGTTTACGTAATGGTCAGTGGAATCATAACAGTTTCAATGCTTGACTCAGTGCCCTGAACAATGGGAACGCAAAGTAAACTGATATGTTTGTTCATGCCTGAAACAGCCAAATAAGACAGGCAACAAGTAGGGCTGACCCATTTACTGCAATACCTCCTAATGACTTTTGTATGTCATTTAAATTGTAAAAGTACTCTTCCTACAGGTGATGCAACATTATTTATTTGTTGCTTTGATAAGCAATCTTTGAAGAAGCAGTTAGATCCTTAAATGTCTTGGAACAATTTTTTCAGCATTATGTGGATCCCAGCCAACAGGATGTGCTAAAGAGGCTGGAAATTAGTGGCTGTCTGTATGATGGATTCCTCTGAGAGACTCTTACAATGGTACTGTGGAAATTTCACTTGTATGAGAAGTTAATTATCTGATCCTGATGAGTTAATGGCCTAACAGTCAGCAGGCAAAGAGGCAAAATAAAGTAAAAAAAGTCCCATCCATAAGTGATAGCCCTAGTTTCTGCCAACTCTACGTAACCAGGTAGAGGAGTGATACACCACTGCAGCACAGTGGACAATGACAGGTAGTGGTCTGAGGAGAGGACTTTTGCGAACAATGAGGCTCATATGATAAAATTTTATAGAAGTAGGATGTGACATAAAGATATGGATTTAAAATATAAATTGGAGATTGATTAACCATCTCAGATTGGAGTACTGGTTGAAATGACAAGTTGCAAATGGAAGAAATATAAAAAAAAGATCAAAATATTGTAGAAGGAAATCTATATATTTTAAGAACTATATATTTTAAAGACCATGTGATATTACTAAATTTAGAGCAAGAATAAAGAACAAACAGCAGGTTAAATATTTTAACACAATGCAGTTCTAAACGTGAACATTTTATGCTAAGGCATAACATTAATTGCAGCAGTGAGCCCATTGTATCACTGTATGTTAACATTTTCTTTTAAAGCATTTTGCATTTTATGTATCATTTATTCAGAATGCCAGCATTGTAGCACAGATGAATTTTCATAATGTGTCAAAAACCCAGCAAGGGAGATGGCATTTGTCATGAAGAAGAAGTTACACTTACTTTTGAAATAATCTAAAATAAAAGTACATGAACGAGGGAAAGTCATTAATTTTTCTTACACTTCAGTTAAAAAATAGCTTTTGTAGTTAGAATTAGTTTATTAAAAATAACTTGTACACTAAAACATAGCTTACAGATGTCATGTCATTTCAGTTTAAAGGAGCCTAACAGAAATGAAAAGCATCCTTTAACAACTAAACATAATTACTAACTTAAATTTATATTTAGAAGTATAAGGAGAACCCAGATAAGCTACATGTTCTTGCACGTTGACAATTTTTCTGTAGTGGATTATTGACCTTCACTCATTTTCCTCAGCTCTACGCCTACACAGATGTGCAATTGAATATCCTTTTTCTCTATCTGGCACACAAATGACAGCAGTCATAGCCTAACATATAATTATATTACAACTTTTTTTTTTTTTACTGACAAGTACATCCATTTCTGATAATTTTCTTTTTTCAAAATAGATTTCCCTAAAAGCAAGAAAAAAGGAATATTCACAGAACACTTTACATTTTTAGACAACTGCCTCAAAGGAGAACAGAAACCTGTGTTTTCATTTTATTTACAAGTATATTAATGGAAGAAACAGGGGCAATAATAATAAGTTCTGGAGATAAACACTATTGCAAATGAAAGTAAAAGGAATTAAACAAGCCTCCTCTATGTATGTGTTTAGTCATTTAAATGACATTGTAAGAGGCTATACGTCATACATTAAATAAAAGAGGATTAAAGCAGATGCTCTTTGTCTAAAAAACATCACTTAGGTATTCACATTGCGAACACTGAATACTTTTTTGGAGATATGCTTCGCGGTATATTCAGAATTCTTCACTCTTGATTTTTTTCTTTTGTCTTGGTTGGCTTAACTTCTGTTTGTCCTTACTTCTCTAACTAAATAATGTAAAAATCACATTTAATCCAGGTTGTTATCCTTTATATTGTTATACCCAACATATCCTGTCTTTCCCCTTTATTTATTTTTCTTTTTTACTACTGCTTGTATTAGTTATATACCTATATAAAACGCTTTGGGCATATGAACACTAAAAAACATAACTGGCATATAAAGTTTATTCTACTGATTCATCTACTATCTTCTCCGCTGCTTCTTGTGTAATATTTATCCTTTTCACTATTTCACCTAACAATGGCCTCATTCAGTTCCTCCGTTAACCTTGAGTTCACCACTCTTTTTGTTAAGCTGCTTTTAAACCATCCCATTCTCTCCACAAAACATCTGCTAAATTAACTCAGTTTCAAATTATCTACTCCGAATTGTCACTCACTTCCTTTCTTTCTCTCTCATCTACCCATCATCTTCACCTGATGACAAATCATATCTTACCTCAGTCTTCCATCTCTCATCAGCGTGTTTATATATCAAGCTACCTTTGCTTTTCTCATAGATCAAGCTAGCTATCGTATTTCACTGTTCTAGTAAGTGCTATGAATGCATTTGACCAGTGTGCCCTCATATTATCTGTGTCCACCATGGCTGGCTTATTACCCAGGTAATGTCTGAGTAGTGCCCCTGGAGGAGAGTCGCGCACGCACACACACACACACACACACACACACACACACACACACACACACACACACACACGGAGGAGAGTCGCGCGCGCACACACACACACACACACACACACACACACACACACACACACACACACACACACACACACACACACACAAACAAGCACACATGTACAAATGCACAGTCTTGACAGTTTCTTTGTGTCTGTTTTGGAGGGAGTAAAGAACAAATAATGCAGGACTCTGGAGCATGGACAGTGACTACAGATGCATACAGCATGAGAGGCTGTGTACACTGCATTTTAGTTGTGCTGTAAGCCCTACCTAAACCTTGCTATGTTGGATTAAGACACATAGCTGGAGTAGCTATGTACACTGGATGTCATTAGCACCATGGATACATTCACACACAATGTTAGGCTGTGTCCTGTATTCACAGCACCTCCCTGTAAACTCTCCTTAGAATAGCCACTTCATTCTGAATCAACCTTAAAACGTGTTAGAATAGTGATAACAAGAATGATTGCCCCGCCCCCGTCAGATTCCTGACATACTTTTTATATTGATATCGCCATAGACTTCTGCCAAACGTATTCCAATAAACTCCGGAACAAAAACCACAGCCAAGGACCAACAGCTAACATGAACAGCTTTATTGAAACAGTTGAGCGCTTTCTTCCCTTCTGTGATAAGGGACTTCGTCAGAACAAAATTACAAAATACCCACACACACTACTAACCCAGCCTTAAATAGTAAACCACTAAATGCACATCAATTAATTCTTAAAATGACAAACAATATATCGAAAAAACAATATGTTATATAAAACATGTATCCAATATAATTTGAAAATTTGAGCAGATAATACCTAACATTACCTAAAATATTATGTTAGATAAATTATATTGTAAAAAACAATGTACCAATCCCCTGAATAAGAAATTTAACCTAATATATGTCTTAATTTTAATATGCTGCATAAGCTAATAGCCTCATTGATACCTGGATACTTTGTGGCATCAAGCCTAAGTTGCCATCTTAGCTCACAGATATCCAAATGGACATCTAAGCATCTACCTTGCCATACATTTGCTGATCCATCTTAAAACCTATTAATGTTGGAAGAATCTATATCCCAGGGAATATGTAATGACTTATTTCTGAATCTAAGGAAGTACTGGAGCACAGAGGTGGTCCTTGGAAGTCAATGTCATTTTTGTCATGTATGTCAAATACAATGCTCATATATGCATGTGTACATGTGTATCCAAAAAAAAAAAAGAACACAGCACATCATTTCATTGTTATTGACTAAAAGAAACTCTTTTAAAAATACCAATGTGAAAAAAATATTTTTTATAGCTTGAATGTTCAGCATTCTAACATAATCCCTAGAGACAGACAGTATGTTGTCTGCGATTCTGTGTGAAAGAGCTTAATAACTTGATAAAATAGTTTACAATGTATTTAAAAGTGGGGAATGAGAATGATACACCAGACACTAGGGATTCAGAAACATATTTAATGTGATAACAGGATGCCTACATCAGTAAAAGCTCTTAGTGTTATGCAGACCATGGTTAGTTATCAATTCACTGGGTGAGAATTCACAGCCCACTTTGCTGCTAATTGAAACCCACTTATGAAAGTTACAGGGCCTGCTTTGAAGTAAGAAATCCTGCAGTTACTGCTGGGAACATGATGAGAAAAATAGATGAGCACAGAGAATGCATAAGTGTCAGTGTGTGACAACACTGAAAAACAAATACAGCACTTTAAAGGGACTAATACAATGTTTGAATCTTTGTTTTGACCATAAAAAAGTTGTACAAATTTTTTTTATTTGTTTTTTATTTAACATTTGTTTACTGGAAAAGCCTGACTGGAACAGAGCCCATTTTCAGCAGAGGCCCAGGGAGAAATACTCCAGATGCATGTCTTTGGAAATGGGTGGATGAAAAAACTGGGTGGCTAGCAGAGGATCATACACAGAGAAATAGAAGATTGAAATGTGACTGAGGAGAAGAAGGAAGAGAAGACTTGTTTTGGTGGGACGGTTTTCCATTTTTGTTAAAAAGGGAAGCTGAGAAAGGATGTTAAAGAAAGTAAAGGCATGATAAGAAGGTGAGAATCATAAGAAGGATCACAAAGCAGAGACAAAGACCAACAAGAGAGGTACTGACACACAGATGGTTGGGTTAACAGTGGAATTAGAGACACACAAGCAAAGGAAGGATATTGGTGATAAGGAGAATTGGAGAACAAATATGGGAGGGTATTGTCACACAAAGGATGTGAACACCTGCATCAGACTGAGGGTGGAATTAGCCTTCTGTATTGCACTGCCTGTATCATACCCAAGGGAAGGTCAGAACACACCCTTATCACCCTCGCCTCTGGGCTTCACCTTAGTTGGTGATGGCAGAGACATGCAATGATGCAACAATCCTAACCACAAAAGGACCATTTGTAGGTGGTCATTACTGGCTGATGATCTCTCAGATTCCAATCATCTCTCCCAACTCCCTGCACGTAAGTAGTATATTCCTCACCCACATCAGTGCACCAGAGGGAGCAATGGTGAACCCATCTAGTGAAGTACCACCACCAAGGGTTGCAAAGGTATGATGGCTGGGCCTGATGGGTAGCCGGAGACTGTGGCCACATGACTAACATAGCAGTGGCAGCTACTGTATAAAATGCAAACATAAATGGAGAGAAATAAGACAACAGATAAAATAATTATAAAAAAAGAATAGTGACAAAGGGAGGAAGATAAAAGTGAAACAAACTTATTTATAAGACACACATATGTTACATATTAAGCAGATCCTCAAAAGGCAACATAACACCACTAAAGCAACACACTTGTATATCTGTGTAATGCCACTAACTACCTACATGTAGTATAGAACTCTGTTTTTAATAGGATTCACTATTAGAAAAGGGATTGAGGGGGCATTTCTAGTGTGTGTGTGTGTGTGTGTGCGTGTGTGTGTATGTGCGTGTGCGTGTGCGTGTGCGTGTGCGTGTGCGTGTGTGTGTGTGTGTGTGTGTGTGTGTGTGTGTGTGTGTGTGTGTGTGTGTGTGTGTGTGTGTGTGTGCATGTCTGTGTTTGTGTGTGCATGTGTGAAGGCTGCCAGCTAGATAGAATTTTGTAAATAATCCTATGTTATTTGTAAATATTAATATGATCCCTAGGCTTGTTTTACAAATGTAAGAAAACTGTGTTATGTGCTGATCTTCAAAAATGTAACCACAGTGTACCCTGCTGGAAAACAGCAGAAATGTGTATTAACTGTATGCCAGTGCAAATGTATGTTTCATGGTAGAAATTGAGACATACAATGTTAACCTGCAAACTCTGAGAAAATAACAGTGCACAGGCATCACAGCATGTCTGTGTTTGTGTGTGCAGATATGCTCATAAATTTCTGAGCAAGACTAATGATGTGCCTATAAACAGCAATTTTGCCATGTTGATGCTCGGTACCTCTGCCATGCTATAGGTATACTCAGCACAATGTCTAAACCTGATATGTGTACAATAATAACCCTGCAAAGGTCACATGAATGGTTAAGCTCCATAACTATAAGCTTAGATTCATGATAACAAAACATGTGCTCTCCATGTACCCTTCTCACATTAAGATAAGCAGTGCCATCTTTACAGGGTCTCACTTTTGTATGCTATTGCATCTAGCAAATATGTAACATACTCTGAATCCAACTATAATTACCAAATGAAAACAAATTCTGTACTCCTGCACATACAAGGCCACTACATTTTCCTGTAATACAGAAAACTTTTTCCAATATAGTCTCCTGATCTTGAAGGGAAAAAAAAGATCATTATGTTAGATGTTTAAAACAAACACATTTATAAATCACAAATACAATATAACTGAGCAGGGAAGACATATACAATACATTTTGGGAGCTATTAGTCTGATCTCTTCTTTCTACTGTCTAAGAAGGGCATGATGGCACCTCCTCAAGGCATTGTATTCATGCCTGCAGTACTCACTAGAGAATGGTATTCTAGTGGGTTTTAACACCAGTCCGGTCAGACTGGGCCTAACATCCACTTTATATGGGAGGGCCTTTATAAGAGTCTCAAAGCAGACATTCCCAGTAGTCCTTGCAATGTTAACAAACCTTTCAATAAGTGTAAAAGCAATTCAGAAAATAAAGGAAATTATTCTTTCCTTGCTGCAACACTGGGGAGTCCTGCCACACTCAGTGCCCTTGGAAGCCATGGCCATTCACCATGGTCATTCCACACATGTATGGCAGGACTCTCATGGTCCTGCCTGTTTGTTTTTTCAACGTGTACCATGCATCCTAAATTATCTTGTTGACATGACCTGTCATAGTGGGATCATTACATAGTGCATAAAATGTCTGTGTGGCAGGGTGATGTTAAGGTATGAAGGATGCCTAGAAACATGTGTAGTAGGTGAGAGATGTCTAACTGTGTGAGCAGCTTTGCCCTTTAGTGCTTCCATCAGATACAAAAATAACATAGTTTTCCTCAAATCTCCATAAAGGTCATTGATCTGCCTGTGTATGCTTATTGTACTTTGCAGGTGGCCATGCTAGTGCACAAAATTAAGAGAGCCTCTTAGCATAATCAGGCACATAGGTGCAATAAGAAGAAACAGCCATTCAGTAGTTTTCACTAACACAAAACCTGTCTTAAAGGACTCAGTTTATGAGTTATAAAGACTGGTAGCTAGTGTATGCCTCATCAAGCTATAAACAATTACAAGCAGGCACTCTACAAGGCTTATGGAAAGTAAGGAGCAAGTTGCTTTACCAAATGCTTCTTGTTTATAAGGTAAGTGCACACTTCAAATATTATCAATTCTCATTGCATTTCCAGAAAATGTTTGCTTAAAGATGTATTGCTGCTGTGTTTACTGAAACATTTGTTATTGCTGTATGTAACTGGTGCATTCACATAGAGTACTGGGAGGTGTTTCAAGCAACAGGGAGTTACCTTGCCACAGAAGGGTGCATGTCCATGAGCAGTACTGCTATACTGTTCCATAGGTTCATAGGTGTTTACTATTGCTAATGACCACAAGGGTCTTTGTAAGCCTAGCCATGCATCCCAAATCTCTGATAAGTTGTGAAACCCTTGATAAGTGTAAGCAGGGGTTTGGGAGATGAAACATTTGCAATCAGGGGGCTTGGAGATTAACCATTTACACAGGTTTCCTATTTCCATTAGAGACATAGGTGCCAAATCAGGGATGAATTTCCTGTTCCCCAACCAGTTGTCCAAGTTGCACTTGAATTGGGTTAGGAAAGAACTCTGCTTTACATGGATCAAGAGCCTGTTCCAGAGAAGATGTAGTCTCTGGGATACATACATGTCTCTCCAGCAGGTCCTATTTATATCACAGGCAAGGTTTAAGTCTTTAGAATGGGTAATTCTGGTGCTGTTTGTTTTGTGAATATGCAGGAGGTCCATCAGAGTGGGGTCTGACAATACCCTGTATGCCAGGCATAAATCTCCCCTCAAAAGCCTTTAGGAGGCAGAACACAGGGAGAGAGCCTTGAAGCAGTCTGCAGAGGACATGTTACTTACACCCTGAATTCTTGTAGTGAGGAATCTCTGTAGACATTCCAATTGTTGGATTTGCCTGGTTAGGTACATATCAAAGGGAGTATTGTACTCAGTGATAAGTCTGATGAATGGTGAATACAGTGGAACAATGACTTCCTTGGACTTAGGTGCCATACCTTTGTTTATAAGTTGCTCAACATAGAATGGTTTCCTCTCTACTGTAGACATGTGATGGTCAAAGGCTAGATTACTATCTATGTGTGTCCCTAAATTCCTGACTACTGGGTCAGATCTAAGGGGTATGTTGTCAATATGATAGTTACCAGGGGTGGATGACTTCCTAAAGGATACTATTATGCATTTCTTGACATTTAGTTTTAGTCCATGGTTCTGACATCAGGTGTTTGCCTGTGTCAGTCCCCTCCTGGCAAATATTTGTGTCAATGTGAGGTTCAGTGACAACTCCTAATTTGCAATCATCTGCAAATTTAGCCACACAGAGACCACTGACATTGGTCTTGACTTCAGAAAAGTAAATCTCAAAAAGGAGCAGTCCAAGGTCTGATCCCAGAGGGACTGCACTTGTGACTGGCCTCTTTGTAGAGGTGGACTCCCCAGTTCTAACCTCCTAGATCCTGTCTGAGAGCTAGTTGGCTATCCACTGGATGACATACAAGTTTGTACCTAACCTCCTGAGTTTGTCAACAATGCCCGAGTGGGGTATTGTGTCAAATGCCTTGGCCAGGTCAAGGCAGGCAGCGTGAACCATTTTTCCCTCTTCCATTGCTTTGGTTACCTTCTCAAGGAAATCCAGCAGGTTGAGTAGGCATGAACTGCCTTTGACAAAACCAAACTGGGTTGGCTACAGTCTCTGGAGGTTTACTATATCTCAGATGATCATTTCCATGATAATTCTTTCCATGGCTTTGCATATAAGAATAGTGAGACTTAAGGGAATGTTTCCAGGGTCTGTAGATGGCCCACCTTTTTGCATTGGGATGACTGTTGATGTTTTCCATTCACAAGGCATGAAGCCTGTTTGAAGGCTACAGTTAAATAGTAATTCCAGAGGCCCTGATAGGTCATGTTTCATGCTATTTAGAAGGCATCCTGAGATATTGTCTGGGCCCATTGATGCAGTGTTCCTGGTCTTAGAGAGAGCATTAAGGCCCTGTTCCCTAGTGATAGTAGAGGGAGTTATATTTGATGGTATTTCCTGAAGGAAGGCTGAGAGGGAGAGAGGGGTAAAGTTGGAGCTGAATTTATCAGCCAGGAGGTTTGCTATATCTTCCGGCTTATTATAGGTGGCTCCATTTACAATGAGCTCTGCACACAATTGTGTATTGCCTTTGAGGCATGTATTGCTATGAGTATGTTACCTTGTCAACTTTAACCATGGTAGTAATGCAATTATGTGAGTATCAACTGTACACTGATTATGTTGTGTAAAGCTATGCACAGTTCACTAACCCCTCTGACTAGGCAGACCACGAGCAGACTAATCACAATCCTGCACTTCATAACAGAATTATGCTGTACTGTCAGTGACTGTTACGTTTTTTTTTTTTTTTTTTTGGTGGGGGGGTGGAGAATGGTGGGTAAGAACCCTTTCATGTTCATTATTACTACTTGATGCACATGCATAACGCACCACAAGTGGGCAATACATGTGTAAAGAAAATTATACTACTGCTCATGTATACCTTTATGGCTGGTGGACAATTGCTAGATTACTACAGACTGTTATGGACTGTCATGTATTCTAACTGCAAAATAGATAATGAGGGAGCATTTGACACCTACACATCTTTAGGCCCTAAAGAAATTAATCTTGTCATACTGTGCATCAGAAAGGCAACTCCTCCTCTTACTTAAGGAGGTATCTGCCGTGTCTCTGAAGTGCATCTGCCCTTAAAAATGTTCTGTCTGTATATGCAGTGGCTGTATCTGTCTGTGTATACAGCCACAGTAGCTTTCTATAGATAAACCTCTATGCAGTCAAAGGCATGGCATGTGGAAGCTCAGCCACTAGAACCCATCACATATCGTGCAACATTGTAACAGTCCAGAGACTGCTACCATTAACTACAGGCCAGGCTTGATGTGGCATCTGTTCAATGCTCCTTTTGTGTGTGTGTGTGGGGGGGCATACTGCAGTAGGTAAACAAACACTGTCCATGAGTATTCAGTATGTATGTGCAACGGCCCACAAAGATATATTCTAGAAACCTACCTGCACAGTGAACACATATCGTGTATCATGGTGGGTGCATAACAGTTACTGATAATCTTTTCTTACATATAGATGCATAGACTCATAGATTGCTACTAGGCTAATGACCCAGGAGAGCTTTCTAAGTCTAGCCAAGTTTTCCTGAAAGAATAATGATGTCCTTTATCTAAAGAGAAGACTGAGTGGCAGGCATTTATAAACCATCTCTGTCCATAAGGGACATGGGTGCCAGACCCAATGTAAATTTTCTATTCTTCATCCACTGGTCTAAGTCGTGCTTATATTGGGAAATAGATGCATTCATTTTCACATGGCTAGAAAGCCTATTCCATAGGAGTGGCAGTCTCTGATACTCATCTCTATCTCTATACCATGTTCATTTTAAGTCACAAACAAAATTCCTATCCCTAGACCTTGTATTTTTGGTACTCTTTGACATACAAATATGTAGGAGATTCATAATTCATATGCTTTCCTTTTCCTTTCACAGCAGGGTGGCAACAAAAATCAAGAAAATGAAATGCAAGTTATCTTTTTTTTAATTTCTCCAGATGTTTTGTGTTACTAATACTGTGATGGGAATTACCTTATTCCTAATTCAGGATATGATTACAGTTCATGAAATTACTACTGCTTCAGTCTTTAATGTTAGTCAAGAATACTACTCTCAGTACCTGTCATGTGCCCATTATTACTTCCTTCTGCATTTCATACAGAGTTAACTGTATTGCTAGGATATTTAAGTGTGACTACAAATTCCATTTTATTAGTCCTGTTGCACCAACTACTACTGTAACTATTCAGGTGTTCTTCCACATTTCTCTCATTTCTGCTTGCAAATCCTGGTATTTTACGACTTTGCATCTCTCAATACATAATGCATTATAATTGCTGAATATAGCAATTTCAAAAATTAAAGCTACTTTATTCTTCTTTACGGCCTATAATATCTGATTTTTAACATCTAATTTCTCAACTGTCAGTACTGGGTGATCCCAGGTAATTCAAACTTCATCATTGTCAGTAATGATTTGAGGTTCATGTTTCCAATGCATCTCATCTACTTCTAAATTTCAGTGTTTACACAATCCCCAACAATGCAGGCTTGCCACATTATTGTGCCTTTCAATATGCAGGGTCTCACCCATGAGTACATAACAACCAAAAGTGAAATACGTAACTGTTTCCAGCTCTGTTTTGCAAACTTGCATTCCTTATGTTTCTCCCAGTTTGTAAACCAATGTGTTTGTAGCCCACTATCTTGGGTAACAATTATTAGCCCTTCATAACTGGGCTTAAATTCACCTCTCCTTTGCCATTCCTGCATCAACCCCAGGATTTACTAAACTTCTGTGCAGGACTAATCTAGTCCTGCACGGAAGCAGCAGTTTAAGAGGACAGCAGTGTGCCATGTGTATTAATAAAGGCACACTGCCTGAATTCCAAATAGTACATGGAGTGTGAACGAGTGCAGGGGATGTGTCTGAGAGCAGAGCTCTCAGTATAAATACTCCCCTGCAAAGTAGAGCAGAAGAATGTGTAAATAAATGAGTGAGACTGCTCACAAGTGTCCGCATATCCCCACCAACAGGCCCCATGTGTTCAGCAGCAACAGTACAGTCAAATAAAATGAAGAAACCCTATTATTATTTTCTTTTAAAACCCAAGTACAGCTAACTGTAGGTGCACGGGTTTGCCTATCACATAGCTACAGTTAAAGCAGCTGAAAAGGCTGAAGAGGATAACAAGGAATATATATGCAAATGAAGCAAAACAGTAATAGTGGAGTGGTTAGACTATCCGCCTAAAGGACGGGCATTCTCAGTTCGAGTCCCACTGCAGCACACATCATTTTCCATGGGAAATCTCTATATGAACATAATTTTACCTCTTTTTGCCATATAACCTACAGAATACCAATTAAATGTGAACTGGAGTACTGCATGAAATGCACATGTGAAGTGTTAGTGTCATAATGAATAAGGCACAAGTAAGCAGGTCTAAGCACAAATAAGCAGCGGTAAGCATGTCCATATGTGTTTGCGCAGGGGTAAGCATTGTCCACACAGAGTAAGCAAAATAGAAGCTAACTGAGTGTAAGAAACTGTAACCGGAGGGTAGCAGTGCTTACCGTCTCACAAACCCACACAAACCCGCTTACAACTGCTTTAAAGTGCCTTGATCATGCTGAATTCAATGGCCCAAGTTCTGCCCAGCAACAAAATAAACAGCTTTGGCAAGGCTCAAACCCAGGACCCTGTACACTATAGTCACAGTAGGTAACCACTAAGCCATCATAGCAATCAATGAGAAAGATTAAGGCCATACATCCCATACACCCACATGGATTTAGATAAATATATACAGCAATATGTGTATATATACATATATATATATATATATATATATATATATATATATATATATATATATATATATATATATATATATATATATATATATATATATATATATATATATATATATATGTGTGTGTGTGTGTGTGTGTGTGTGTGTATGTGTGTGTGTGTAGATATACACAGATATATAGCTATGATAGGAAACAGCACACAAGAATGACATATGTTCACAGGCTATGCCAATGGAAGTTATGGGCGCAAGCAAGAATCATGTAACAAATAGCATGACCTCCACCCCCACAGCCGGACAGAGGAAACATACACACAAACCACAAACATTGTAAATAGTCCACTTCTTCCCAGACCACAGGCAGTACACAACCGGGGGGGTAAATAGTGCAATCGTAAAATCTAATCTTGGAACACAGACAGGAGCATCCCTTCCGGGATGCCCCAGAAATTGGCATATTATAGAAGGAAATTGATGCGATGACCATTCTGGCTGGGGTGTGTACATATCCGGAATACAAGGGTGGGAAAGCCTGATGACCCATGGGTCGAGACAAGGTACGACATGGGTCCCGTGAAATGGAGAGTGGGAAGCATGTAGTGGTGTATTCAGACCTGACCTGCACCCAGAGTAAGGATTGGTGCTGTAGAGGAAGGGCGGGTGGGGGAACTATGAGTAGCTAGTTATGGGTCTAAGTGTGCAGGTGTTGGCTGATGAGGGTCTATATGGACAGCCCCAGAGATGTAAGCAAAAGTGTTCATTGGGCAGAGGCATAGCCCAACGAGCAGACACACCAGCTATGAGTCCCACTGCAGCAAAGTCTAATCTACATGGCAAGGAATGGAATAACCAGATGTAGATGTATATATGTAGAGGTATGTGTGTTTATATCTACCCCTAGCTTCATGGAGCTATACCTCTCCCTCTCCATAGTACAAATGTATACAGACAGAGACAGAATACATATACATACCCACATATAGATATATACATATGCAGACACCCATACACCCATATGTCGTTAGATATATATAGACAGCAATATATGTATGCATACATATACAGATATATCTGTATATTGTAATGTATAGATATATATATATATATATATATATATATATATATATATATATATATATATATATATATTTGTGTGTGTGTGTGTGTGTGTGTGTGTGTGTGTGTGTGTGTGTGTGTGTCTAAATATACACATGTATATAGCTAGGATATGATACAGCAGTTATGAATTACATATGTTCACAGGCCATGCAAATGGGCATGAGGGGTCCAATCAACAAATGTGTAAAACTTAGCATCAACCCCCCCCAGCTAGACTGGTGAAACATACAGACACACAATAAAAGTAAACCCACCACTGCTTCCCAGACTACAGGCAGGATACTACCAGTGGGAGAGACCCGCCAAGTCCAATCTTGATGCAAAGACATGTATGTCCCTTGTGGGACACCCAAAAAGTCAAACATATTTGGGTTTCCTGGCATTACCCCAGTGTCAAATGGCAGGCCACGCATGTTCCCAGTTTACAAGGCAGGAGAAGCCTGATGATCCATGGGGAGGACAACATACGTGATGGGTCCCGAGAAGTGGTGAGTAGGGTGGGGACAGTGTACAGGTGTGGCCAGACCCGATCTGCACCCTGATTAAGGAAGAGTGCCAAAGAGGATGTGCGGATTGGGAACTATGGGTATGAAATTATGGGCATAGCTGAGCAGGTGTTGGCTGGAGTGGGTCTATGTGGACCTCCCCGGGGATGTAAGCAATAGTGTGCATTGGGCAGGGCCACCACCCAATGGACAGCCACTCCCGCTATGAGTCCCACTGCAGCACAGTCTATTGTACATGGCAAAAAACAGAATAACCAGATGTAGATGTACAACTGTAGAGGTGTGTGTGTGTGTATATATACCCATACCTACATGGAGTGAAACCTCCCCTCTCTGTAGTATAAATGTGTACATACAGAGACAAAATATAATGAAACACCCACATAGCTATATACATATGCAGACACCCATACATCCATATGTCATTAAACATATATATGTATATATATATATATATATATATATATATATATATATATATATATATATATATATATATATATATATATATATATATATATATATATATATATATATATATATACAGATGTATACATATTTATGTTTATAGATATGTAGAAATATATATGTATATATGTGTGTAAACACACACACATGCACACACATATATATCTATATATATATATATATATATATATATATATATATATATATATATATATAGCTAGGATATTAATTGAATTATGTATTTAAATCACATCTGTTAGCTGGGTAAGTCTGGCTGAGCTTCTGGCTCATTTACAGCAAAGGCCTGGGGAGAAAAGCTCCTCAGGACTAGAAAACAGTTTTTTTAAATAGTAGTATACAGCATATATATATATATATATATAGATCTATATATATATATATATATATATATATATATATATATATATATATATATATATATATATATAGATCTATATATATAGATATCTGTAGATATGATACACCAGTTAAGGATTACATATGTTCACAGGCCGTGCCAGTGGGGGTGGGGGTCCATTCATCAAACGTGTAACACGTAGCATCAACCCCCTCCCACCTAGACAGGTGAAACATACAAACACACGATACAAGTAAACACACCACCGCTTCTCAGAGCACAGGCAGGTTACTACCAGTGAGAGAGACCTGCCACGTCTAATCTTGAAACAAAGACAGCAATGTCCCTTGGGGAACACCCCAAAAATTAATGATAATTGGAGTCAGTCCCTGTAATGGTTTTTCTAACCAGGCTGTATACATACATGGACTAGTAGGTTTTGCAAGTCTGATGACCCATGGGTCGAGACAACGTACGATATGGGTCCCGACACGTGGAGAGTGGGAAGTGTGTAGTGGCATGGTTAGACCCCACCTGCACCCACAGTAAGGATGAGTGCTGTAGAGGAGGGCCAGGTGGGGGAAATTTGGGTAAGCAATTATGGGCCTAGGCATGCAGGTGTTAGCTGGTGCAGTTGTATTCGGACCGTCCCAGGGATGTTAGTACTATTGCAAATTGGGCAGAGTTTATGCCCATACCTCTCAACTTCTAAGAGCTAAACCACTGGACACAACCTAAACCATTGGGGGTACAAATAGGGACAAAAAGCACATATTCCACTTACAACCTTAGAAAGCTGATAGAATAATAGGTTATGCATTAGCATGACACGACTGAAGGATGTGGAGTCTTAAACCAAATTACTTGTCTGTATTTAATGGTGTCATTTCCCAGGTATTTGCCAGACAGGTGCAGATTGTAAGAGGAACACACCAATATTATGAAGCTAACTCTGGACAGACCATGGATTCTGTACAGTCGACAGGCATGCTTACGCCTAACGGGCAGCCATTCCCGATATGGGTTCCACTGCAGCACAGTGCAGTGTACATGGCAAAGTTCAGTATAACCATATGTGTTGCATTACCCACTACACAACACCTACGGACACATGGTTGCAAAACCCCACTGTAGGCTTGTAAGCCGATGTAATAGGCATTGCAAGGTATTATTGAAGTCCTCACCCCCACCCAGGGGTGTGAGTGTCCAACGCAAAAACCAAATGCAGTGCATATGGCCAGCTGTGGACCTTCCCTGCAGCCATCTTGCACATCCCTGGATAATCCTCCTACTAACACCCCCCTTTGTGCCCCATGCACACCACATACCTAACAGACCCTGTTCCCTTCCTCTTTATGTCTACGTGTACACATAGGTGGCACCCTCTTCCCCCAAAATATATTGCCAGTATCGGGAACCCCAACCCACATGTAGTATCACAGCTGTCCCACAGGACATATGTAACTAACACATGAAGGAACACCACAAGAACACCTGGAGCAGCACAGGCTCACCACCTTGCGAAACCCGCCCCCCACCTCACACTCTATACCACAACATCAACTAGTAATACCGACAACTCTTGTCCTGCCTCGCATACAAATCCCAACATCTGACATACCTTCCCTATTGCTCCCCATCCAAATATACCTACAGGCTACTATACAGTTACAATGTCACCCCCACTACCTACCTACCTACTCCCTAGCTGTTTGCCTCTGCTGTACCACGCAGGTATGGAATAGGTACACCTACCCTGAATACCTGCATGTAACCTATCCTGACCTGTGAAACAGGAATCCAACCTCACCTTAAACTAACCTTTGTCAACAGTCATACCCTCTCCCCCACCTCACACTCTATACCACGACATCAACTAGTGATACCGGCAATTCTTGTCCTGCCTCACATAAAAATCCCAACATCTGACATACCTTCCCTATTGCTCCCCATCCAAATATACCTATGGGCTACTATACAGTTACAATGTCACCCCCACTACCTACCTACCTACTCCCTAGCTATTTGCCTCTGCTGTACCACACAGGTATGGAATATGTACACCTACCCTGAATACGTGCATGTAACCTATCCTGACCTGTGAAACAGGAATCCAACCTCACCTTAAACTAACCTTTGTCAACAGTCATACCCGACATGTAAACCTGACCTAAGCTTGGATAATACTGACAGTTTAACATAAACTAAGCATGTTTAATGGGAGACATTGCTATGTTATGTATGTTACCCTCTTGATCACCTCAGTATTAATTGGGATACGTAGCTGGGGTCAATGTGGAGCTCTACACCCCGGGCCACTGCTGACAATGGACAAGCATACAATCTGAGTGTCCTGGTTGACAGATGTGAATAAAATGCATGATGCTGCGTGTGTGTATGCGGGAGCAAGTGGGTGTAAGCCTGTTTGGCTGCTGGTATGCGAGTACCACACTGGTAAAGCAATGTAGAGGCTAACTGAGGGCAAAATGCCGCAACCAGAGATCAGTAATTCTGTGCTACGTGCAAACAAGTGCATACCCACATACAAATGTTCTACAGTGCCTCAGTCACTCTGTAGCCAACAGCTGTTGTTGTGGCCATTAACAAAATAATCTGCAATGCCAGGTTGCAAACTCCTGACCCCGCACACTATAGTAGACATGAATTCCACTAAGCCATGACTGATACACATTCAGCTGCTGTGATCACAAACACATCATTCAGCATAGGCATCCAACAGTATAGGGAATGTATATAAGAATGTAGATTAATACCAGAACACATGTGTACATTGCACAACCACAGTACTATGAGCAGTCTATGTGCAGCACAGAACAGTGCCTGTCCAATAATGCTATGAGAACAGTAGTCCTGCATAATACCAAAGGGAATAATGATAAACTGTGCACACCATGGGGGCGTTTGAGTGTGCTTCATGCAGAGCATGTCACACCTGGGGTGTTGGTACTGTGGAACCGGGAGATGAGGCTGGCCAGGTGTGTGAGCAAACCTCTGCTACACAATACCCTGGCAGGATGCTACCAGTGGGAGAAAGACTGTAGATGAGCTAGTTCTACTCTTGACACAACAACAGGTCAGTCCCTGGCGGGATGAACCAACAGTTGTGGGTCACATCAATGTCATCACTGGTATTGGAGGAGGATCAGGGGAAGGCTGGTACATACATGGACTAAATGGATTAGGAGCCTGCAAATGCTTGGTTGGGGACAGTATACTGGAGGTGTACTGAGACATGCAGAGAGGGAAATGTGTGGAGGTATAGTATGGCAGGGCCAGCAACCGGGGAATGGATGGATGCTGTGTACGTGGAGCTTGTGGGCTGGGGGAAGGGAACATGTGTATGTCATTATGGTAGACATATGCAAACAAAGCAAAACAGCAATAGTGTAGTGGCCAGAGCATCCGCCTAATGCGCACACATTCCCGGGTTGAGTCCCACTGAAGCACATCCTATTTTCCATGTGATATCCGTATGTTACCTTTATTGTGCTGTATAACCTACTATGTAACATTTATATTTGCACAGGAGTACTGCCTTAAATGCACATGTGAAGTGTCATAAAGACTGAGGCACTAGTAAGCATGTGTAAGCGTATAACAGCAGTTGTATGCATGGATACGCAGTTGTAAGTGTGTGTACGCGTATTCACTCAGGGGTAAGCATTGCCTACATAGATTGAGCTAAGTAGATGCTAGCTGTGTGCAAGGTAATGCAACCCAAGCTTAGCATTGCTTAGCTCTGTGCATACACACACACACACACACACCCACATACAATTGCTCAAATGTCCCTAACTCACTCTGTATCCGAAAGCTGGTGTTTTGCCCTGAAACACAATATACAGCCTGTGGAAGGGCCACACCCGGGATGCTGCACATCATACATAGTTTCATAGGTAGGTACTAGGCTATCAGCCCAAGGGCCTACGTAAGCCTAGCCAACAATGTTCCCTGGCTTATGCCTCTCAAGAAAGTTATTTTTCTGTGCCACTGTAGAGCAGAGACAGAGAAGTGATCCCAGAAGTGTATTTTCTATGTCCCATCCACTCATCAAGATTTTTCTTGAAGAGTGCTAACGAAGAACTTTGCTTGACATAGATGGGTAGCCTGTTCCAGAGTATGAGAAGTATCTGGGATAGGAATATAGCCATCCAGCATGTCCTGTTTATTGTGGTAAGAAGGTTTAGGTCCCTAGAGATTGTAGCTAGAGAGTGTATCTCGGAGGGATTTCTTTAGGTGTAGCATGTCCAACAGCTCTGGGTTTGACATAGCTTTATATGTTAGGCAGAGATCACCTTGGAGTAGGCGATATGCTATGGAGTAAAGCTGGAGTTTTTTGAGGCGGTCAGTGTAGGGCATTTGTTTGATACCAGTAATTCTCTTTGTGAGGTACTTCTGTGGCCTTTCCAACTGCTGCAGATGTCTTGTAAGGCACATTCCAAAAGGGGCATTGTACTCTATAATGGGTCTAATGAGTGTCAAATATATGGAAACAATGACCTTTTTTTTCCTGGATGAGAACCCTTTTATGATGAGGTGTGCCACGTAGAAGGACTTCCTGACTACTGTGGCAATGTGACTATCAAAGGAGAGACTACTGTCCACCTGGGTCCCAAGGTTTTTTATCACACATTCGGTGTTAAGTAGATTACTGCCTATGTGGTAGTTCATGGGTACAGAGTTTTTACCAAAGGGGATGACACTGCACTTTTTGGCATTGAACTTGAGGCCATGGCTCTGATACCAGGCATCTGTCTCAGTGAGGCCCTTCTGTAGGATGTCTACGTGATTTAACATTAAACCATGACAGATGTACATAACCACTCATTCCACATACATATCCAGCACAATCAGTCAGCAGCACAGGGAATGTAGCAATAACACACCACACAACCTCCTAATGCATGAATCACAGACATAGTGCACCATAATGTGGGTACATATAGGGATATCTGTCATATACTGCTCTAATACACTTCAAACATTGCAAGTTACACAGTTATATGTCGTAGAACACATATATTGCTGGGGATGATACGTCTGATACCTGTCTGCAGGAATGACTGACCTCAGTCCTAAGGTCATCCATGTCAATTGCCGAGAGAATGAGGTACAGGCCACCCATGTAGGCCAAACATGCATGCACATATGGACAGCTATACATCTGTTAATGTAGAGAGATAGACAGCTATAGGTATATATATATATGTGTATGTATGACTCACAAATAACTGTATAACAGCAATCGTACAGAGCTAGATTAATATGTTCAGTGTATATATCCATATATATATATATATATATATATATATATATATATATATATATATATATACATATTTATATATATATATATATATATATATATATATATATATATATATATATATAGATATAGATATATATACATAGCTAGAGCTATATCAATGTCCAGTTCTCTCCCTCCACATATGGGGGTGTAACATATGCACTTGTGCAGATATACATAAATAAATAAATAAATATATATACATATATATATATATATATATATATATATATATATATATATATATATATATATATATATATATATATACACATATAGACATGTGTAGGTGATTTTCACATGGGAATAGACTCCTGGCCCTCTCCATATGACATAACTGACCATGAGCACAGTTAATGCTGGTGAGAGCACACATGAGGGACACCTGGTAATTACTGCAATGTAATCCCCCTTCCGTAATGGATATGCTTTGCAAACCAATATCCAGTACATGTAATACTTGACAGCAGGACCCACCACAACACAGCTACAAGGCTCCAACAGTTATCCATGTCACCTGTACATATCAGGCCAATATCTGTAACATATCATGCAGATACGCCATTGTACCATAAGAAATGTACTATGTTGAAGGGCTACACATTACAACGGTACAGATATGCACACACATCCATACATTGATGATCATGCGCAGGTATTTTTATATATATATATATATATATATATATATATATATATATATATATATATATATGTGTGTGTGTGTGTGTGTGTGTGTGTGTGTGTGTGTGTGTGTGTGTGTGTAGATACGATATATGGGATATATGGGTACATACACATACACAGAGACAAAGTTTATTAGTAGCCATACATGTGTATCAGCAGTGTGGATGTACTGGGTGAAATGTATATCCCCAGCCATAAGCCCTGTAACCGGTACCTGTGACGTGTGGTATGGCAACCAGCCCCACAAAGAGGATACTTACATTGCACATATACCCACTCACAGTTCAAAGGACATGACACAACACACAGGTATGTATACACAGACAATCTTTATTTGTGTACCATACAATAATGTATATTCAACGACAAAGCGAAAAGCCACCAACTGGATACGAAACACATTTATTATAAAACCAAAAACAAACTTCAGGATTTGCAATAACAAAATAAACAATGAAATGTGAGCCCTTTCATTTAATTAATATTAAACATCATCAGACAATACTTTTAAAAACATCACTTCGTTTTATAACTTCCTGTAATTCAAAAAAGCCCACCATGTGGCTCTTCGAATTCGCGCATGCCTAATAACACTAAATGGGGAAATAGAATCTAATGATTATCTATATAATAAATTATGTATAGACTCATAAATCATAAAATATATGCTTAAGTTATGAGTCATTAACCAGAATGTATGTGGATTGACTGTATGAATAATATATTATTATTTAAAATGAATATTTACATAAATATATATAAATTAAATGAATATGAATTAAATTAAATTGAATTCATGCTTGCCTCACAACAATAATTAAAATATCTATAATATAAATTATTCAAAAATTATTTATTAAATATATATAATATAATACATTGTATTAATTTAATTAAAAATCTATACATATATTTATTAATAAATTATTTTATTTTAATCTTTAATTTTCTTTCTATTTAATGCCTTAAGCTTTAAAATTGGGGCTATTGAACTACGTTCATTAATTCCTGGCCACATGTCAGCCTGTACTTTGATTTGCCATTGTAATTCTTTTTGTTCTAAAAATAACCTCCAAGGACGTTTATCATCTACTTCTACATAATCAATTACTGTAAAATAGAACTGGTGATCTATAAATTCATTAATATGTTTTGCTAAGGCATTATTTTTTTTATTTTTCTTTATGGAATATTGATGTTCATAGATTCTTTGTGATAACATTCTCTCTGTTTTTCCTATTTAAAATATAGGACAAGAGTTGCACATCTCTAAATATATTACTGCTTTAGATTTACAATTATATCTAATTTTCAAATAATATTTTTTATTTCTTAAATGAAAATCATGTCCTTCTTTAATTTTGAAACACCAATTGCAGGTTCCACATTTATTCATCCCTTTTATTATACTACTATTTTTTGTTGTTATATAAGATCCACTTTTTAGTATGTCTTTAAAGCTTCTACCTTTTTCGTAAACTATTGCTACCTGCTGTCTGTAACATTGATGCCCACACACAGGAAGGATGTCCATCACACAGGGAATGTACAGGGAATGCGCCGACATGATGTAGAGATTCATAGTGGGTGGTTGCCATGACAGTGGTAATTGGAAGTACTACACATGTGTAGTCATACCTGTTATATGGCTATCTGGATATGTACATGTCCATATCGTCCCACCATATGTCCTGGATGTGGAGTGTAGTGCTACCACAGCCCCTATAGTCCCAATGTTGTAGTAAAGGGGGATGTCTGGTATGTATAGCTGGTATATTAGTAGACATTTGCTACTGTCACTGGGATTGTTGTCACAGACATGGTGTGTGTGGAAGGTGACATATGCTCATAACATGTGTGCCAATGGCTACTGACAGACATCCTAAGGTTATCATGGTACAGTACCTGCATATATAGCAGGCTTGACAGCCATGTCACAGCACAGGGTAGGCTACACCTGTGTGACAGTGCATAACCGCAACCAATGTGAACACAGCCACAGCCACATATGGTACACTAGCAAACTAGTACAGTATATGGACTATCTGTCCTACACCTTCCTCATATGTGCCACTCACAGCATGACCCTACATTTACTGGACTGCTACACAGTCCGGTCTGATGGCTGCCTGTGGTATGGGACATGTGTGTGTATGGCCCTACACACATGTAAGGTAATACGGTACCATACAGTGGGGCAGCATGTAACAACATATAGAAGGGGAGATAGGATAATGACATCTACCACAGTCTGTACACAGGCCACAGTACATATTAACAATATACACACTGCTGACATTCACCATCACTACATAACCCTCAGTACTGTACAAGCATCCACAGGATTTTCAGGGTATGGCATTAAGTGTAACCTCTACTCTACATGACATATGTAGCACTCTGATATATTACTGGCGTGTTATCACATATGTTGACAATGTTTACGGTGTACAGCACATATGCACCACTTCATGCACGACATATGTACAAATGTTGACAGAGATGTGCTGACAGCACATACACAGGGCCAGTATAGACATGTTGCTGTGATATCCTCATTAATCTACCATTGTAACGGGGTTTGTTGCAACATATGTCCAGTGAGGGATATGTAGTCAATAACTGTCACGGCCTTCACCATCAACAGACTGCAATCCTCACAGTACCTTCTGCATTCCACAGATAGATGCATCATGGCTAACACATGACACCAAGGGCACAACACTGCCCAGTCTGCAGATGAGCCTGCAGATGGGGATTCCTGATATACATGGAACTGACATAGCAGGTATTGCAACATGTACAACAGGCATATCCAGACAAAGACTATTAGTCCAACCTTACTCCACATGCAGTATAGCAGCGCTTACAGTTCGTAGGCAGGTCAGGCACATCCCCCTCCTGTTTGTTGCCCTCTTCCCACAGTTTATGTTGTTAGAGGTAAATCCCCAACCCATCTAAAAAGCTGTTTGCCAAACTACAGTTCTAGCTCCTGCTCACAGTGACAGACAAGGGCCAATACCACCAGGATGTTCCCAGGTAGTGGAGTGTGTTTCCATGCAATTGGCTATGGGAATGTTACCACACCCATTACACATGCAATCGACTATGGAAGGCCTGCAAAACATGCAGAGGCCATCAGCTGATCTTGAGCATCACGTTAAATACACATGCTGTTGCCTAGGCAATGCAGGTGTGGGCCTCCACATCCACCAGAGAGGGTGTTGGGGAGGCAGACAGAGGCGAATACATGTCAGTGAAGGGTGGGAGGGTAAAACTGATGCATGTTTGTGTCAGACACCTACCAGCACACGGTATAATACACCCGACAGCTATGTAGTGCTATCACAGTCCGATGCTGTTATTGGATGCACTACATGTGTTATCTGGTGTGGAGCACTCAGAACATTTATGTGATGGTGAGTGACATCTGCAACAGGGATGCAGTACATATAAGGTAGGTGATGTACACGTGCCAGGATCTGAAGAAGTTTATTTAACTGAATGCACTTATCCTGTTTGATCTGCAACCTAAACAGCACAATTTGTGCTTTGTATTTCTTCGTTTTATTAAAGCTTGTATCCTAACAGAATCTTTAAGTGTACTTCTCCTTGTGGTAGAAGCCTTTTTTTCATTTTACTATATGTGATGGTGAGTGCCATCTGGTACAGGGATACGGTAGATATACAGTAGGTGACGTACACGTGCCTGTCTGCATGAACAGGTGCCAGCGTCAGCACAGGCACACTCACACAGGGATGCACACACATTAACACACTTGGCAGGGCCATGACTGTATCCCTTCACTAGTGGGATTGCCACAACACATCAATGTGCAGGGAACACATGCACCACATGAGTGATATGGAGGTTGTATGGGCAGTGAGTATGAGGGGGTGTCAGACATAAGGTGGCATGCTTCACTGTGCCCTGGAGGAGTAGTGCATGTGGATGTGGTCATAAGCACCATATAACGCAAACACAGACACACAGGGTCCAGTTTGGACATACATTGGTGCATGTCTGCATGGGTGTGTGGTGGCCAACAGTGCCAACAGGCTATGCAATGGTAGGCAATGTGTATACCTTGACATTAGCCCACATGACAATGGTCTGCATTGTGGCACAGGCCTTTAGCTTCTGCATTTGCCAGCACAGGTGGGTATTGCATCCGTCTTCCAGGCACCTGGGTGACCATTGTGTGTGGCCAATGCTGTGCATCACTTGCCATGTATGTGTTCTCTAGTCCATGACTTGGATGATGTCTAGGATGTGCACACATCCCACATGCATGTACAGTGACATGTGGAATTGTACCTGGGGTGTCTGACCCATACTGTGAACACAACTTATCATCAAATGTGCCTGTCTTGCCCACATGTGGCAGAGAGTGGTACTGGTCATCAGATTTACCCTGCACCCACATTGATAGCATGATAGCATTTCCTGATGTCAGTGTCATCAGTCCATACAGGCCATGTTGTCAGGCATGGTATGTCCGTCGTGAGTCACATGTGAAGGCACAGTGGGGTTGCTAACTGTGATTGGCAGGTCTTGATATCACATATATGGGTATGGCTTTGCACCCCAGCCTCTCAGCCATTTACATCTGTTATCCCTGTATGGTTGACATTGTGATATACAGTAGGGACACCATAAATTAAATTAGCAAAACCCCTCCACATTGCCCACAGGTGTCACAAACTCACAACCATCTCTACACAGGACACCAGTTACACACACACACACCTGTCACGTCTGGGAGTAGAACCCCTACCTAACTGGTTTACTACACTACAGCACTACACAGTTATATTACAAGCCATGGACATTACTGAAGTTCATCTTCCCCAAAGGTGTATTTCACAATTAATGACATCAGCAGGACTACCAAAGTAGGGCATTTGTAATGTACTGCGAGTGAGTACCCTATAAAGCATTGCTCCATACACAGACACTGAAACACACACATCACATCTGGAACTGACATGGATGGAGATGGAACACTACCACCATTAAAAACCAAAACTAGAAGCAAAACCAAACTACGAATGCAAACCACTTGGCACCACAGGACCCGGAAACAGGTACACAAAGGCTTTCAAAATAAGCAGTAGAAGAAATCAATCAGCTGCTAGGTCTCCAATAAGATCCTTTAATATGACAAGGCAAAGTTAAAATCACAGTCTCTTCCAAGCGCTTTTACTCGACCACTTGCAAGCTTTTTTAAGGCAAAAAACATGAACTGGAAGTTCATTCACATTAAATACTTCCACAGTCATCACACGACTTTCTGTGGATCTTTCCCAAAAGGAAAATCACCATATAAGGCAAATTCTAAAATACATTCTTATTGTCATTAAAAAATGATTCATTTTGTAAAAATGTCTTGGCAACTGAATAATCATGTTAAACATAACATTAAATCAAAATGTTACAATGTACCAAGACAATTCTGCAGAGTGTTTTTGTAATCACAAATAAATGCCATTCTAAATCACACTACAGCAGTACACAATTACAGAATGTGCTACAGTGATTACTGGGCTATCAATTTCCCAGAGGTGTACTTCTAGATGTGTGACATCAGCAGCCATGGCAAAGTAGAGTATTTGTATTGTCTGGAGTGTGGGTAGCCTAAAAAGCATTGCTTTCTACCCAGTCAGACACACACACAGTTGCCAGGGCTGGGGTTTAAACACCTACTTAATTAGTTTATCACACTACAGCAATACGCAGTTACAGGACACACCACGGCAATTACTGGGTTAGCATGTTCCCAGAGGTGTACTTCTAGAAGAGTGACATCAGCAGCCTTGGCAAAGTAGTGTATTTGTATTGTATGGAGTGTGGGTAGCCTAAAACGGCATTGCTTTCTACCCAGGCAGACACACACACAGTTGCCAGGGCTGGGGTTCAAACATCTACTTAACTAGTTTATCACACTATAGCAATATGCAGTTATAGGACACACCATGCCAATTACTGGGCTATCATGTTCCCAGAGGTGTACGTATAGATGAAAGACATCAGCAGCCTTGGCAAAGTAGAGTATTTGTATTGTATGGAGTGTGGGTAGACTAAAAAGCATTGCTCTCGACCCAGTCAGACACACACCTAGTCACACACAATTGCCAGGGCTGGGGTTTGAACACCTACCTAACTAGTTTTCACACTATACCAATATGCAGTTATAGGACGTGCCACAACAATTACTGGGCTATCATATTACCAGAGGTGTACGTCTAGATGAGTGACATCAGCAGCTTTGCCAAAGTTTAATATATGTATTGCTTGGAGTGTGAGTAGCCTAAAAAGCATTTTGCTCTACACAGTCAGAGGCAGACAGGCACACACACAAACACACACTCACACAATTGACAGGTCTGGGGTTAGTACTACTACCTAACTACTCTGTCACTACAGCAGTATGCAGTTATGGGATGCACCATGCATTTTACTGAGCTATAGCTCTCCCAAAGGTGTAATTCACATTGGATGACCTCAGCAGGCTTGTCATACTACTGCTATGGGGAGGGCAGTGTGTGCATGGGCCATACCCCATTCATGAAGGGGTTGACATACCACATGTGGGCACACACGGGGTCAGATGTCACAGGTGCATGTATACAGCTACAAGATGGCTTCTTCCTTGTACAATCTTGTTGCACAGCTGGCACGTACACCACATAGTCTGTCATGCTGACAGGTACTGGTGGCTAGTATCCGCAGTGGGTAACATTCGCACCTCATGTGTTGGGGGCCCTTAGGCTGTGTGCCAGTTGGGATAGGCCTGCATGGCTTCTTGTCACAGTCACCCTTTTCCACACATCTATCCCCATGCGCCTGTGGCTTATTATAGTGTATTGTCCTTACATATTTGTCTGCATTCCTATCCACTGTGTGAGCAAGGCAGGAGTGGTGCATACTGACATGTGTTCACACTGAGAACTGCAACTTCTAGATATGTTTGGTCCACTGGGGTTTGCAGGCATGGCCTTCATGTGTGTGAGCATGCCCAGTATGACCTCTCAGTATGTTGTTTACTGACATTGCCTTCACTGTGTGAGCATGCCCAGTATGGCCATCTGTGTTGCATGTGTGGGCCACGTCCAGTTTGTTTGTACTGTGGTGCTGCCCTTTTGTTGTACACCAAGGGGTAGCATGCTGTGTCTGCAGGGTATCCACTGGTCATCTGCCATTGACTGTTGCTACATTTCTGCATAGCAGGGGGGCACTGACTGTTTCTACTGTTCTACACAGGAGTAGGGGGGCACATGTGACTGTTACTCTATGTGTATGTTTGATGGGGGGGCGCACCTGACACTTGTACACATTTGCTAGGACTGTACTGGTAAGTCAGGTACTCCATTTCAGTCTGTAGTCTTACCTATCCCGCTGGCTAGGGCTTACCAGTGTAGTACAGATTCTAGGCTTGTTTACCTACATATTAGTGTCTGACTTCCTAGCCTTCACAACTTACATCCGACTGCCTGGCTTGCTGTGGTCTGTCTGTGCAGGCCTGGGGGAGGGGTTAACCATAGGGCATATTCAGAGGCCATAGTACAACATTTGTTTGTGTTTGTCTTCACCTGTCCTGCTGGCTGAGACTGTTGCTGGGTATGTGATCCTTCCTGACTGGTATGTGTGGCTCTTATGGACACCCCTGTCACACAGGCCATTTCCTGCAGTGGGTTTTGTCACCCTGTGTAGTACTGGCTACTAACATGATTCCAGTATGTGTTACAGATCTCATGCTGCCACTATGGGTGTCTACTCTCTGCTGCCTTGACATCCGGCCACCCAATTCCCTTGCATATTCACATCCATACCATAGCTACAGGTAAAAACACATTCTACTCCATTTGACAATTGGTAGGTTGATTGACTTACCTTGAGGGTGTGTCAGACTTGAGGATGGTGCTGGAGGGCTGCCTATATTGGATGCACATAGTACACTCCCTATACATGGTTAGGCACAGGTAGTGTCATGTTTGGCATCCCTTTTACTGTCTGTGCGAGTCAGAGAGAGGTGTCATTCCCTGGAACCCTACTGTGTCAGTGCATATGCTATGCATTGCCTGTTTGCCATGGTCAGGGAATACTGGGCATGTCCTGTTCTGCCTACTGGAGCAGGCTCAGGTTGTTCCTCCTCCGAGTCACTCTGTACCTGCACAGGCCTTGGCATTGGTGGGGGTCTGTGTGGCCCTGCCCCATGCTGTTCCTGCTACAGCTGTTTCTGAAGGATCATATTGTGTAGCATAGCACATACCATTACTATATGGGTACATGTAGCTGGTGAATACCGCAGGGCTCCACCTGATGTGTCCAGACACTGGAACCGTGACCTGAGCATCCCAAAGACATGCTATATTATATGCCTGGCCTGTGCGTGTGCATCATTATGGCATTGTTGTTCAGGTGTGTGTGCATTTCTGATGGGTGTTATCAGCCACAGCTCCAGTGGGTACCCAGTGGGTACCCATCATCCCCCACTAGGTAACCGTAGAGGATGTCCACATTGGCAAATCTGTGGTACAGCTGCATCAGTTGCCATATGTGTGAATCATCATAGCTTCCAGGGCAGCCAGCACACACGTTCAGTATATTGTCCTGGGCATCACATACGACCTGGCAGTTGATGGAGGGGATGCCCCTGCTGTTGATGTAGGCCCTACCCTGCTCACCAGTTGGTGCTTTGATGTGTAAGTGCGTGTAGTCTATAGCACCCACTACCCCAGGGTAGTTAGCTATTGGGTGGAAGAGACGCATATTGAGGGTCAACACCTCATGTGTATTGAGGAAATATACATGCTCACTGGCATGTGCTGACATTGCATCCAGGAATTGGTGGAATACTTTGGATGCTGATGCCTGTGAGATGTCCATGTTATCCCCAGTTGTAGTTTGGGAGGTACCTGTGGCTAGTATACCTAGGGCGGTATCCACTGGGAAGGGTTCCCCTCGGCCAGTGTGGTGTGTTAGGTGTTGCCTGCACAGCTCAACTATTTGATGTAGGAGGTCTCTGTCCGCCCTATCGTGCTCCACTATCTCCAGCTCATGCAGCCCCTGGTAGGTTACCCTGGGTCTGTACACTCTTCTCTGTCCCCTCACTGTGGGTTGTTGCGCAGCATTGACATCCTCACCACACTCAGCCTCTTGCACATGTTATTCTATGTTCCCTGCTGCAGCCCTTCTCATTTTGTAGGTTTGGTTTTAAAATTTCCTTGCTTGTATACACAGGTGTAGAGTGTGGAAAAACCGGGGGGGTAGGTGTTTGCTTGGTTTATAGTGGTGTTCTGGGCTGGGTTGGTCTGCTTCCTGTGTGATTAGCTGATTCTGATACATTTCACCTGGCAGCTCAGCTAGGTCTCTTTGATTACCTTCCTACTGCTGTTTTCCCTTCCCATTGCCTCCCTTTTTAGGCCCGAGTGCGCGCCATGCAAACAGAGTGCTCAAATGTGCATGGAGCTGCTTTTTCCTGTTTTAACTTCCTTTTTCTTTCTGTACAACCTGGTGCACAGTGCGCACACCCACTATCACTTTGTAAAGACTGCGAGACAGGTTTAGACACACCCCTAGCTTAGCTGTGCTATGCTAGGAGCAATCCCGAGCCACAGGTCTCCAATTCACTTACAGTATGCCTGACACACCCCCACATGATGTTACCTATATTCTAGTCTTGCACCCAGCTATTTATACTCTTACACTCTTGGGACCTGCCTCACACCCTGGGAAAATCTGGGATTCACTAACCCTTCCCTCATTTGCATAGGATTGCTTGCTAATGCATAGTTACATGCCCCACACTGAGCCTCCCCCCTTAGCAACCATTATGCACTGACCAGGTTGTCTTCTGACTGCCATTGACTTGCATGGCAGAATACTGATTTTTGTTAGAATGCTTATTTTAGGTTTATTTTATTAATTTCCCCCTGATCTCGTTTGCGCGTTGCTGCCCTATGCTTAACCAGGCGAGATCGGCGATGATAAAATGAAATGTTGTTTAATTTTTTTCTTTTACATTTTACAATGCCAATGGCCTTCTACTTGGACATTGGCATGCTTCCTCTATGTGTGTCAGCCTTTATTTGGAGCTGTCATAGCTCCGTTTTATAGATTGCTGAACTGTACTTGATTACTAACCGGTACATTTCTGCACACTGCACTCGTCCAGCACGGATGGCTGCCAGCTTCCTGGATTGTATATTACCCTCATTTGCATGGTTTTCACTTGCAAATGAGGGTAATTTGCATACAGGAGCTCGGTCCGTGCAGGATTAGCCTAAGAGCTCACGTGCATGTCGCAGGAGCTCATTCCTGGATCGCACATCGGCCATATTGCCAAAAAAAGCTCTTAAACTAACCCTGCATGCTATAAAGGGCTTCGTAAATCTCGGGGCAAGTCTTGGTCAACATGTGGTCCTTCAGAGCAAGGGACATGTAATCTTGGTATGCATTGTTTGTTATATATCATTTAATAACCATGAAACATTTTTCTTGTGCTCTATTCCAGTTAGCTCAATGCTGTTTAGGATCAGTTAATCACACCAAAGTTGTAAGTTTGAGAAGGAAGAGTAAATCTATTTATAATTTGAACTTTATTCTTAGATATCAAGGCAGGTTTTAATATTAGATTTAGTCATCTGAGGTATTTCTTACTAAATATCATTCTCACTTGTTAATATTTTACTACCAAACTTTAATCTATTCCCAAGTATTTATATACTCCTCCTGACGACTTTCCTTAATATAACGTTCCTGTCCTAGATTATTTTTTTTATTTTTGCTGCTGCTGCTTTCTTGGTATAAATGTTGCTGTTACACATTTATCAAGACTAAAAGTTGTTCATATATAATCTGGGAATGTTTGAACCATTTGTAGTTGTGCTTTAAGGTCCTCATCTGAACAACTATATAATTTTAAATCATCCACGAGTAGATAAGGTGTAGTTAAACAGAGTTAATGTCTGAAGTTAAGCAGCAACCATAACCTAATCTATCAAGTAAACAACACATTCCCCCAGATTCTCAAAAACCTGCACAGAGTGCAAGATTAGTGCAGTAGCTCACGCAGGCAATATTTCTGCCGTGCGATCAAGGAACAGCCGGCAGGGGCGTGCATGAGAGCTCCAGCACTAATCTTGGGCGGACTAAGCCCTCTTATGCAAATCACCTCATTTGCTGAAGAAATCCATGGAAATTAGGTGATATTGCAATCCAGGAAGCTTGCAATAGTCCATGCAAAACAAGTGCAATCTGCAGAAATGTACTCGTTTAGTAACCGAGTACATTTCTGCAAATTCCAAAATGGAGCTATGACAGCTCCAAATAAAGGCTGCTTATTACTGATGAAGCATGCCAATGGCCAAGTAGAAGGCCATTAGCACTGCAAACTGTTTAAAAAATAAATAAAACAACTTTTATTTTTTTTTTCACCGATCGCAGCTGTTTAACCATAGCACAGCGGCGCACAAACATTGGGGTGGAAAACAAGAAAATAAACAGAAAATGAGCATTCTAACAAAAATCAGTATTCTGCCATACAAGTCAATGTCAGGCAAAAGACAGCTTGGCCAGTGAGTAGTGGTTGCTAAGGGGGGAAGCTCAGTGTGGGACATGTAACTATGCATTAGTAGGCAATCCTATGCAAATGAGGGAAAGGTTAGTGAATCCTTGATTTTCTCAGCGTGTGAGGCAGGTCCCAAGAGTGTAAAAGTATAAATAGCAGGGTGCAAGACTAGGATATAGGTGACATCATGCAGCGGTGTGTCAGGCATACTGTAAGCGGACTGGTGACTTGTGGCTCGGGATTGCTCCTAGCATAGCACAGCTAAGCTAGGGGTGTGTCTAAACCTGCCTAGCATGCTTTACAAAGTGTAAGCGGGTGTGCGCGCCACTCACTGGGTTTTACAGGAAGAAAAAGGAAGTTAAACTAGGAAATAACAACTCTGTGCACATTTGAGCACTCCGTTTATGTGGCACACACATTGGCTTAAACAGGGAGGCAAAGGGAAGGGATAACAGCAACTAGTAATTCGTTGGCCATTTTGGGTCATTTCCTGTTTTTTCCAGCCCCCTGCTATAAAGCAAGCGTTAGCGCGATTTAGCGCGGAGTTGCCACTGTTGCACACAAGAGCAGCGGTGGGCAAACAAGGTTAAACTATTCGGGCCACCTAAATTCCACTCTTCAAATTTTCCCTTGAAACTACCTTCCTTGAACTGTACTGCTGATCTAACCAGCGTGTCCTATAACTAAAAAGTTCATCTCTACTTGATTCCCAAGTAGACTATTCTCTATCTGTAAAGCCTAGCACTTACTCCTACAGTACTTGCACCGTGTAAAGCACTTTTATTATAGATAGTACCCCACCAGCCTATAACCCACATCCCCCGGAGTCCTTTGTAAGTCCTTTTATCTATTACTTCTAGTATGTCGAGGGATCAGTTGCTAGTGTCCTCTCCTGCTCAACTGGTGAACCTGGGAATATTGAGGCAATGTTACAATTGCCTCATGTACACAGACAATCCTCTCCTTCTCCCACAAAACACAAATACATGCGAGGGATGCAATTATACGGCCAAACTGGAGGCTGAGCTCTCTCAACATAGGACTGGCAAGACCAGACAGGAGGAGAAGGTAACCACACACACTACATACCCAGTCACACATAGTACCATCACAACTTCAAATCATACACATAATCACACAAAGACATACTCGGAGGCTCTGATCAAAAATCTACCAAAACAGCAGAGGCCACTAAAGCAGACACCCAAACAACTACCACCTCAGGACCAAACACATGCAGCACATAGACCACACAGTCAGAGTGTCAAACAGCCACAGCCCTTAAGGCCAAACACAATGCCAGACACACTCATCATTGGTGACTCCATAGTCAGACACACTGACGTCCCGCTCACCAGACTGAGTAAAGAGAAGGTCACAGTAAGCTGCCTGTCGGGCGCTAGAATCCGCCACATAACGCAAGCACTCAGGTCTCTCAACAGCAGGTACAGGTACGACTCAGTCATTGTCCACGCTGGTGTAAACGACCTGAGACGTACCTCCTTGGACTACATGAAAAGAGACATTGAGGAGCTCTCTGATTATGTAGCCCAGGCAGGTATGACCCTGACCTTGAGCAGTATCCTACCTTCACCTAGAATGATGCCACAATACAGTGATAAGATGATCAGCTTTAATAATTGGCTTAAATTCTGGTGTCATTCAAAGGGATCCAATGTCTGTCTGCCTGGGATGACATGCTGGACAAGCCACGCTGCCGCAAGGGACAGCTTGCACCTGTCACCCTGGGCTTCCGGATATTGGCAAAGGCTTTGCCACCCCATAGTGCCTTTTTAGGCAAGGCTCAAATTCTAAACCTACCACCCTAGAACACAAAAAAGGAAAAAAACTAAGGGTAATGCTGCTCAATGCCAGAAGTCTCAATCTCAAGATGCACGCACTCGAGGCCCTTCTCAGTATGGAGAACATCGATGTCTGTGCTGTGACAGAAACCTGGTTCAAGGCTCCTGAGAGCACCCCAGCACTATCAGGTTTCACCTCATATCATGCGTTCGGCCCCAAAATCTGGACAACACCAAGAAAGGAGGGTGTCCATATTCATAAGGACACCCACACCTCAAGGTTGGTGGCAACGCACGATGCATCGGAGACCATCCAGGTGCAATTAACCATAGGCAAGACTGCTCTGCAATTTGTAGCATGTTACAGGCCACCCTCTCAAACTCAGGAACCTCACATGGCCTTCCTGAAAACATTGGAGGGGATAAATGTATCTCCAAACACCATCATACTAGGTGACTTCAACTACCCTAATATAGACTGGGAACACTACTCAAGCCCAAACACTCTAGCCCAAAGGTTCCTGGAGTTCATAAACTCAAATACCATGGAACAACTAGTCACCATCCCCACAAGTGGAGAAAACATACTTGATCTCATCATCACGAACATGGGATCACAATGTTCAACACTGGAAGTATACCCCTCACTGGTGAGATCAGATCATAAACTAATCTCGCTGGAGGTCCTCATCCTGCCCCACCTGAAATAAAAAGACCACAGTGAAAAACTTCTCAAAAGCCGATTTCACACTTCTAAAACTAGTGTGGTCTCCTTTAAGGCCCCTGAGCCAGTGGTAAACATTACTCAAACCGCTGAATCACTTACAAATGCCTTCTACCAGCAGCTACAGGACTGCATGGATCAGGCAATCCCAAACAAAACTAAGACTCTTTGTACCAAAGGCAAGCGTCCAGTCTGGTGGACCCCAGCCATAAACAAGCTCTACAACAAAAGGAGGAAGCTACTACAAGATAGAGCAAAATCCTTGAAAGGTAAGACACCTTTGATCATTATAAGTAAAAACTAAGAGCTCTCATAAAATCATCCAAGGCAAATTTTGAGAGAAAAATCGCCAAGGACTCAAAAGACAATCATAAGGCCTTCTTTAGCTATGTTAGAAACCTAGGAGGAAACTCCCAGATATGCTCAGAATTAGTTCAAAATTATGTGAAGATTACTGAACCTACACACATTGCCAACATACTGGCTGACAGGTTCAGTGCAAACTCACCTCCCCAAAGGAGAGATATCTATACCAGAGGATTGTAGCCCCCCAAACATCTCCAACACCGAGGTGAGAACTGCTCTCTCCAAGGCAAAAAACACAGCATCCATGGGACCGGATGGTGTCCCCGGCTGTGTGCTCCACGAACTCAATGAGAAATTAAACCCACAGTTAGGACAGCTGTTTAATCTTAGCCTCACCTCAGGATATGTACCCAAGGAGTGGCGCACGGCGACTGTGGTCCCACTTCACAAGGGCGGTGCCTCCACCGACCCTGGAAATTACCGTCCCATTAGCTTGACAAGCCTTATCTGCAAAGCCATGGAGAGGATCATAATGGAGCTCATAAAGAAAGACATAGGGAATTTGCAGACTTTGGATCCAACCCAGTTTGGCTTTGTCAAAGGCAGATCATGCCTTTTAAACTTGGTTGACTTTTTCGAGACAGTCACCAAGGCCATTGATGAGGGAAAGGCAGTCCATACAGCCTACCTCGACCTGGCAAAGGCCTTCGACACAATACCCCACTCAGGTATCATCGAAAAACTCATCAGCTTGAATGTAAACCCATACATCACAAGATGGGTTGCAAACTGGCTAAGTGACAGAACCCACAGGGTCAGAGTTGCTGGAGCCATGTCAGACTCAAAGCCTGTCACAAGTGGTGTCCCACAGGGCTCAGTCCTGGGTCCACTCTTGTTCGGCATCTACTTTTCTGAAGTACAAGCAAACACAGGAGGGTTATGGCTGACAAAGTTTGCAGATGACTGCAAACTGGGCCATAGTCGAAAACACATCTGACACAGATATCCTTCAGAAGGGCCTCACAGAAATGGATAACTGGTGCCAGAGCCATGGCCTAAAGTTAAACGCCAAGAAATGCATAGTCATACCCTTCGGGAAAAACAAGGTTACCCCTAGCTACCATATAGGGGGCAATCCACTGAGCACAGAAGAAGTCATCAGGGATCTGGGGACCCAGGTTGACAGTAGCCTTTCGTTTGACACTCATGTTGCTAAAGTAGTTAGGAAAACCTTCTACATTGCCCACCTGATCATGAAGGGATTTACATCTAGATCAAGGGAGGTCATCGTCCCCATGTACTCATCACTCATTAGACCTATGATTGAGTACAATGCCCCATTCGGAATGTATCTGACCCGACACCTGCAGCAGCTGGAAAGGCCCCAAAAGTTCCTCACCAAAAGGATAAAGGGTCTCAAAAATATGTCTTATGCTGCCCGACTGAAAGAACTCCAGCTCTATTCAGTCTCATACCGCTTGCTCAGAGGTGACCTGTGCCTGACATATAAGGCCATGTCAAACCCAGATTTGATGAATATGCTTCACCTCAAAAATCTAGATCCCTCAGAACCACAAGGCGGGAGACTTAAACCTTGACACGGTTATTAATAGAACGTGCTGGAGGGACAGATTCATCACCCAGAGACTCCCTATGCTGTGGAACAAAATCCCGGTACATGTGAGGCAGAGCACCTTGCTGGCCTTGTTCAAGAGGAATCTTGACCAATGGATGGGAGATCGCAGATATACCCCAGGGATTACTTCAGTGTCACTGCTTGACAGAGGCACAGCAAAATAATAGGCATAGTTTTATTCAAACTAAAGGGGTGGTGAAAGCCACATAACTATGGGCTAGGCTTATAAATGCCCTTGGGCAGATAGCCTAGTATGAACCTATGAACCTATGAACCTATAACAGCAGTAGGAAGATAATCAAGGAGAACTAGCTTAGCTGACAGGTGAAATGTATCAGAATTAGCCAATTACACAGGCAACAGCCCAGCCCAGCACACCACTATAAACTATGCAAACATCTTTCCCCCTTGTTTTTTGAACAACATGGAGCAGGGCCACACAGCCCCCCACAAGTGTCAATGCCTGCACAGGTGCAGAGTGTCTCGGAGGAGAAACAACCTGAGCCTGCTCAGTAGGCAGAAGGAGGCAAGCCCAGTATGCCCTGGCCTTGGCAAAAAGGCAATGCATAGCACATGCACTGACACAGAAGAAAATACTGCCAGGAACCACCACGATAAAAAGGAAAATGATTTTATTTTAAAACGAAACAAGCGCTTTCACGCATTAATGTGCGCTTCATCAGGTTACAACTCATACAAAAAATAAATCCCTTTATATAGTAAAGCTAACATCAATTAAAAACAATTAATCAATTTCTCAATTAATTAAATCATAATTGCTAAAGCAGAAATGCCTATTTTCTATACTCTCTCAGTAAGCAAGTTAAGCATTAAGTTACAGGTATAGGAAACATTTTTCACATTTCTGAGAACAATTCTAAATGCACAATAGTAAAGCTGCATAATTTATAACGCCGATGACATCTGTCACTGCAGTCATAAAAGTGGCGTATCAGATGTACATTACATGAAGTTGCATAAACTGACCAATACATACTATGTTGTTTTAAATCAATAAATAAGGCAGCCTAAATTTACTATCAAAGATAGATGGAATTATATCCTCTGGGTGATGCACATTGCGCTGCTCCAAGTAAAATGATCTGAGCATATTTTCAAAAAGAATCAGAGTAACTGACAGGTGTCTCAACTTTGTTTTATATGATTATTAAAAGTGTTTTAAAACCACCAATGTGACTGTAGTAAATCATGAGCTATAATATTCATGTTTCAGTCACCTCTTAGTGTAATGCTTACTATGAAAATGCTAAGACCAGTCATGAAGGTTTGGATAAAACAGCCTAACTTGTTTATCAAAATAAATCAAAAATATATCAGTACTATTTCAGATATATGAAAAAAGCCTAACCCTATCGTTAGGTGATAGTCAAGATAAAACAAAGCAAATAATGATTATTATTGCAATTGTTCCTCATGTGCTTAATAAAATCCATCAGGAACAAATAACATTAGGGGCACCAATGCGAATGTAGCATATAGAGATTATTTTATTTTATATCTTCGTCGTCTCTTAATGTAGCGCTTATCATGGAGACCATCAAAAACATAATATATTTATATAAAATAATGGTTATAAATAACCTATGAATTCTTCTAACTAACGTTAGTACCAATGGGTACTGTTTCTATGTAATAGCAAAATAGCAAAGCTGAAAATTAAAAACGGCATTCCGCATGTTCAAAGAGTACAGGGACAATACGTATCTAGTTAAAATCAAAAACGTAATGTGCCAAAAGCAAGATGACACTAACGTTGTTGGTGTGATACAAATCTCATAAATAATTGTCTAATACTGTGCATCGTGAAAAATATATTCCATAATGTATCAGAAGCGTAATAACATTAACGCTATTGGTATGATACAAATCTCATAATATTTGTCTAATACTGTGCATCGTGAAAAAATATATTCTATAATCAATGGAACATTACCAGTGTCCAACTATAATCTTAAATGGTACATAGTGGAAAAAAAGTAAAATATATGTCATCCAATTAGGTGAGAACCACTCTTATAATAGTATTAAAATTATATATTATATCTCCAGGCAAAAATGGAGTCATTATAAATCTCCCACACTCTAACTTAATAGTTCAAATATATATTAAGGACGAAAACAATCATAAGCGGATCTCCAGGATTGTGTATATATACATAATAGTCCATTTAGACTTATATTTTCAACTTTGTTCAATAAGGCTCATGCTTATAAGAGAGACAAAAAGGTATACTTGTCTAAATTCCAAGTATAGCCCTAATGGTGGGAATATACATATTGGATATAATTACTAAATATTAATCATATGACATTCATTTAGGTATGTACATAATTTCATTCTAATACAAAACTAAGCATATCTTATGAAGCATATAACCAAATATAGACCTTCAATGGTTGCTTCGTTTAACGAAGGAGTTCCCTCCCCATAGGACACATACGGGGGCTGATAGTTCAGCTTCCCGATATAAGTCAAATATCTATCATAAATGTTATGGTGGCCAATACAGATGAGATATATTAGAAATCCTTAATAAATCCGTATAAATATCAAAAAAGAGAGAATGTTTCACCACTGTTCGATCACATTCAATAAAGCAATATGACAGCATGCTAAGTTTTGTCAGAGCATAGAGCCATTAACTTTAGGCAGCCAAGATATTGGGTTCACCATAGTCAGAATAAAGATCATCAGCCTAAGGTAAGTCATAACATCAGTGCACAGCAGTTAAGCAAAAATTGGACATTAGGTAAGCACAAAATAATCCATGAACCATGTGCATATAAATATGTAAATAAAATACATTGTATTGAACCTACACTGTAATTCTAGCTTAGCTCCAGTGTCATTTATATACAATAAATGAAATAAAATGAAAAACCAATTAAATAAGCATGATTAATTATGCAATATCAAAGGACATTTATTACGATGTTAGCGTAGCCAAGGTGTAATTATATATACAGCTACGCTACAAACTAAAATGTCACTGCAAATCCAGATGTACTATAAGTAAAAAGGTGATGTTATGTCTATTGTAGGGTCATTGAGATGTTATAAGACCTCAAAACGACCCTAATAAAGCAGGACGTATGTTAATAGTACTGTTAAGCCCTGGTGGTACATGTGCTTTTAGCCTTAAGATCCATTTAAGCTCAAACATTTCAATGGTGCCAATGTGATCTCCCTCTCTCCTGTTCTGATTAATAACCTGTAATACCTGAAAGCTAAACCTATGTCCAGGGTTCTCATTGCAATGTATGGCTAGTGCACTGGTTGAATTGGCCTTTCTAATATTGTAGACATGATTATAGACTCGATCTCTGAGCCTTCTGGAAGTCATGCCTACATAGTAGCTGTCACATTGGTCACATTTTGCATAATAGATGACATTCTGAGTATTGCAAGTTGCATAGAAATTTGCTCTAAAGTTTATATTGGTGCCCGGGACCCTAAGGACCTGTTCCTTATTTATAAATGCACATATCGAATACCTGCCACATGCATATGTGCCCGTTTTTATCTGAGATCTAATATCAATTTGTCTCACCTCATATTTGTCTTTACATAAGAGCCTCTTTAGGTTCATACAATTGCTAAATCTAAAACTAGGCTTGTTGCCTAACAAAGTATGAAGATATGGCTCAGATAATAAAATCTTCCAATTCCCTTTTATAATTTTAGTGAGTTGTTCAACATCATTAGTGTATTTGATGTCATATTTAATTTTGCCATTTCTCTCAAAATCATGTTTCACTTTCCCTCTTAAATTACCAGAGGTAGTACTACTTAAAGCAGAGTCTATTACTTCATTAATCAGACTCGTAGGGTATCCTCTATCTATGAAAAAATCCTTCTGTTGCTCAATCAGGCATAAGGCATCATTTCTATCTGTGCATATTCTTAGTATTCTGCTAATCTGTCCTTTTACGATGTTACGGAAAATATGCCGTGGATGCATACTGTCATAGTGAAGAATACTGTTTCTCCAACAAGGCTTGCGATATAAGGTGGTAGCAAGGCAATTACTGCCATTTTTTATTATAGAAATATCTAAGAAATTGGCCTTATCTAAAGAATATTCATAAGTGAAAGTGAGAAAAGATGTTGTACTATTCATATAGTTCACAAAATCTTCCAGTTCTACCACACTACCATTCCATAATATAATAACGTCATCTACAAAACGCCTGTAGATGACAACTTTGTCAAATCTAGGGTCACTAAAAACGTTCTCCTTCTCCCATCTATGGACAACCAGGTTGGCATATGCGTTCGCACAGGGAGTGCCCATGGCTACTCCCCATGTTTGCGCATATGTCATGTCATTGAACAAAAAAACATTGTTGTTTAGAACCAGATCTAAAAGACAGCAAATGTTCATGATTTCATTGCTATCCATGGTTCTTTGTTCAACTAGATGAAACCTAATGGCATCCAACCCATAATCATTGGGGATGCTGGTGAAAAGACTCTTTATGTCCATTGTGACAAGTAGTGTATTAGCATTAAGTTTATCAGTTACCAGATTTAATTTTAAGTCTTCTAATAAATCATAAGAGTTTTTAAGGATAGTGGGTATTTCTTTGGTCAACAAACCCAGTTTAGATTGTATATATAAGGATGCATTCTCGGTGACCCAATGGTCACCCGATACTATAGGTCGTAATGGTGGAGGGTACTCGCCCTTGTGCAATTTTGGCAAGCCTTTTATGACCGGTATGAGAGGTGATTCTACTTTCAAAAAATCATATAATACCTTATCTATTGATCTTGTCATAAGCATATCATATAATGTATCATGTACATAATTAATTATTGATTTAACCTTAGATTTGTCAATAATTTTATATGCTTTATCATCCTTAAGCATCACATTCATCAATTGGTCATAAAAGCTCTTATCAAGGGCGACAACCCCCCCTCCCTTGTCTGCTGGTTTAAACATGATATCCTTATTATTAGTCAAAGCATCTAAAGAATGTTTTTGTGTGTGGTTTAAATTTATATAGATATTACTATGTTTATCACATTCATAATAACTGTAAAAGTCCTGCTCACATGTTCGCATAAAGCACTCTACGGTTGGTGTTAGTGGAGGTATAAACGAACTTCTCCTTTTATATGCTGTTGCATTATAGAGTGAAGTGCAGCTATCTGACAAATCATCTTTAAAAAGCATTTTGAGAGATAATTTTCTTGCAAACAAACGCAAGCCTATAAGGGTGTCAGATAAGACACTATGACAGGAGGGTATAAAAGATAGCCCTCTATTAATTAATAATTGTTCTTCTATTGAGAAAGGTCTATTCGTCAGATTAAAAAATAAAGAATTCAGTTCTTCATTCTTCTTCTTCGCTCCGGTGTTTCTTCCGAAAGTTTTCTTTTCCCTCTTCCTCTGCTCCCAGACCGTGTGCGTGTTGTGTCCTTGTAAGGGAGTGGGAAGTTTAAAGGCATAGATACGGTGAGGGTGTTATTCTTATTGAAAGTTTTGGGTTTTGCACCTGAATTTACTGAAACATTCAAACCAAGTTGATTACAGGGTAAGGACAAACTAGGTGTGTTAGAATCAATGTGCTCACGTTCATTGGTATCATCCACTTGGGTAGGAACAACCGATCTGTTACTTGGTGGTTCCGCTAATGTAATGACTGTGCCTTCATTAGCTGTGTTCGTAGTTGACAAAGGTTGAGTAACATGAGCATGAGCATTAGATTGTGTACTGGCTCTGGGCCATATAAAGATGCGCCCAAGCTGAAAATCTTCACAGTCCCGCTTTAGCTTCTTAATTTTTATTTGCTCTAACTTGTTACTATACAGCATCAATTGTCTATTCATAGATTGTATTTTGGAAGTACAAAATTCAGTCTTAAAATTAGCAGTTAAATAATCATATTGTTCCTCTACCTTAGCCAATAGTTCCTTTTCGATGGGTGTAAAGTACTCCAACAGAAGCTGTATATACTGATTCCCAAAGTCAATGTTTAACTGCTGCCACCTGCGAAGCAATTCGGGATGACTATCCCCGTAACTTGGCATGCATAGAACACGCATACCTCGGGGAATAACTTTGAAATGTAGGCATGCCTGGAGATGTCTTCTTTGCCAGACAAACCTGTGCAGTCGATACATATCATTTTCCAAGGTTCTCATATGTCCAAAGAAATCATTCAAATTCTCACTGTTCGTTGAGATGTCATCTAAAATCTCTTGGCTAGGATCTAGCCGCAAAAGTGGGTTGTCTCTTTGATAAAATAAAGAATTCCAACCATCGGTTCGTACAACACCTGTTGGGTTATAATCCAATTCTATATTAGGCACATCCATCGTGTGAGGAACGGCTAAGTAAATCAAGAGGAGTACCAGCAGCAGGAGAAAAAAGCCGATCATCCAAAGGTTCCGTGCACCAGGTGAAAAGGAGACTGAAGAAAATACTGCCAGGAACCACCACGATAAAAAGGAAAATGATTTTATTTTAAAACGAAACAAGCGCTTTCACGCATTAATATGCGCTTCATCAGGTTACAACTCATACAAAAAATAAATCCCTTTATATAGTAAAGCTAACATCAATTAAAAAACAATTAATCAATTTCTCAATTAATTAAATCATAATTGCTAAAGCAGAAACGCCTATTTTCTATACTCTCTCAGTAAGCAAGTTAAGCATTAAGTTACAGGTATAGGAAACATTTTTCACATTTCTGAGAACAATTCTAAATGCACAATAGTAAAGCTGCATAATTTATAACGCCGATGACATCTGTCACTGCAGTCATAAAAGTGGCGTATCAGATGTACATTACATGAAGTTGCATAAACTGACCAATACATACTATGTTGTTTTAAATCAATAAATAAGGCAGCCTAAATTTACTATCAAAGATAGATGGAATTATATCCTCTGGGTGATGCACATTGCGCTGCTCCAAGTAAAATGATCTGAGCATATTTTCAAAAAGAATCAGAGTAACTGACAGGTGTCTCAACTTTGTTTTATATGATTATTAAAAGTGTTTTAAAACCACCAATGTGACTGTAGTAAATCATGAGCTATAATATTCATGTTTCAGTCACCTCTTAGTGTAATGCTTACTATGAAAATGCTAAGACCAGTCATGAAGGTTTGGATAAAGCAGCCTAACTTGTTTATCAAAATAAATCAAAAATATATCAGTACTATTTCAGATATATGAAAAAAGCCTAACCCTATCGTTAGGTGATAGTCAAGATAAAACAAAGCAAATAATGATTATTATTGCAATTGTTCCTCATGTGCTTAATAAAATCCATCAGGAACAAATAACATTAGGTAGCAGATAGCCTAGTATGAACCTATGAACCTATGAACCTATAACAGCAGTAGGAAGATAATCAAGGAGAACTAGCTTAGCTGACAGGTGAAATGTATCAGAATTAGCCAATTACACAGGCAACAGCCCAGCCCAGCACACCACTATAAACTATGCAAACATCTTTCCCCCTTGTTTTTCCCAAAACTTCTGCACCACCGGTGTATACAGATGGGGAAATTTTACAAAACGAAAGCAAGGGAAAAAATTTTAGGGGCTGATTTTTCTATCATAAACCAGCATATGCAAGCAGCTGAGGGTGGTGAGGATGTGAATGCTGCTGAGCAACCCACAGTGAGGAGACGGAGAAGAGTATACAGGCCCCGGGTAATCTACCAAGGGCTACATGATCTGGAGATAGTGGAGTGCTATAGGGTGGACAGGAACCTCCTACAGCAAATTGTGGAGCTGTGCCGGCCATGCCTCACACACAGAACTAACAGAGGGGAACCCATCCCAGTGGATACCAAGGTATGTGTAGGCCTAAGAATACTTGCTACAGGTACCTTCCAAAGGCCAACTGGGGATATGATGGGGATTTCACAGGCATCAGTATCCAGGGTACTCCACCAGTTCCTGGATGCCATGCCACCATATGACGGTGACACGTATATTTCCCCATCACCTGTGAGGCTTTGGCCAGGAATATGCATCTCTTCCATCAAATAACAGAATACCTTGAGGTAGTGGGTGCAATAAACTGCACGCACATATGCAATAAAGCATGACTAGGTGAGCGGGGTAGGGTCTACATTAACCGCAATGGCTTCCCCTCCATTATCTGCCAGGTTGTGTGTGATGCCCAGGGCATAATAATGAATGTTTGTGCTGGCCACCCTGAAAGCTACCACAATTCCCACATCTGGCATCTGATGCAGCTGTACCAGACATTTACCAATGGGGACATCCCACATGGTCACCTAGTGGGGGATGCTGGATATGCACTGGAGATATGGCTGGTGACACCCATCAGAAATGCACACACACCCGAACAACAACCCCATAATGATGCACACGCACAGACATGAATCATAATAGAGTGTGTGTTTGGGATGCGCAAGTCATGGTTCCGGTGCCTGGACACATCTGGTGGAACCTTGCAATACTCACCAACTACATGTTCCCAAACTGTCCTTGTATGTGCCATGCTGTACAATATGATCCTGTGGAAACAGCTGCAGCAGGAACAACATGGAGCAGGGCCACACAGCCCCCCACAAGTGTCAATGCCTGCACAGGTGCAGAGTGTCTCGGAGGAGAAACAACCTGAGCCTGCTCAGTAGGCAGAAGGAGGTATGCCCAGTATGCCCTGGCCTTGGCAAAAAGGCAATACATAGCACATGCACTGACACAGTAAGGACTCAGGGAATGACACCTCTCTCCATCTCACACAAACAGTAAAAGGGATGCCAAACATGACACTACCAGTGCTTGACCATGTATAGGAAGTGTACTATGTGCATCCGACATAGGCAGCCCTGTAGAACCACCCTCAATACTGGGACACCCACAAGGTAAGTGACTCACAAATACCAGTCGGGGGGGCACATACCCAACAACAGTCACAGCCAGCAGGACAGGTGTAGACAAACACAAACAAATGCTGTACTATGGTATCTGAATGAGCCCTATGGATAACCGTACCCCAGCCATACACAGACAGACTACAGCAGGCTAGCAGTTGGATGTAAGTTGTGAAGGCTAGGAAGTCAGAAACTAATATGTAGGTAGTGAAAGCTATGATCTGTAGTACACTGGTATGCCTCTAGCCAGCACGATAGGTAAGACTACAGACTGAAATGGTGTACCTGACATCTGGTGGAACCTTGCAATACTCACCAACTACATGTTCCCAAGCTGTCCTTGTATGTGCCATGCTGTACAATATGATCCTGTGGAAACAGCTGCAGCAGGAACAATAAGGAGCAGGGCCACACAGCCCCCCACAAGTGTCCTAGCAACTGTGTAAAAGTGTAAGGTGTTCCCCACCATCCTATGTACATTTATAGTAACAGTCAAGTGTGCCCCCCACCCCTGTGTAGAAATGGAGAAACAGTTTGGTGTCCCTCCCCTGCTATGCAGAAATGTAGCAACAGACAATGTCAAATGACTGATGTATACCCTGCACACACAGCATGCTACCTGTTGGTGTACAACAGGTAGCATGCTGTGTGTGCAGCATGCTACCTGTTGTACACCAACAGGTAGCATGCTGTGTGTGCAGCATGCTACCTGTTGGTGTACAACACAAAGGTCAGCACCGCAGTACAAACCACCTGGACTTGATCCACACATGCAATATTGATGGCCATACTGGGCATGCTCACACACTTAAACACCAGATGGCCATGTCAGCTAATAACAGTGGACCATACATATCTGGCAGTTGCAGTTCTCAGTGCAGACACATGTCAGTATGTGAAGGCTATGTCAGCAAACAACAGTGGACCAGACATATCTGGCAGTTGCAGTTCTCAGAGCAGACACATGTCAGTATGCACCACTCCTGCCTTGCACACACAGTGGCTAGGAATACAGACATATATGTAAGGACAACACACTATAATAAGCCAAAGGTAGACAGACATAGATGTGTTGAAGAGGGTGACCGTGACAAGGAGCCATCTGGGCCTGTCCCACCCAGCACACAGCCAAAGGGCCCCAAACACATGAGGTGCAGGTGTCAATCACTACAGATACTAGGCACCAGTATCTGTCAGCATGATGGCATGTTGCACGTGCCAGCTGTGCAACATGACTGTACAAGGAAGTTGTCACCTAGTAGCTGTATACATGTACCTGTGGCATATGACCCCATGTGTGGCCCGCATGTGGCATGTCAACCCCTACATGAATGGGTTATGGCCCATGCACACACCACCCTCCCCATAGCAGTATCATGACAAGCCTGCTGAGGTCATCCAATGTGAAATACACCTTTGGGGGAACTGTAGCTCAGTAAGCTCCATGGCGTGTCCCGTAACTGTGTACTGCTGCATTGATAAACTAGTTAGGTAGTAGTCCTAACCCCAGACTTGGCAACTGTGTGAGTGTGTGCATGTGTGTGTGTCTCAGTCACTTTCTGTGTAGAGAGAAATGCTTTCTAGGCTACTCACACTCAGTACAGTTCATATACACAACATGGCAAAGCTGCAGATGTCACGCACCTAGAAATACACAGCTGGGGAAATCATTGCCCAGTAATCTCTGTAGCACATCTTCTTACTGCTGTAGTTTGATAAAGTAGTGAGGTAGGTGTTCTAACCCCTAACCTGCCAACTGTGTGCTGGTGTGTGAATTTGTGTGTGTGTGTCTGACTGAGTAGAGAGCAATGCTTTTTAGGCCACTCACACCCCATACAATACACATACTCAACTTTGGCAAGGCTGCTGATGTCACTCACATAGAAATACACCTCTGGGGAAATCATCACCCAGTAATCTCTGTATAGTGTCTTGTAACTGCGTACTGCTGTAGTGTGCTAAAATAATAAAGTAGGTGTTATAACCCCAGTCCTAGCAACTGTATGTGTTGGTGTGTGAATCTGTGTGTGTCTGACTGAGTAGAGAGAAATGCTTTTTAGGCCACTCACAACCCATACAATACACATAACCAACTTTGGCAAGGCTGCTGATGTCACTTACCTAGAAATACACCTATGGGGAAACCATAACCCAGTAATTTCTGTAGCACGTCTTGTAACTGTGTCCTGCTGTAGTGTGATAAAGTAGTGAGATAGGTGTTCTAACTCCAGACCTAGCAACTGTGTGTGTTGCTGTGTGAATTTGTGTGTGTTTGACTGCGTAGAGAGCAATGCTTTTTAGACCACTCACACCCCATACAATACACATACTCAACTTTGGCAAGGCTGCTAATGTCACTCACCTAGAAATACAACTCTGGGGAAACCAGAGCCCAGTAATCTCTGTAGTGCATCTTGTAAATGCGTACTGCTGTCGTGTAATAAATTGATGAGGTAGGTGTTCTAACCCCAGACCTGGTGACTGTATGAATCTGTGTGTGTGTCTGACTGAGTAAAGAGCAATGCTTTTTAGGCCACTCACAACCCATACAATACACATACTCGACTTTGGCAAGGCTGCTGATGTCACTCACCTAGAAATACACCTCTGGGTAAATCATAACCCAGTAAACTCTGTAGTGTGTCTTGTAATTGTGTACTGCTGTAGTGTGATAAAATAGTGAGGAAGGTGTTCTAACTGCAGACCTGGCAAGTTGGTGTGTGAATCTGTGTGTGTCCCTGACTGAGGAGAGAGCAATGCTTTATAGGCCACTCACAACCCGTACAATACACATACCAACTTTGGCAAGGCTGCTGATGTCACTCACCTAGAAATACATGTCTGGGGAAATCATAGCCCAGTAATCTCTATAGCATGTCTTGTAACTGAGTACTGCTGTAGTGTAATAAAGTAGTGAGGTAGGTGTTCTAACCCCAAACCTGGCAACTGATTGTGTTGGTGAATGTGTGTGTCTGACTGAGAAAAGGGCAATGCTTTTTAGGCCACTCACAACCCGTACAATACACATACTCGACTTTGGCAAGGCTGCTGATGTCACTCACCTGGAAATACAACTCTGGGAATGTAATAGCCCAGTAATCCCTGTAGCGCATTCTGTAATTGTGTACTGCTGTAGTGTAATAAAGTTGTTAAGTAGATGCTCTAACCCCAGTCTTGGCAACTATGTGTGTGAGTGATTTGTGTGTCTCTGTCTGTCTGTGAGTGAGTAATGAACAATGCTTTTTAGGTTACTCACACTCCTTAGAATTCATATACTCAACTTTGGCAAGGCTGCTGATGTCACTCACCTAGAAATACACATGTGGGAAAGTCATAACCCAGTAATATCTGTAGGGTGTTCTGTAACTGCGTACTGCTGTAGTGCAATTTAGAACTGTGGTAGGGTTCCATCTCCACCCATGGCAGTTCTGGATGTTTTGTGTGTGTTGCAATGTCTGTGTATGGAGCAATGCATCATAGGCTACTCACTCGCAGTACATTTCAAATGAACTACATTGCCAATCCTGCTGTTGTCATTCATTGTGAAGTAAAACGTTTGGGAAAAAGCTGTTGAGTAATCCCTGTGGTGCAGCTTATAACAGCACTATAGTGTAGTGTGATATGGACCGCAGTCAGGGGTTCAATACCCCCACATGTCAGCTGTGGATGTTTTGTTTGTTCATAGGTTCATAGGTTCATAGGTTAGTACTAAGCTAACTGCCCTTGCGAGCCATTTCAAGCCTAGCCAATTATCCCTTGTGAGACTCAAACCCTGTACCTTGTGTTTGTAAGGCAAACACTTTAACCATTAGGCCACCCTCCCAACCCGATAAATTGTGTCTCACTGTCTGTGTAGGTAGCAATGCATTTTAGTCTAGTCACTTGCAGTACAGTTGAAATGCCCTACTTTGGTAATCCTGCTGATGTCATTCACTGTGAAATACACCTTTGGGGTAATAATACACCAGTATTATATAACTGCATAGTGCTGTAGTGTAATAAAGTAGTTAGGTAGGGGTTCTACTCCCCTGTGTGATGTGTAGGTGGATTTGCTAAATTCTTTTATGGTGGCCCTTCTACATATTACAATGTCCACCATACAAGGTTGACAGATGTAGATTAGCTGGGAGGATGGGGTGCAAAGCCATACCCATACATGTGACATCAAGGCCAGCCAATCCAAGTTAGCAACCCCTCTATTACCCAGAGCACACACTCAACCATGTGTCATATGAACACACATGCCTAGACAGCAGCCAGTATGTGGGTAGTACACTGCATATTGGCCACTGATAGTAGCTATGCAGGGATAGCAGTGGGCTACAGAGGGCATGTCACCATGCCCATCTGTCAAATATGCACATACATGCAGACAGTGCACCTCTACCATGTGTCCCAATGGACATCTGCACCACATGTGGTGCCTTCACATGTGACTCACAACGGACATACCATGCCTGACAACATGTCCTGCATGGACAGATGACACTGACATCAGGGAATGCTGTTGGCATGCCATCAATGTAGGTGAAGGGTAAACATGCTGCCCATTACCAGTTCCTGCCACAGGTGGGCAAGATTGGCACATCTGATGATAATCTGTGTTCCCAACATGGGCCAGACACCCCAGGTACAGTTCCACATGTCACTCTACATGCATGTGGGAGATGTGCAAATCCCAGACACCATCCATGTCATGGACTAAGGAACACATACATGGCATGTGGTGTACAGCATTGGCCACACACAACAGTCACCCAGGTAACTGGATGGGGGATGCAATACACACCTGTTTGGGCAAATGCAGTAATTACAGACCTGAGTCACAATGTAGAACATTGTCATGTGGCCTGATGCCAAGGTTTACCCATCACCTACCCTTGTACAGCCGGCTGGCACAGTTGACCACCACACACCCGTGTAGACATGCACCTATGCATGTCAGAACTGGCACCCTGTGTGTTTGTGTGTGTGTGTTGTACGCCCATGTGTATGTCCACATCCACACACTACAACCTCCCAGGGCATACTGAAGCATGCTGTCTGATGTCTGCCATCTCCTCATACTCTTTGCCCATACGGCCTCCATATGACCCGTGTGGTGAATGTGATACCTGCACATTGATGTGTTGTGGCAATCCCACTAGTGATAAGTTGCACTCCTGGCCCTGCCAAGTGTGTCAATGTGTCTGCATCCCTGTGTGAGTGTGCCTGTGTTGACGCTGGCACCTGGTCATGCAACAGGCATGTGTACAACACTTACTGTATATCTACTGTGTCCCTGTTGCAGATGTCACTCAACCTCACATATATGTTCTGAGTGCTCCACATCAGGTAACCCATGTGGTGCATCCAATAACTGCATTGAACTGTGACAGTACTACATAGTTGTCAGGTGTGTGATACCCTGTGCTGGTAGGTGTGTGACACAAACATGCTTCAGTTTTATACTCCCACCACTCCCTGACATGTATTTGCCTCTGTCTGTGACCCCACTCCCTCTCTGGTGGATGTGGAGACCCATGCCTGCCTTGCTTAGGCAGCAGCATGTGTATTTTACGTGATGCTCATGATCAGCTGATGGGCTCTGCATGAATTGCAGCCCTCCCCTAGCTGATTGCATGTTGAACAGCTGTGGTAACAATCCCAAAGCCAATTGCATGGAAACACACTCCGCTACCTAGGGACATCATGGTGATGTTGAGCATTTTCAGTCACTGTGAGCAGGAACTAGATCTGTTGTTTGGCAAACATCATCTCAGATGGATTGGGGTTTACCTCTAACAACATACACTGTGGAAAGAGGGCAACAAACAGGAGGATGATGTGCCTGGCCTAACTACAGACTATAAGTGCTGCTATAGTTCTGCTATAGTTCATAAACTCAAATGCTATGTAACAACTTGTCACCATTCCCACAAGAGGTGAAAATATACTAGACCTGATCATCACAAACATGGGGACAAAATGCTCCACACCGGAAGTATATCCCTCATTGGTGAGATCAGACCATAAACTAAACTCACTGGAGATTCACATCCCGCCCCCACCCCCAACAAAAAAGACCACAGTGAAGAACTTCTCAAAAGCCAACTTCACACTTCTTAAGACTGGTGTGGTATCCTTCAAGGCCCCTGAGCCATTGGAAACCACAACCCATGCTGCTGAATCCCTTACAAATGCTTTCTACGAGCACCTCCAGGATTGCATGGATCAAGCAATCCCAAATAAAATCAAGTCCCTTTCCACCAAAGGCAAGCGCCTGATCTGCTGGACCCCAGCCATAAACAAACTTTACAACAAGAGGAGAAAGCTACTACAAGATAGAACAAAATCCCTAAAAGGGAAGACATCTCTGATCAATACTAGTAAAAAACTACGATCACTCATAAAATCATCCAAGGCCAACATTGAGAGAAAAATCGCCAAGGACTCAAAAGACAATCATAAGGCCTTCTTTAGCTATGTTAGAAATCTGGGTGGAAACTCCCAGATGTGCTCAGAATTAGTCCAAAATGAGACAAAAATCACTGAACCCACAGACATTGCAAACATACTGGCAGACAGGTTCAGTGAAAATTTCTCCCCTCCCTCCCCCCCAAAGGAGAAATATCTATCCCAGCAGAGTGTAGCCTCCCAATCATCTCAAATGCCCAGGTGAGAGCTGCTCTCTCTAAAGCTAAAAACACAGCATCAATGGGACCGGATGGTGTCCCCGGCTGTGTGCTACATGAACTCAATAAGGAACTAAACCTACACATAAGGCTGCTGTTTAATCTTAGCCTTACCACAGAATATGTACCCAAAGAGTGGCGTACGGCAACTGTGATCCCACTCCACAAAGGCGGTGCTTCTACGGACCCTGGTAATTACCACCCCATAAGCTTAACAAGCCTGGTCTGCAAAGCTATGGAGAGGATCATAATGGAACTCATAAATAAAGACATAGGGGACCTACAGACATTAGATCCTACCCAATTCGGCTTTGTCAAGGGCAGATCATGCCTCTTGAACTTGGTCAACTTTTTTGAAACAGTCACCAAGGCCATTGATGAGGGTAAGGCAGTTCACACAGCCTACCTTGACCTTGCAAAAGCTTTCGACACAATACTCCACTCAGGTATCATAGAAAAGCTCACCAGCTTAAATGTAAACCCATATGTCACAAGATGGGTTGTAAACTGGCTCAAGGACAGAACCCACAGGGTTAGAGTTGCTGGTGCCATGTCAGACTCCAAGCCGGTCACAAGCGGTGTCCCACAGGGCTCAGTCCTGGGCCCCCTCTTGTTCGGCATCTACTTTTCAGAAGTGCAGGCAAACATAGGAGGATTGTGGCTGACAAAGTTTGCAGATGACTGCAAACTGGGCGCCATAGTTGAAAATCCATCAGACACATATATCCTTCAGAGAGGTCTCATAGAAATGGATAACTGGTGCCAGAGCCATGGCCTTAAGCTAAACACCAAAAAATGTATAGTCATACCCTTTGGTAAAAACAAGGTAACCCCAAGTTACCACATAGGTGGCAATCCATTAAGCACAAAAGAAGTTATCAGGGACCTGGGGACCCAAGTTGACAGTAACCTTTCTTTTGACACTCACATTGCCAAAGTGGTTAGGAGGACCTTCTACATTGCCCACCTGATTATGAAGGATTCACATCCAGATCAAGGGAGGTCATTGTTCCTGTACTCTTCACTTATCAGACCAATGATTGAGTACAATGCCCCATTCGGAATGTATCTTACCCGACACCTGCAGCAATTGGAAAGACCCCAAAGTTCCTCAACAAAAGGATAAAGGGGCTCAAAAATATGCCAGAAAACTA
>NC_056732.1:1217486586-1217651586 GCF_019279795.1 Protopterus annectens
ATATATGGCTCACCTTTCAAAGGGAGAAATCCCTGTGTCCAGAAGATGGTAGGCCTAAAGTATGTTCTCAACATTGCACAATCATGCAATACATGCATAGAATGTGCAATGTGCAAATGTCAGTATGCATTCGCTCATTGCAGATTAGGCAATTTGGTTGCTGATGCCACTATAGTGGGGATGGGGAATAATTGCCTATCCCCACTGTAGTGCACACTAGGGGTTTGTATATCACAGTAGGGGGATTGTGGTGGGCTCAGCACCCCAGAAGGGGGATGCAAGGAGTCATGGCCCCACCATTACGATATGTATTCCAACTTGCAGTTCGAGTGTCAGCGAAAGTGCCTTTAGAACTGCAGTTCTCTTAACTGTGGTGCAGTAAGAAATGACGGGTTAGTCCTTTCAGTTTGCAGTTAGGGTCGTTCAAAGGAATGATTATCCCCCTGTCAAAGGTGAACACATATATATATCAATATAGGCATATATGAACATGCATCTGTAGATGGAACTGGGAAAGTAACCACAACATATATGTCCACATGCACCATTGATGGGTTTGAGAGACCCAAATGACATACATCTGACATGGATAGGTATCCCCCCGCAGCCAAATATGTCTGGCCTGCAATACAATACCAACTTTAGCAGATGCCATAGGCAGGACCCTAGACAACAAGGGCAGTACATGTTAACAGTACTCCATTCCACCTGCAGGATGTAAGGCTGGCATTGCTAACATATCATGGAGTACAGTCAAGTGACATGTCATGCTTGGGGGAACCCCCTGGGCAGGTGCAGTAAGTAGCTGGGATCCATCATACAATCCAATAGCCTTACACCTGACAATGCTTTCACCGATGTTGGCAAGGACACCCACAAACCCACTATGTCAGCTGAGAACTACCACCCGGTTGCCTGATGACCGCGGTCTGCAGGGACATGGATCATACCAACAATGAACCCAGAGCCAATGCCACTGGTTATCTCAACACATGGGAGCCCACCAATGTTGTACTTGTCAAAGGCAGAGAATACAACCTGAACCAGGTATACCTCCTTAACGCAATCATGACAGGTGTAGATGAGGGTTAGGAGGTGCGCAATGCCTATGTAGATCATAGCAGGCTTTTGTACACCGTGTTGCTTGTAGGAATGTGTGTAGTTGTTACGTGATCTACCTCCGTTCACAGGATATGTTTCCACAAGGACTGCTTGGCATATACCAACATACCACAGGTGCCATCCCATAGGCATACAGTCCTTGACAGGTCATAGATGTGTCAATGCCCTCCTTCACACTGTTGAGGTGTGCAGCACTACTGTGGTTGCTATAACTCAATGAGAGTGGCTGTTGTGGACACAACTGCCATAATTGCAGTTACTCTTGCATCTAACCCCACACATAGCTGTCTGTAAAACTGTACAGTGTATTTAATCAGGTTGTTAGTTGTTGTCTTCACCATTCACAGTAGTTGAGCACCTCACACCTTCTTAATGGTGGGCTATGCCACCGGCATTGACAATCACATGTTACTTAGGTGAGGTTCGCAGTAGTGTGGGGAGAGGGACATACACCCTGCTGTTAGCATGTTCAGTGTCATCCACATTGCAGACTGCATATATAGCACTGTGTGGTTGTACCTATCCTGTCTTGGTGGGATTACATGTAAAGCAGATGTGTTACCTGCACAAGGACATACCTCCATGTGTACATTCCTGCACCTGTACTGCATCCTAACTAAAGGCACTGACTGTTGTACCCAGCCATGGCATGAGTACCACCCACTACACTTACAGGTGTCCACTGTAGAATGCTTGCTGACACCACTACACCCATCAGCCATGTGGCACATGAACAAACACGACACAATCTGAACAGATACTGATGACAACAATACAACAATTTTAATTAAAGCTATAATGCATCATGGCTGCACAGCTACACCTTCCAATTTATTAGCATTTCACTTTACTGCTGACAACATGCTATACATCATTGCTTTGATACACAGTTGTACAGTCACCATGTGCATCAGGACCATGTCAGCCTGTCCCTGCATCGATGTGACGGATGTCAGGCAGTGGCATAGGTATCATCATATGCATAGGTTGTGTTGTTGGTTTGCCAGAGGCCTAGGCTGAGCCATACAATTGACAACATGTGTGTGTGTGAGGGGGCTGAGTATTGTTATGGGCCACTGGTGATATCTTGTGTGCAGGTATGTGGTTGCCCTAGGTTCGTTGTTTATGTGTGTGTGTGTCTATATGCACACAGTTCCTCCATGTGGCTGCCCTATACAGGGAATTGTGGGACAGCTGCAGACTGTACCTGGCAAGGTTTGCAGTTCACCATCTTCGGCCATGGAAACGGGATCTGTGCCTGGCAGGGGTGCTACAGGCAGTATTAGGTAGAGAGCTAGACCGAGTGCTGTCCACCGAGTTTGACAAACATCCACTGGATCCAGGTCCCTGCTGGGACTGGCCAGGGCCACTTGCATGTGGTCTGCTATGATGGGTTGTGGGCAGTCCCCCCATAGTGTTGGGGCTTGTTCTGCCACTACGTGAGCGGCTGTGAGTGTTTGGACATCCACGGTGACCTCCAGCTGCTGGTGTTGCTGGATTACATCCATGTGGCCGTCGCAACCATCCTGCCCTGTCCTGATGCATGGACATGACATTTTGGATAAGTTCCAATGTCTCACCTCACCATCTATCCATGACCTCAGTGTAATTACGGATGGCACCTGCTAGGTCACAGATGCTGTCAGTTACAGACGTGTGATGAGCCCTCTGCATCCTTAGACCCTGACTGGTGTACCATTCCATTCATGCCTGTGCTTCCATGACAGTCTGAAATATGCGTGTGGTTGAAATAGATATTGCACGTCTGCCAGGTGCACGATGACCAGCATTGCTCCTACGGGCACCCCTGCACATCTGCCTATGTAATACCTCATCAGACATCTGGCTATGACTGCTGCATCCTGACACATGTGTCATAGATACCACACTTTCCTAGCCCATGCCAACCGTATGCTGTCCCTCATCTAGGACCAATGTTGATGAGGTATGTAGAGGCAGGGTGACTGTGTACGTGGATGGTGTGGCTATGTGTGAGTTGTCAATTGGTGGCCCAGCTGCAGCCCCTGATGACCGTTCCTGTGCCTCAACACACCTATCTTCATGGTCACTGTCTGTATCAGTGACATCAAATTCCCTGCAAGGGAGACCCAACCCCACCTCGCTACATGTGAGAGAAAAACAGGGAAAAGACTGTAAGACCTGTACAACACTGCTAAACAGTAAGTACACACACACACACACACACACACACACACACACACACACACACACACACACACACACACAAGTGTGTGTGTGCAGACATGGCCACACACACAAACATACACACATGCAGTCGACATACATGGCAACCCATACACTACACCAGACAGCACCTACAGACAGCTCCCGTAATCCCATAACACACACAATAGCAGTCATCGGTGCAGTACAGTATCACACACATACCTGTAATTACACACGTCAGCATGCAGGACATGTGGGACTGAACAACATGCAGTGCAACTGTAGTCAATCCCCGTTACCAACATTATACATGGCTGTGATACATGGCTTCTATTTATAGTTGATGGCCCTCTCCCTGGAACCCACTGCACCCATGCTCACTGCATTGCTGTGCATCTGTTCAGCACCTTGGCATGTACTGTGCACCATACCTCACGGGTGTACACACCATTGAAGGATGTGTCTCTGTGTGTCAGGTATGTTTCTGCTGCTGCTCACAGCCTCTGTGTGTTCCTGGATCACGTGTAGGCGCATGTGTTTAGTGACTGCTTGATGTGTATTCACATATGTTATCATCAGTGATGCATGTATGAGTGGTAGATTACCATTAGACCAACCACAGAGACATTGCACTGTACCTATAGTGAGTGCAGAGACCATTATTGACCATGATTGGACCCTGGCTGATGTTGCCTGTGGTACACATAAGTTCATAGGTCAGTACTGGTCTATTAGTGCTGGGGCCTACATAAGCCTAGCCAAAGCGGTTCCCTGCCATGCACCACCCACTAATGTTATTCCCCTGTTCCCCTGTCAGGCTGTGGCACACACATGCTACCCAGGGTGTATTCCCTATTTCCCATCCAATTGCCAAGTGTTTCTGCCAAGAGGGCCAATGAGTAGCATAGCCTGACATGTATGGGTAGTCCATTCCAGAGTGTGGTGATTCCCCAGGACAGGGTTCTATCCCTCCAGCATGTTTTGTGTAATGTGTTGATTAGGTTTAGGATCCTGGAGTGTGTGTCTGCAGAGGGAGTGGGATGTCATTATATGTAGCTTGTTCAACTGTTATGTGTATGACATAGCTGTGTATGTTGGGCAGATGTCAGCTGTGCCTGAGCAATGTGTACTGAAGTGTGGCCACAGTTGTCTGAGATGGACTGTGTATTGCATGTTTTTGAGGCTGGTAATCCCATTAGTGAGGTGTGTGCTGTGTCAGTGCACATGTACAGCATACATTATGGGTAGGAGTGTTAGATGTATACATGGCCTACACCTTAGCTATTACATCAACAGTGAATTGCCAAGCATAACCTTAAACCATACTCACCTGCATCCGGCCACTGCCTTGCTGGCATCCCAGAGGTACCTACATTGACATGGGATACAGTTTATGTCAGTGGCCACAGCTGTGGCATTGCTACAGGGTGGCTGCAATATTACAGTACAACAACAGCTGAAATCCACAGTACTACAGTTTATGCATTACTGCTTATCGGTACTACACAGCAACATACCCCACATCTCACACATGCATGGTCTACCTGCACAGATGCATACACTACAGTAGTCTACTGATATGCCCTGGAACCTTACCAGCGTGCTCAATGTGTGGTGTGTTAGTAGCGCCCACCTCCATGACCGTATGAGTCTGGAGCTCTTGTAGGCAGGCAGGTGCTACCAGGCTGATGAGCAGCTCCTCCACTCTGGTGAGGGGGGATGGATGTTATTGCCCCCCTGTTGCAAGGTGGTCACCCCGCATGGCAGCGGCACAATGTCGTACTTGCTGGAGCAGGTCACTACAGTGGTGGCGGGCCTGCTCATAAGTTCGGCTGTGCAACCCCACATCATTCACCGTATGGACCACATCAGTCCACATGGCTGTTCTCTCCTGCTGGTCCATTCTTGTCCATGAGAAGAGCAGCTGATAGTTGTGGAGGATGGTGGTGATGATGATCTCCTCCTCAGTGGCACTGTATGCGGGGTTTCTCAGGTGTCTCCCTTAAAGATATAATGATAGAAATATGTCTGAGTAACTCATATATCAAATTTACCATAATGCAATACACATATCAGTCTTCCACCACCATATCAGCTCCAACATAATGTTCACACTACGCTAGTGGTATGTGTCTGGTATTTGTACCATTGGGCCATATATTGCATTGTACAACACTTTCTGCTATGTGGTTGTAGACATGCTCTCTGTGGGGACACTAGAGTTGCAGGGCTGTTACAGGGTATTTCACCTGGATGCCATTGTCACTGCCACTATGTTTCAACATATGCATGTGGTAGGCCTGCTATATGATTGCTATACATCTGCCATTCTGTAGTATTAGGGATATATATGCATGCTGTTGGACATGTTCTGGAATTGTGTGGACTATTACAGCCCACATATGTTCCATGACAGTTACACACCAGTATGAGTAGGGGTTATTTGCCAGCAGGAACACCACTCCAACCTAATGTGCACATGTTACCAGTTCACATCACATCCATGGCCCACCATGGAACCTCATTATCTACTGTTCCATCACTACCTTCATGTGGAACCACCTCAGGGGATGGTACCCTCCCATAGAGCACACAAAGAGATGTGTCGGTCACCCAAGTTGATCACGGGTATTGGGCATAGGGAGGTCCACAGTGACATGGGGTATGTGCTACATCACCTGGAGGCATGCAGTACACATACACAAGGTTTGACATGCATGTCTCTCCTGCCCAGCGAACAGCCCAGGCACCTTTATGTCCATGTAGATGCTGTCATGACTGTCCATGTGTGGGTACCATGTTCCCTTTGTTCCCATGAGGGGGCTCAATGGCATCCACATTCCAAATGTAACTACCCGTCCATAGTGTTTAACCACCACATGTGTCATATGCCAGCCCTGTATGCTGTGTTGTTTGTCACCCAACCAGACCTATAAACCAATATGTGCCTGATACCCTTCACCAACATACACATCCTACCATCCCATACAATTGCAATGTGTTCCCAACATGGGCTACACACCTCACACCACACTCCATCTTGCAGCCATGTAGTGGTGTGTAGGTATGTTGTGTACTGATGTGTGATGTTCTCCCACACATGTCATGGCAGGGAGTATGCATTGACATGTATATATGTATTTTTATATCTATCTATCTATCTATCTATATATATATATGTATGTGTGTGTGTGTGTGTTGACATACACACACACATATATCTGTCTGTATACATTATATATATATATATATATGTATATTTATATATATATATATATATATATATATATATATATATATATATATATATATATATATATATATATATATATATATGTATATATACATATGTGCATATATGTGTAGATATCATTTTGTGTTGTTTCTATACCTATATAAATGTATAACATTCCAAGGTTCTGTACACATACACAGCTGTGAATATGTATCACACATATATGTATCTGTATGTGGGATGCATATGAACATCTGGACCACACTCATGTACACTCTTTACTTCACAGCTGAATTGTTCTGCCTTGCTGCAACACAGACAGATGTCACCTGTGAACACAGACTAACATTAGGGGGAGGTATATTTGGTGACAACCTTTATAATAGCATATTATACTGTTATGGCAGTTAGGCATGCTATTCTACACTTTAACATGACTGTCCTGCAGGTGGTGTGGTCTCTCACCCATGTGTCTATCATGGTATTAATACCCCACCAGCCATTTGCCACAGTAATTTACAGAACACAGATATCATGGATCACATCTTTGCCATTCACTGCTGGTCTGCACATTTGACAGGTATGTCCCACTGCCCACAAGGACTGATACTACTGTCCAGTGCAGTTGTTGAGCACAATATCATTGCAGGAACAAGTACCGGTGGCACATATACACCCTTTCACAGTATACATCCTATTATTCTATGCCATGTACTACATGTCAGTAAATGCATATTTGTTTCACATACCTGTTATGTTGTTTCCTCTGTAACACAGCCCTGAGCTTTGTGAACTTTCTTGAAGGTTTTCTCTCTCTCTCTGTCTCTCTCTCTCTCTCTCAATCTCTCCAGTAGAGTGATTGAGCTGGTTTGAATAGATTGCAGCATGCTTTTTTTCGTATTGCACATGATCAGGTGTTGGCCTCTGCACCAGTCAGTGTCCACCAGTTTATAATTGCATGCAGCTTGCTGTGTAGTACTTCAGATAACCACTGTCATGGCAAACCTGTACTATAAATTGCTGCCAGCAATATACGGATGACATCCTTCCTGTGTGTGGACATCAGTGTTACAGACAGCAGGTAGCAATACCTCTTACAGCAGAACCTGTAGACACAGGCCAAATCCACATTTAGGTAAGGTTCCAGACCTACAGACAGTGTGAGTAGTGTTGTTGTGTGCAGTATATCTTGCTGTCCTTACAGGGTTTCTGTGTATATGGTACTTTTTCATTGAATGTTGTCTATCTGCATAGCTCTCAACTGTGAGTCTATCCATATGATACCAGGGGGATTGGCTGTTAGATTTTGTCTGTGCACCATACAGGTATTGTCCCAAATATATCTGTGGCATTCTGTCTATTGAGTGCTATCAGTACATAGCTATATCCATTTGTATTTCAATGTCATATCCCTGCAAAAGGGTATCCTGCAATGAATCCTGTAACACAAGCAATTTCCAGGGTGTGTAACAGCAATAATGCAAATATGGCCCTATGTTCCTGCCACTGTCCTCCACATATATGCCAGTCTTTGTCCTGCTGTGATACAGGAAGCGTTGTTAGGTAATGGCCTATCATTATTTACCACTAGCATTACTGCTACCATCCCATTCATGTCATGGACTCTCACACCAACTGTTTGGACATGTCCATATGTATGGGGGTAAGAGCTGGAGAACACATGTGTCCTTGTACATTCCTGAGGTAAGTGTGTGGTACACAGTGTTCCTTGCCCTTGTACAGCCTTTTATGGGGGAGGGGTTCTATGCCATTAACCTAGGCTATGGCACCTTTTCAGTGATATAACTGTTAAGGAGAGGGTTATTCAGTGTGATAGTTAGATGTTGGGTTAAGCAATGTTATGTACAAGATACTGTGACATTAACACAAGTGCTACTTTTCACCATAGAGCTTGACTACAGCGTGTAATTGGAGGCTGCTGAACTACATCTGTAATTGTTGGTTGTTACGTATCCTGAAGGCAAATCATGTTCCTTTTGCTGTACTAATTGAAGGCCTTGGCCTGGACAGCATAGTATGATATATATACACATTACTTGCATCTACTGTTTTGTATGGGCCTTGCATTCATGACTGCTTACATATTTCAAACCTTATATGGTGTCAGTACTGGCATACATTATTGTATAGTGCAGGAATAAAGGTTATCTATGTATGCATACCTGTGTGCCGTCATGTTCTTTAAATTGTGGGTGGGTATATGTTTAATGTCAGTATTCCCATTTGTGGGAATGGTTGCCACACTACACAGTTCACAGGTGCCAGTTGAAGGGCTTGTGGCTGAGGGATATACATTGCACCCAGTACTTCCACACTACTTCTACATATGCATGGCTACTGATACCTTTTGTGTGTGTATATGTGTATGTACCTATATATATCTCATATGGCTATATATATATATATATATATATATATATATATATATATATATATATGAACATATGTATGTATATATATATATATATATATATATATACAATTGCTGTTATATAATTATTTGTGAGTCATACATTAATATATATATATCTATCTACATATAGCTGTCTATCTGTCTACATTTACATCTGTCCATATGTCCGTGCAAGTTTGGCTTATATTTTGGCCTGTTCCTCATGTGATAATAGTATATTTCCTGTACTGTTGACTGATTGTGCTGCATGATCTTCTTCTTCTTCTTCTTCTCCTTTCGGCTTTCTCCCGGTTAGGGGTCACCACAGCGGATCACCTTGTCCGCACATTGAATGGCAGTGGAGTTTTACGGTGTCGAGTTGCCAGCCTGGCGCCCAACCTTCCACAGAAGGCACACTCACACGCACACCTAGGGCCAATTTAGAGTGTCCAATCCACCTGCAGCATGTCTTTGGGATGTGGGAGGAAACTGGAGCAAACCCACGTGACCACAGGGAGGACATGCAGACTCCGCACAGAAGGCACCCCAGCCGAGGATCGAACCGGAGAACCTCTTGCTGTGAGGCAGCAATGCTAACCATTGCACCACCGTGGCCGCCCGATTGTGCTGCATGATATGTTTGTGAAAATGTCAGGTTATGTATATCTGCCATGGTTTAGTGGTAAATCCCTTTGTGTATGGAGTGAAGGGTCCTGGGAGAGGCAGTTTATTTTGTTGCTGAACAGAACAAGGGACAATGGCTACAGAGTGATTGAGACACTTTTAAACAGTTGTAAGTGGGTTTGCGTGAGTATGGGCGACAGTAAGCACTGCCAACCTCTGCTTATGTTTTCTTACAGTCAGCTTCAGATTTCTCAATCTGTGTAGACATGGCTTACCCCCACACAAACCCGCTCAAACCTGCTTACTGCTGCTTAAAAGTGCTTACTGCCACTGACCCCCACCCTAATTCCTTTAAAAGAAAAGAAAAATGGGTTGATAGGAAAGTAGTGAAAAATGGGGCACAACGAGGGAAAGACAGTAGAGAAAATAGCTTGGCATGTGCAGGAAGGGTATAGGAAAGGTTCATAGCTGCCCCTTTCTTCTATAGCAACAGCTGTGCATATACACTATATTTGCAGGTACATTTGGACCCTCATACCCCTGGGAGAGTGGTGAGGACAACATATATTCATTGTGATGCCAATTAGACCAGATTACATGTGTCCAGTGGACACATGTGCTAAAGGAACAGCTATGTATGGGGTGTCATTTTTTTATGGGAACAGATTGCCCTTTTTTTTTTCAGGTGAGAGTGGGATGTTGGCGAGGGGTAGTAGGTATATCTGGGGAGGTAGTTTGGGTAGGTTAACAGACAAGACACACAAGACACACACAGGGCCGGTATATGACACATGTGGGGGGTAAACACCTTGGACAGGGAAGAGTGTTTGGAAGTCGCAAGCCCATGAACCCCCAACTGTAAACAGTGGCACTGAGGTCCCCACCCATGGCCAGTCACCACTGCACCTTCACGGCCCTGAAGATGACTGTGGTGGGGGCTGTGTAGGAGGGGCAGGCTCACCCTCTAATAGCACCACTCAGCCCTCAAGTTGCCTTAGCCGCTCTTGATACTCCAGAATGAGCTCTCTACGCACCATGGCCCAGACCTGTTGATGGGTGACAGGTTCCCTTATGTGCCCACTCCAAGGGGGGGTGAGCCCCATCCCCTGCAGTGGTTCCACCCGAAGGTGGCGCATGGCCCACGGAGGAGGAGGTCCCAGGCTGGGCCCCAGATGTGCTGGTACCCAGTGCCATGGCCAGCTCAGGTGAGACAGGTGGGTCTGCTGGGACTGGCCTTCCTATACGAGCTGTGTTGTCGCAGGGTTATGGCAGATATGGGTTAGTAGCAGTCAACAGCATTCAGGATTATTTATAACAGCATGCATAGGTATTCCCATTACCCAACACACCAGATTTAACACAGTTGCAGAACAAGCAGAACACATGCATATATGTGACAACAACGGCCATTACAGGAGCATGCGGGTTTCATTGATGGCAACAGGCCACCAATATGGGTGTATTTTAACATGGCACATACATTGAAACAAATGTGAATGTTTATAAACCATGAGGACATATGTCCCAAACAAGTTTGGAGTGTACACATACCAGTTGAGGAGTGTCATTATGTTATTATGCACATATGGTAGGGGTGAGAGAGAGGCTTCAATTAACAACTAATATATCCTTGTAGTTTTCACAACATTCTTAGTCACTGCAGTGATCTTTCCCTTACATGTATTATTATACTACACAGTGGAATTATATTGTACACTGGTATGTTTATTGATTATTATATATGTGACCTGTGTCTTAAATACAGGAGTGACAGGCTGCAGGTGTTAATGCAACATATACTGAGAATTGCTGTCATACATTTTGGGTGAGGTGCTAGACTGACAGGTTTGTTTTCATATACATTCACTGACTCTGTACACGTTTGACTATCAGTTATATGTCATAGACAGCTGCCTACATTTCTTGGATCATCACATTGAATTTTCAGGGGGACAGGGTACCAAGCTGGTGATATGGGCCATTAATCTGGACATGCTGGACAGATTGGAACAGTTGTGGGGTATATATATGCATACAACCTACAATTTGAACAGTCAAGCAAATTCTGTACAATTCTTGGGTGTAATTATGCATACAGCTTTCTATCTGAATATTGTATCACAGTCTGTACAGTTGTGGGGTATGATTATGCAGACAACTCAGTAGCACTCCAGGAGTTGAACCCCTGCTGTGTATGACAAAAAGTTATTGCTAACATCACAGTACACTGTTCTATCAGGGAATTGATGTAAAGCTTTTGACTGTTCTCTATCTAAGTCTGCCTAACTAGTACGATATGACTGACCTCTTGGCACTTCCAATATTGTTATGCAGGACATTATACCCATTTTATCTGCATACCATGGTGTAGGTGACACTGCTTAAGATACAACAGTACTATTTATAGTATGAAACAGATCGAAAACATATGAGAGAAGAGTAAACAGAAGCACTCCAGGGGTTATACCTTTATTCACAGACTATTAACACATTTATTTCTACTGGTACAACACTTTCTAAGGCTCTTATATTCTTTGCTATGACAGTACATGCAGACTGATTACTAACCTGCCTCGCAACACAGCCTTTGCAGACTAGCATCAGGGGCTTGCTGGTTCGCAGCCTGCTCATCTGCAGCTGTCAGAGAAATGCATTGATATTTAGCTATACCTATCCATAGTATACACAAGCTAGGCAATTATTTTCTACTTAGTAGAATGTGTACTTACTCAGTACTGGGGCATTGGCCATCTGCCGAGACTCCTGGATCCACTGTTCCAGGACATTCCCCCTCTGCTGCTTCAAGTCAGCATGGTACTGCCTGACCTGCTCACCAGTCCGGGGGATACCTGTGGCACTGGTGAGGTCACGGGCAAGGCTGTCCCAGGCCTCCATTTTGTACTGCAAGCCCTGGTACTGGCCCTGCACTAGTCTCTGATCATGGTGTTTTATCAGGAGCCATACCATGAATTTTGACTCCTGGATGCCCCAGTGCTGCGCTCTGAATCGAGTGCCTTCACCCACACCAACGATTTTGCCCACAGTAGGAGGCTACAACCAGTTACGAGATGTATTCCCACCTGTGGGGTTTAAATACGGCCATTTTCCCCGCACATTGCCATGATTGGTCAATTGTGAAAAGGCTATGCTATGGGCACACCTGCTTACATAAGGTTGGCACTGTTTAAAGTGGTATACCACTAGGCAGATTGAATTGGCTCCCCTACACATTGCTTACACTTGCTAACATGAGCTGTGCTGCAGTTAGCATTGCTTTATAGTTGATTATCACTATATTTGCCATTTGGCAATAATTTCTTCTTCATTACAGGTTATATATGTGTCTGGTATCTGTGATTCATGTGTACATACACAGTAAGGGGACCTGTGGACTTCTACACTTTATTGCAATAACACCTCAAATGTATGCTTACTGCAGTACTCCATTTCACATATTTATGTTATGTAGCAGGTTATACCACTTCACACTGTACATAGATTCACTTCTCACGTTTGGTTTGATTTTCCTGTGGTGAGGATTAGTTTGCTGATACCGCATTCATATCTATTGCTATGATAGCTTAGTGGTTAACTACCGTGACTATAGTGTACAGGATCCTGAGGTTGAGCCTTGCAGAGGCAATTTGTTTTTTTGCTGGGCAGAACATGGACCGTTGGATACAGAGTGATTAAGGCACTTTAAAGCAGTTGTAAATGGGTGTGTGTGGGTTTTCGAGATGGTAAGCACTGCTAACCTCCAGTTACAGTTTCTTACACTCAGTTAGCTTCTATTTTGCTTAATCTGTGTAGGCAATGCTTACCTCCATGCAAATGCACTTAAACACACTTACTACTGTTTATTTGTGCTTATACCTGCTTACTAGTGCCTTATTCATTATGACACTGACACTTCACATGTGCATTTAATACAGTACTCCAGTTCACATTTAATGTTATTATGTAGGTTATATGGCAAAAAGATGTAAAAATATGTTCATATACAGATTTGACATGGAAAATCATACGTGCTGTAGTGGGACTCGAACCGTGAATTCCTGTTTGCTAGATGGATACTCTAACCACTACACTATCCCTGCACTACTAAATTTGCATGTATATTCCTTGTTATCCTCTTCAGCCTTTTCAGCTGCTTTAACCGTAGATAAACGATGGGCAAACCCGCGCACCTATGGTTAGCTGTACTCGAGGTTTTAAAAAAAACAAATAAAAGGGTTTCTTTGTTTTATTTGCCTGTACCGTTGCTGTTAAACACATGGGGACTGTTGGTGGGGATATGCGGACACTTATGAGCAGTCTCGCTCATTTATTTAAACAGTCTTCTGTTCTACTTTGCAGGGGCGTGTTTATTCTGAGAGCTCTGCTCTCAGACACGCCCCCTGCACTCGCCCATGCTCCATGTAGCATTAGGAGTTCAGGCAGCGTGCCTTCATTAATATGCATGGCGTGCTGCCGTCCTCCTCTTAAACTGCCGCTTCCGTGCAGGACTAGATTAGTCCTACATGAAAGTTTAGTAAATCCAGGGGATTGGGTTAAGAGTAAGATAAAGAAGTAGCAACAACAAATCACCCTGGAATGTTCCCCTTTGAATTTTTATCCCTGGGATAATAATTTGTCCTTTGTCTGACTTAGCTGCCAAGTGGTTTGTCACTATTTCCAAAAAACAACTCATATATATATATATATATATATATATATATATATATATATATATATATATATATATCACAACAAATTAATTAATGAAAACACTTCATGAATTAAATAATTGCATAATAAGTTAATTGAATACATTTTTTTTGTTAAAAAACACACTAGTTCACTACTAAAATACAACATGTAAATGAAACCTTTTCCTAGGTCCTCACAAAATGAAATGAAATGTGCATGTATCAGTGTGGATTATAATAAACAAGAAATGTATGCAATAGTTTATACTTGTGAAGCTTTCAAAAATAATACTGGTTTTATGGAAATATATTCATTAAGTCCTGGGTAGTTGCTATTTAAGCATAAGCTGCCACCTCAGCTCTGTTTAATAAAATATTTCTAATGTCCCCTCCCCTAGAATTGTTCCTAACAATATCTAAAATACCAAACTTAAAAATACTAAAGGAAACAGTCTAGGGTATGCTTGTATAAAGTGTTTGTCTCTTTCTTGAACTTAATATCATATAAATGTTCATATATCCTATATTTCAAAGCCCTTTCTGTTTTCCCTGTATAAAATGCTGTGCATCCCTCACACACAGCCAAATAAAATAACATCCTAGTATTGCAATTGTTTACAAAAATGCACACAGTTTTTCAAACCATTTTGTAAATGTAAAAAACTTTCCTTAATAATGTAGGGACAATATCTCCCTCTACCACAAGTGTTTGTACCTTGTTTATTCTTACCATTTCTAGCATATACCTGCTCAAATTCATTTTTCAAGTTTCTGCCAGTTCTATAAGAAAATGTGGGCCCATCTCCCACTATATCCTGTAGTTCTTTGCTTACTTTAAACATACTCCAATTTGCCCTTATAAACTTTGTAAAGGGCCCAGTAAAACCACTGAACTCCACTACACATGCTCTATGAAAATTCTTTGTATTACTGTTATAATTGGAACTTTCTAAGGGTTTGCCTGACAGTGCCTTGTACTTAGTCCCCCACCCATTATACACTTCGTTCAAAATTTTCTGTACAAAGTCAATGGGGTAACCCCTATCCACAAACATTTCCTTCAAAATGTCAAACTCTTTTAACAGTTCATTTTTGTCTGAAGTCATCTTTGCTATCCTAACTGCTTGTCCCTTAACCAAACTTTTTTTCTGGAATGTGGGGTGACTACTAGTAAAGTGCAAATAACTATTGCACCAGGTATCTTTCCTATAAATCCTGGATTTAAAATCATCTTTAGTATGAGATATAGTGGTATCCAGGTAATTTATACTTTCTTTATCCCAAGTATAAGTAAATTCAAAAAAAGAGGTCGTACCATTGATGTATTGCATGAAGGAATGAACTTTTTCTTCACCTCCCAACCACAAAACAAAAATATCATCCAAAAACCTAACATACAGACGTATGTTGTCCATAAAGGGGATGTTGAAAATGTACCTTTGTTCCCATTCTAACATGACCAGATTGGCGTAAATGGGGGCACAAGCTGCCCCCATTGCTACACCACTGATCTGTTGGTAATATTCACCTTGAAAATGCAAGTAGTTATGGTCAAGTACCAACTCCATCAGTTCAAGTACAAGTGAAATGTTTTCACCTGTCATAGTCAAAATTTTATGTAAAATGTCTCCAAAATATTCATGCCTTACAATTCTTGAGATGCTAGTGAATACATTTTTAACATCTATGTTCAAAAAACTGATGTTTTCTGTCCAAACCACTTGAGTTAATTTACTCAAAAACACCCATGAATCTTTTATCAAGTGGCCAGTGTTTTCAACAATTTCTTTAGTCCAATAGTCAATATATACTGCCAACAGATGTGTTTTTGAACCTCTTGCAGCCACTATTGGCCCAAAAGGTGGATCTTGGGGGTTCTTATGAACCTTGGGTATTACAAATACATTTGGAATAATGGGATTGTCTTGCTTAAGAAAATAAAATATTTTACCATCTATTCTATTTTCATCTAAATACTCTTCTAACAAAGAGTCAATTCTACCATAAGCAATATTAATCTCATTCTTAGATACTGAGGTGTAAGTGTCATTGTCCAAAAGAATGAAAGCCATGGCATTGTTGTACTCGTCTGTACCATATGAAACCACACCCCCACCTTTATCAGGTTTCATTATTCGTATGTCAGGTCTGTTTTTTAGCTTCTTTAACAATAATTTTTCACCTAGATCTAAGTTGTGTATAAAACGTCTCTTGTTCAACTGAAATTCTTTGTATAATTCCTCAGTGACACAGTTCTCAAACATAGGCAACATAGGGTGAAGGGTGGGTTAATAACACTACTCCTAGTTAACCTTGCATCAAAATTACTTCCAGATGAACTGGAGTTCTTATATTGTACCCCAAGGCTGAGTTTCCTAATAGAAATCTTTAAATCTACCAAATAGTTGGCCAAATCACCTTGGCTAGAAGGTACACATTTAAAACCTTTTGATAACAAGAGAAAATGTTCCTTTTTTAGTTTTAAAGATGTATAATTGAATATTTTGAATCCCTCAAACTTAGTGACTACTCCGTCTTTGTCAATTACAGGTATGACTTCACTTTCTTTCCTGCTCTCTTCCAACCTATACTCTATACATTTTACCTATTCTCTCTTTCATCTTTAATATAGGCAATTTTAGTGGCTTCCTAATCAGCTCTTTTTATTACTCTTACTTTCTTTCCTGCTTACCTGAAATTTCTGTTTTTAACCAGCTGTTTCACTTATAGTTGTTAATTATGATTTTGGGTTGTCTAGTCTGTTTCTGTTTTTCTCTTTTACTCTTTTAGTATTACTCATGCTTACCATTGTATCATTTTGTACTTTTGCTTGCTATTGTCTTTTTTATTGTAAATGTTTGCTTACTGCCTGTATTTTGGAGCTTTTCTCCCCGGGCCTCTACTGAAAATGGATATATGTCCAGCTAGACTAGCCCGGTCAACAAATGTAAAATAAATAATAAATAAATAAATAAACCTAGGTTCTCTCCTTTTGTCATATACTGATGTTTCTGCCCTGACTCCATGTTCTGTTGAACCTTGCTGGCTAACCTCTCTGATCTCCTCAGGGTAAAAAAAATTCCACCTTGTTCTGGAAATGAATCTAATTCATCCATATCCCTATGTACATAATGGTTGGTGGTTTCAGAAAAAATGTGTGGGATTTCTCCTCTCCCAATTTCATTCCTCTGGTACTCAAACCCCCTCTTTTCCTTGTTTTCCTTTTTGTATGGGCCTCCACAGGCCATCCCCCAGCATATTGGTTTTGGTCTCTTAACAACTTTCTCTGTTTTTTGACATGAATGTTAACAATTCTTTTGTTTACTCTAAACAACACTTTCTTATAAAGTTCTTCATACTCCATAAACAAAAGATCCTTCAAAATTTCACTATTCAATTTCTCCATATGCTTTTTCATGTTGTTTATAATAATTTCATTGTATTTAATAAGTTTAAGAATAAGTCCTAAACCACACTTGTCAATAAAACAGCAAAAGTCCTTTACAACTTTGTCAGTATAATACAACCCAAATGGGTATTTCCACATTCTAAGACCCTGTGGAACAATACCCAAACTGTGACACATTTGTAAGTATTGGTTATCAATTTGCACATATTTCAATTTAAATAGCTTCTTTTCAAGAGAATAAATAATTTTCTTTAAGGTCAAGGCATTTTCAACAGAATTGTTTAAGTTCACAATAACAGGTACACCCCCTTTGGATGCAAAGTTAAAATCTTTGGTTAAAATGTCATTGAAACAATACTGTTCCATACTGAGGTAATTGTGACTGTGAAAACGAACACTAGTGTTCTGTTTTTTACCATTTTTTGTAACAGTACCTGTGTTAGAACTAGATGAAATGTTCATATTGCACTCAATAGACTCTCTTTCACTCTGTTTGTTCAGGCCTTCACCACAAATATTCCTCTCATTCCTCTCACTCTGCTCTGTGCAACCATTAGTTCCTCTTTCCTTCTCTGGTACAAGGGAATGAGACAATGATGTAGTGGGCACTTCTGTAGTATGTCCACTGACCAGGGAACAAGAATTTAAGGCAGCACCACCTCCACTCCCGTCCACTTGACTAAAGAGCTCTATCAAGCATGTCAAATCACCCTTAAGTGCCGTCACATCCTCTCTGACTCTCCGGACCTTGTTTTGTGTTTCTACAAGTGAACCCAGACCCTGAATATCATCCTCAACCAATGTTGAGTCACCAGAACAAATTTCAAAAGTCATGGTAGTGTCCTAAACCTTCCACAAAACACAATCCTTCCAAACCACGAAGAAAGAAAGGACAAAGGAGCAACTATGTATTTCTGACCAAAAACAAACCAGAAAAAAGTACAGTCTTTCCATGGTGTAGAGAAGAGTATTTAATGATTCCACAAACAGGCAAAATAAGCGTTTTGTCTTGAGCACAAAACTTCATCAGATGCCATTTTCAAAAAAACAACTCATATATATATATATATATATATATATATATATATATCACAACCAATTAATTAAAACACTCCATGAATTAAATACTTGCATAATAAGTTAATTGAATAAATTGGGTTTATTTGTTAAAAACACACTAGTTCACTACTAAAATACAACATGTAAATGAAACCTTTTCCTAGGTCCTCACAAAATGAAATGAAATGTGCATGTATCAGTGTGGATTATAATAAACAAGAAATGTATGTAATATTTTATACTTGTGAAGCTTTCAAAAATAATACTGGTTTTGTGAAAATATATTCATTAAGTCCTGGGTAGATGCTAGATTTAAGCATAAGCTGCCACCTCAGCTCTCTGTTCAATAAAACATTTGTATTGTCCCCTCCCCTAGAATTGTTCCGAACAATATCTAAAATATCAAACTTAAAAATACTAAGGGAAACACAGTCTAGGGTATGCTCAGCATTTTATATAGGGAAAACAGAAAGGGCTTTGAAAGATAGGATATATGAACATTTATATGATATTAAGAACAAGAAAGAGACAAACGCTTTATACAAGCATATTATAATCCACACTGATACATGCACATTTCATTTCATTTTGTGAGGACCTAGGAAAATGTTTCATTTACATGTTGTATTTTAGTAGTGAGCTAGTGTGTTTTTTAACAAAAAAAAAAAACAATTTTATTCAATTAACTTATTATGCAATTATTTAATTCATGAAGTGTTTTAATTAATTAATTGGTTGTGATATATATATATATGAGTTGTTTTTTTTTTGAAAATGGCATCTGATGAAGTTTTGTGCTCAAGACGAAAGTGCTTATTTTGCCTGTTTGTGGAATCATTAAATACTCTTTTCTACATGACGGAAAGACTGGACTTTTTTCTGTTTTTTTTTTTTTGGTTGGAAATACATTTTTGGAATTTTTTGGTTTGTCACTATTTCATAGTCACTGCACTGTAAGTGATCAGTTTAGTGTGTATCTTAAACATCTTTAGTATTAAATTATCCATGAATGTAGGATATGTTGCATTTATTTTATGTACCAAAAGCCAAGTACAAAATCCCAATGGTGCACCACGAGCTGTGAATAAATCCAATAGGTTCAGTAAAAATTAAGTCTTTTATTTAATATAAAGCGAACAACAAACAAAGGTAAGCGCTTTCACGTCATACAGACGCTTCTTCAGACCTCAATAAAATTCAATGTAAATCACTTCTTATATGCAGAAAGCTGAATGCCTTATTAACATAATTGGCTCTATAGCATTTAATGAATTAAAGTGCTAGTGCTTTTTGTTATAAAAACCAACAACTATGTAATTCAAATCGCTGTGTGATTAATGAAAGGACTTGATGTCTATGATTAATGTAAAAAACACACACTATTATGCCTTCTATCTTGATATCCAATAAAATTCATGATAACATTTATAAATTTAAAAACTAACTCTGATGTGAACATGAAATATTTGAATATATATAAAAATGTATGAGAATGTTAAAATATTAAAATATTGAAAAACAAGGAACATTAAAAAACATTCAAAAACACATAACACTGATCGACCTGTGTAACATCTAAATTCATCTGACTGAAGAGTAAATTGATCTAATGTTAATGTTTGAGAGACCTAGAGGTTAAGAACGGCTTCAGGGTTATTTTCTCATTCAACCCATGTTTATGTGACTGTAGCCTCAGAATCCATTTGTTTTCTAACTCTTCTGTATAATTCTTCACGTTCCCTAACCTATTGCTTCTCCTTACTAATTCTAATGCTCTAAATTTAAAGCTATGTGCAGATCCATGTTCCATGATAAGGCATGCTAAAGCATTTGTGTCGTTCTCTTTGTTGACTGCATATATGTGTTCTCTAATGCGTTCACGTAAGGTTCTATTGGTCTTACCCACATAGAACTTGTCACATGACTGACACTGTGCTAGATATACTAGATCCTTGGTTCTGCAGTCTGCATATCCTTTAAAAACATAAACCTGACCTGTGACAGGATGTTCAAAAGTATCATTGCCTACTATGTACTTGCACTGATTACAAGTGTGACAAGCAAAGGTCCCTTTCCTTAGAACCTGAAAAGGTATCCCGTTTGAATGACTTTATGGACATGAAGTTAAATCCATTTTTTTTATGTAGTTTGTCCATGCCATACTTCAATTATTTCCCATCTTACAGCTCTCTGTTATTGTTTTATGTAGCAATAGATGATCATCATTTGTTTCATATGACTTTCTTTTCTTACCCTTTGTTCTTCTGCAATGTTTGCATTCTTTTCTGTATGGCTTTAACTTCTCTTTGCATCAATTTCAAAATATAATTTATATATTTTCAGAAGGCAAGTTATTGGTCTATAATTATTATGATAGCTTGTTGGTTCACTCTTAAGGACAAGTATTGTTTTTCTGTTGTTAGCTGGGTTGGTGTAGACTCCTCAACTGCTCCAATTCTGATGGGATGTTTTTATTTCCAGATCTGATTTCCCCCTGTACATGATGTACCTAATTTTGAAGGCATGTCTCATATTTACTCCTTCAGAGAATTGTTTGAACCATCGCATCACACATGAATTTTGAAGTTGTCTAGTACACAGACTATATCCCTGCACGACCAACATACTAGTGGTGTCAATATTTTAAGAGAATGTGCATCTTAAATCTTCTTTTTTTCTGAAACAAAAAAAAAATGATATTGTGTACTACAATTTTTTTGCAATACATTTCATTAAAGTGTTTAGATTTTATAGTTTGTTTAATAATGTGCTTAAACATTTCTATCATTTTTATCTCTGTTTTTGCATGTGTTTTGTGAGTTGTGTCCCTAACTGGAAGGGGGAAGAGTTTTTTTTTCTGTTTTATATTTACCTTTTATGCTAAATAAATGTCCAGATATGAAGCTGGATGTGTTTACTCTACAAGGGTCTTTCTTCCTATTTTCAGGTTGCAGGTTCTGAGGTTGGATTTTCTCAAGGATGTAAAGGTGTTAATAGCTTAAGCCAGAAGTTTGGTATTGTGTTTGGACCCAGAATATTCCAGTTAGGACCTTTATTGATTTTGTCTCAGTTTCTCTAGGTGTTACTTCATCCCATTTCATATCCACTCATTTAGAGCTTCTTACCATTTATTTTATTTTTGTTATCCATTCATCATCTTTGCTGCATTCCACAGGGTCTTCATAAATCATCTTCTTTCGGCTGTTCCCATTAGAGGTCGCCACAGCAGATCACCTGTTTCCATTTCTTCCTGTCCTCTGCATCTTGCTCTGTCACACCAACCACCTGCATATCCTCTCTCACCACATCCATAAACCTTATCTTAGGCCTTTCTCTTTTCCTGCTACCTGGTAGCTTCATCCTTAGCATCTTTTTCCCAATATACTCAGCATCCCTCCTCAGCACATGTCCAAACCAACATAATCTTGCCTCTCTAGCTTTGTCTCCAAACCTTCCAACCTGGGCTGACCCTCTAATATATTTATTCCTAATCTTGTCCACCCTCATCACACCCAGTGCAAATCTTAACATCTTTAACTCTACCACATCCAGCTCAAGCTCCTGCCTTTTTGTCAATGCCACTGTGTCCAACCCATATAACATAGCTGGTCTCACTACCCTCTTGTAGACCTTCCCTTTCACTCTTACAGGTACTCGTCTGTCACAAATCACTCCTGACACTCTTCTCCACCCACTCCATCCTGCCTGTACTCTCTTCTTTACCTCGCTTCCACACTCACCATTACTCTGAACTATTGACCCCAAGTATTTAAACTCATCCACCTTCACCACCTCTACTCCTTGCATCCTCACCATTCCTCTATCCTCCCTCTCATTCACACACATATATTCTGTCTTAGTCCTGCTGACCTTCATTCCTCTTCTCTCTAGAGCATATCTCCATCTCTCCAGGGTCTCCTCCACCTGTTCCCTACCCTCACTACAGATCACAATGTCATCTGCAAACATCATAGTCCATGGGGACTCCTGTCTGATCTCATTTGTCAACCTGTCCATCACCATTGCAAATAAGAAAGGGCTCAGAGCTGATTCTTGATGTAACTCCACCTTGACCTTAAACTCATCCGCTACACCCACAGCAGACCTCACCACTGTCACACTACCCTCGTACATATCCTGTACCACTCTTACATACTTTTCTGACACTCCGGACTTCCCCATACAATACCACAACTCCTCTCTAGGCACCCTGTCATATGCTTTCTCTAAATCCACAAAGACACAATGCAACTCCTTCTGACATTCTCTGTACTTCTCCATCAACACTCTCAGAGCAAACATCGCATCTGTAGTGCTCTTTTCTGGCATGAAACCATACTGCTGATCACTAATCATCACATCCCTTCTTAACCTAGCTTCCACTACTCTTTCCCATAACTTCATGCTGTGACTGATCAATTTAATCCCTGTGTAGTTACTACAACATCACCCTTATTCTTAAAAATCGGTACCAAAACACTTTTTCTCCATTCCTCAGGCATCCTCTCACTTTCCAAGATTTCATTAAATAATCTAGTTAAAACTCCACTGCCATTTCACCTAAACACCTCCATGCTTCCACAGGTATGTCATATGGGCCAACAGCCTTTCCATTCTTCATCCTCTTCATAGCTATCCTTACTTCCTCCTTGCTAATCCATTGTACTTCATGATTCACTATCCCTGCATCATCCAGCCTTCTCTCCCTCTCATTCTCTTCATTCATCCACCCCTCAAAGTACTCTTTCCATCTCCTCAACACACTCTCCTCACTTGTGAGTATGTTTCCCTCATTATCCTTTATCACCTTTACCTGCTGCACATCTTTCCTAGCTCGGTCCCTCTGTCTAGCCAATCGATGCAGAACCTTTTCTCCCTCCTTAGTGTCCAACCTTTCATACAACTCTTCATATGCCTTATCCTTAGCCTTCGCCACCTCAATCTTTGCCATGCACCTCATCTCCTTATACTCCTGTCTACTTTCTTCATCTGTCTGACAATCCCACTTCTTCTTTGCCAAACTCTTTCTCTGTATACTCTCCTGTACTTCCTCATTCCACCACCATGTCTCCTTGTCGTCCTTCCTCTGTCCAGATGTCATACCAAGCACCTTTCTAGCAGTCTCCCTTACTAGCTCTGCTGTAGTTACCCAGCTATTTGGTAACTCTTCACTGCCACACAGCATCTTCATAAATACCTCTCCAAAATATATATATTTCTTCTTGTTTTGGTGCCATTTCAATTGCTTTTGCTTTGTTTCCCAGTTCTCCTTAAAACCTTTTCTGAATATCAATAAATTGATTACTTTGTGCATTTCATTTGTATTTGCCTGCATACCTTCTTTTGTTTTTGCTTGTGCTGACAGTTCTAGTTTATTATTGGGAACATTGTATGATAAATGCTAGTCTGTTTTGATACTGTCTATTGCTTTTATGTTGTCCATCTTTCTATGAAGCGTTGCTTTTCTGCTCCCTTTTCTCTACTGTCCTAACAGTGCTACTTTTTGTCATAATTTCTTTAGAGTTTTCTCAAGTCGGTATTTCCACAGTGGCAGTCTACTTCTTCCCCTGCTTTGGTTTCCTTTGTTACTTTGTGCTTTTGTGGTAACACTTTATCAGTTATTAGATTAGCTGCACAATAACATATCCTATTGATTTATGTGATATCAAACAAATTTCTCTTAATGGTCCTAGCATTTTGGTCTTATTTACTTTATGTAATCTATTTCTTTCTGCTATCTTAATATCTCGATCCAGCTCTATTAAATCAAGCAATTTTTCCTTCAGATTATTTGCTTCTGGACTGAGATCTTTGCTCTCTATTTCCTTTGGTCCCCTTACTGTACATTTCTATTTGGAAATCCTTGTAGGTGTTCTATAGAAGGTTCCAGAACATTGTCGTATAGTATATCTTCTTCAGATGCATCATGCTCCATCTGCTGCTCTTCCTTGTGGGGACTCATTGGCCCATCATGTTGTGGTATTGGCTTTGTTGTAGTTTCCACATTCACTTCTCAGATGTTCTATCACTTCAGTTTCTATAATTTCTGCCTCACTAAACTTCTTTTTTACATTCCAGCTTTGTCATCTTTTTTTATTGTGAAATTTAACACATCTGTAGGGGGTCTTTGCCTTTATTTCTCTTCAAATATTGTTGTAGTGCCACTAACTGCCTACATGTGTTATAGAACTGACTCTATGATAGAATGCACTGTCCACAAATGGAGGACATAGAGGGTATTCCTGGTGTGTGTGTGTGTGTGTGAGTGTGTGTGTCTGTGTGTGTGTGTGTGCGTGTGTGTGTGTGTGTGTGTGTGTGTGTGTGTGTGTGTGTGTGTGTGTGTGTGTGTGTGTGTGTGTGTGTGTGTGTGTGTGTGTGTGTGTATGTGTGTGTGTGTGCAGATATCCTCTTGAATTTGTTGGCATGCACCTTGAAACAGCCGTTTTTACTGTATTGATGCTCTGTACCTCTGTCCTATAAATACGCTCAGTGAAAGGTCTAAACCTGGCATGCATGCAACAATAATACTGCAAAGTTCACACATACTGATAAGCTACAAATCTATATGGTCATATTCATGATAAAAGGAACCATGCATCTCTCCATTCAGTCCCCATTCAGTTCCAGCAATATTATTCTGCTTTTCTTTTGGATTCCACCTCTCTTTTTGGAGCCATGTTCTTGCATGCAGAGAATATAGAGAATAAGATCTTGCTTCAGGCCAGTGGATGCTTGGTCATGTGAAATCTGATTAGTATTTCTGCAGCTGTGGCTGATAGGATGCTAAATGACATCAGTGCTACCTGTGGCAGGGTAGAAATTATACGCAAGTCAGAAACAGGTTAACTGACATGATTAGTGCTTATAAAGGTGATACTGCCTGCTTGACACAGGAGCTGAGATTTACAAGAAGCTGCTCATAGACTAATCCACTTTTATCAAACACAGAAGGGCTCCTTGCCTTTCTTCATGTGGGTTCTGAGTCATCTAGATGCCACTGTGGAGTATTGAATATTGGAGATGAGCTTGACTGCCCTCCCAAAACCTCTGTTGGAGATGACTATGGTGTTTACATCTTTACACAAATAAGTATTTGATTAGGTGTGATGTGTAGTACAGAACGTTTGATAACAGAAACATCAGAACTTCAGACTTAAACACACCACCACTACCAGGCATGCTAGCTATTATTATGACATACCACTATAGACAGTAGTGTTCATTTATTCACTGGCATTCACAGCGATGGGTCTTATTTTTTGTGGATATTTTCCTTTGGTGCCTTTTTTCAGGCTTCTCCACAGATAACATACTACTGCCTAATGCTGAGAAAGACTCAGACTCTGACAAACTTTGAAACAACAAGTGGTCACAGTGTCAGTGATGGATACATGCAGTATGGTGACCAGATCCATAACTCAGTTAGTAGACATGGTCTCAATGCCTGTGGAACCTATAGATTGGGTTGTATAGAAGGATAGTAAGTTTTATACAGGTCTACTGAGGAAGGGATGTCTCCACAAATGGTGGACTCCTATTTGGTTGACACAAGTTCAACTGATCATGGGCAAGACAGGGGTGGATACCTTACCACTGATCATATACACCATGGGTATTAAACCTCAAATGAGCTAGCTGTCTCAATGAGGATGATCAAGATAATGTACAGGTCCATCATATTGCGACTGGTGAACAACACCACAATGCTTGATGAAATAGTAGGTGTCTTATACGGTGTGCATTATGACCTGTAGAAGTGCATGTCCCAAATGTATAACATCATGGATATGTTACATAGACAGCTTACATAGCCCAGGTATATCTGTGCACATAGATTGCATGATAGATGGCAGACACACTTTCAACATAGCCACTCTACCTCTCTCTCAAATGTTGAGGACTGGCAAATAAGGGAATGGCTACATTCAAATACATTTAGTACCACCACTTTCACACCACCAGCTCTATGGAGGGGCATAGTATAATACATGGATATCGATAAGGCTGTGGGTCTCATGTTGCAGTGGTACATCTGTCAGGCCATTGCTCATAATTATGGAGCACTCCATCCTCTACCTGTGACCCTCATAGGAAGGGATGTTGCCATGGAAGGGGGCAACCATTGTCTGGACACATGTCTCTGGTTTGTGAGCGGACATGTCTGTAACATTTCACCACAGTGCTGCAACATGTGCTGAAGCTGTGTCCCAGCATGCATATATACACTATATACACTCACAACAAGCAATGCCTTCTCCTTGCCTAGTGTACCATAATTGCCCCATATCTGACACATACAGAAACAAGTTATTTTCAATCATACCAGCACAAACACCAATACTCACACATAAATGCACATGCAGACACACAAGTAGACACACACACACACACACACACACACACACACACACACACACACACACACACACACACACACACACACGCATACACACACACACACACACACGCATACAGACACACACACACACACACGCATACAGACACACACACACACACACACATGAACAAAAGCAGATATTTGCCTGTGGATGATGTATGACACTGTGACCCTCCACACCTATACAGATTTTGAAAATGTTGCCCCAGTCTCTTTACTCTTTTACTTATGTCACCTATATCAGGTGCACAGTATAGCCAGTCTATACATGGAGGAACAAATCCTGGCTGCAGTTTTACCTGCATCACTTTTACCTTACAGTATGCTACTTTAACCTAGCCCATAATTTCAAGTCAACCACTGCTTCTTAGCCAGTGCCTTGTCATACTATGCCCACCACTGCCTGCCATAGACATCCCCTACAGCTGTGTCATCCACAGGCTTCCTCATCTTCCTCCACTACATAGTGTGGGACTTCTCTCTCCTGAATGTACATGCCCTGCTGCAAATGATTTTTAAAAACTAAACTATGTACCATAGCACGGAAAGAAAATATCTTACTACATGTGCCAGGGTCATACTACAGGGCACCCCCAGATACATCCAGATAGTGAAAGTGAACCAAACAAATGCTGAGTAATGATTTAGGTCTGTGACAGAACATAACTGTAGCCATTGTCTGTCAAGGTCTGGGGAAGTAATCTCAACCATGGCTCCGGGCATATCAAATAATTACCAGTAAGATGCCCATGGGCAAAATCATTCCACACAAACTGTGCTGATATAAGCCATACCTTTGCCATATGAGGAAGATGTGAGCACTGTCTGGGTGGCCATCAGAGACATTGTATATTATGTCCTGTATATTACAGACAACATGACAGTTGATGGAGTAGAAACCCTTCTTGCTCACATACCTTCTTTCCTGTTTCTTAGGTGGGGCCTTTATCACAATATGGGCACAATCTATGGCTGCCAATACCTAAGGGTAATGGTTTATGTTATAAAAACCTCATGTGGTGCCTCTTTCCTCAGTGGTACAGAAATCATATATGCACCCCTGCATGCTGTAGCATGGCATTGAAGAACTGGTGCAGTATCCCTGAGGCAGAGGTTTGAGCATATACCCACCTTGTCCCCTGTTGATTGACAAAAGTTGCATATAACCAGTATACACAAAACCACAGGTATCTTGGCATCAACAAGGATAGGTACTCCACATAACCCTTGGACCTGTAAAAAAGAGTGAAACATCTTGACCAGCTTCTGCATAGTGAGTCTATTCACATGGACGCTGTCCACAATTTCAGTAATATGGAGGGCTTGATATGTTAATTAATTAATTAAGTAATTAAATAATTATTACTATTTACTGTTTGTTGGATTAGATCAGCATGTCAGTGTCCTCTTCTCAATGGAGTCATGAGGTGGCACCCATACTTACTAGGGGAAATTTGACCAGGGTACCAGGACCTTCCCTTGTTCTTTTACATCCTCCTGAGCCACCATCATCTCAGGCAGATGGGACCTTGGTTTAATATCTCATTCAAAAGATGGTGCACTCATGAGTGCAGCATCACCCATACTGCATTTCAATCAGTTTTTGCAAATTAATTCAAGTACCCCTTGTAGGAATTCAACCAAAAGATGTCTGATCATCCAGTATCAAAGTCAAATGAACAACCTGTTGTGAAACTACTTTTTAAGTGCAGACAAATTACGTCACCTCTGAAGGTGATAACAATCAACCTGTGACTACCAGTGGTGAGTACAGCCTGTTACATATACAAATGTGTTAATGCTGTGTCTACCGTATACCTTTTTCCACATTTTATTTCCTGTACATCCAGTATTTTACTGCAGTCATTAATTCTAGAGACAGTGCCTCTAATCATGGTATATATACAGCTTGGAATTTATTTATTTGTTTATAATTGTCTACCAGGGTAGTACACTGATCAATTCTAATGACGTTCAGGCTCAGCATAGATGAAGTACAAAACATTTCACACAAAAAAATACATAAATGTAAGCAATAGCAGTGTAGTTCAGATTAACTACATTGCAAAAATTGTATATATACTATCTAGTGCACAGCACAGTGTAATACACAATTAAGCAGGGTGTACTGTATGATATATTGGTTTCTAATATCAGACAATCTTCAATAAATCTTGAGATAGGAAAAGAGACTTGGCAAGAAGATAGGTTAGGTTGCATGTCATGTGTTGAAGCAGGATCATTTAGCATGGGAGAAGAAGTGATTTTTGAGCTGCATTCTGAATTTGGAATGAGTGTTGATTTTCTTTAGATTGATGGGGAGAGCTTGCCAAAGAGTAGGCGCCTGAGAGGAGAAAGCATGTGCAGTGCTGTGGAGTTTCATTCTAGAGGTAATCAGAATTGGTGTAGCTTGTGAGTAGTGTCTTAGGTTGTATAAGGATTTTTTTTTTCCTTGAAGTGTACCCACAAGGGGAGTAATTGTATGAATTTGGTGTAGATTGTAGAGCTGGTATCCTAAAAGTAGGTTAGATCTTTGGATTATGGGTAGCCATTTGGCTTTTTCTAGAGTGATTCAGTGTTGCTCACAGAGATGTGATTTCGTAATGAATTGTCAGATGCTGTTAGAGATAGCATGGAGGGCGACAAAGTTTTTTCTTCATGGGAGCCCATATTCATGCTGAGAAAGGAGAACTCATTTGCAAGTGACTGCTCTGGCTGGTTGGAATAGAAAAGGGGAGATCTTTTTGGCCCAGAGGAGGAGGAAGTTTATTTTTCCTCTCACTTTGTCTATGTGAAAATAGAAGCTTAGTAACTCATGAAGCTTTTGTTCTATGTATTTGATGGTGGAGTTTCTCTCTGTGGCATAGATCAAAGATAATTGAGAAGTAGTTTATGGTTTATGAGCCACTGTTGAAGTTCATTAAATCTGACTGAAGTTGCCATTGAATACTGGTGTGAGAGTGACCTGATCAGCAAATAACCGTGTCATCAGCATAGAGGATAAGTGGGAGATGGTGGAGGTCACAAAAAAGTTTGTTAATGAATATGGAGAAAAGGAAAGGGGCAAGGATGGATCATTGTGTTTTTTGGTAATATGTGCAAATTCTGATTGTGAAGATCCTATTTTAACTCTGAGGTGTCTGTCAGTGAGGACTTTTTTGAACCAGGTAGAGGTGATTGGACAGGCAACAATTTAATTTAGTTTGTTTTGGAGAAGATAGTGGTCAATGAGGTCAAATGCTTTTGTAAGGTCTATAAATAGGCCACCTGTAAGGTAGCTACCATCAGAGTTTTTCAGGATTATTATCAGTTAGGGACAAAATGCTGTCATATTACTTTATCCAGGCCAAAATCCATTTTGTTTGCAGGAGAGCAGGTGGTGCTGCTGGATATTAAGGGAGAGTTAGGTGAAGACTATCTTTTCAAAAAGTTTGCACATAACTAAGAAGATGGATATTTCATGAAGGGTAAGGTATCTTTTGTGTTGGTTTGCTTTGGGAGGAGTTTAATTAGCACAGTTTTCCAAATCTGTGACACAAAGTTTGAGGGAGACATGGATTATATATATATATGGGTGAGAGGAATATGCTCTCTGCAGTGATATATGAACCATGGGTTTATGTTGTCATATTCAAGAGAGGTGTTATTAAAAGTATATGTAGAATAGAGATCCTTTGGGATGTATGCATTTGAAGTGGAAGAAGGGGGTGAATGGTGGCAAAGTGAGCAATGCATCAATGAATCGGTCTGGCTTATTGTTTACTCCCATTTGCATCCATGAACACACTCATTTTAATCATTATCACCTCATTATCTGCATTTGATGTAAGCCATGAAATATCTTCCCCGGGATTCATGAAGCATGCGCAGGCGGTATAACGCCAAATATGGCCGCCAAGAGATTCAGGTACGGTCCAATTCCACATGCACTACCAGCGTACGCCAGATCTGCGCAGCTCTTGACTCAGGTATGCTAATCACCCCATGTGCAGTACTGCAGCATGCAAATGAAGGTACATAGCGATTCATGAAGTGGTGCAGGTGTAGCGTAAGCATACAGAAATGTAAACCAAAAAAAAAAAAAAAACGGTTTACATTTTTCCAAACAGAACATCAGAGCCATGAAAGCGGACCAGACTCATGTATTACAAAGTTAACATATGCCAATGGCTAAATATACAGGCAATGGCATAACAAAACATGCACAACACATAAAAAAATAACATTTAATGTCATGGCCACAGTAACGCAAATTACAACCGCAGGGCATGTGTGCGCAAATGGGAACACAAGGAAAATATAGACAGATGTCATAAAATTGCAATGTAACACAAATCATGATTTCACCATAATAGTCAATGGTATGCATGCTACACCACAACCAAGCTGCAAGGGTTTCTAAGGGTCTGTGACAGTGTTTAGCATGGTAACTATGAATTAGTAGTCAATGCCATACAAATGAGGCAAGTAATACTGAATCGCAAACATCCCGCCGGCCTAAGGATGTACCATACGGTGCAGCACTACAACACCGAGGAGTGGTCTGGAGGTATACATGACATCAGCAATGGGGTGTGCCACCGTAGCTGTAAGCACATTGGAGCAATGCAAATCCGGGTTGCCCGTTGCTAAGCAAAGCCGCAGGATAGGGGTGTGGATGTAGGTATAGCTTTGCTTAGCTGAGAGCACACATGGTACCCGAAAGCTCATGTGTACGTGGATGACAACGTGCCCAAAACCCGATAAGCGGACGCACGCACCGCGCACCACAGCTCAAACAGGAAGTTTATGGGAAGGCAATAAGGAAATGCCACAGTAAGGTAATTGGAGTACAACTGAGTAATTAACACCTATTAACTCACAGTGGGCCATTGACAGCAGCTAACAAGGCTGCTAGTAGCAACCTGCAGAACAGGATAGGGGAGGTGTCGGATTGCAAAGAAAAGAGAACTGTCACCGCAGAGCAAAGCAAACCTGCAGTAGATCAGCTATAGAACACATTTCGCAGCACAATCCTGGTTTGGGGAAGTACAAAACAAGAAAGAAGGCTGCTGGATGCATGCCCGACAATGGGAGGGGAATCATTAAGAAAATTTAAGGCAAGGGCAAGAGGTGATCCACGGCAGCTAAATGTAATTCAACACCAAAGGCATCACAATGGCAGTACCTGTGGTAAAACACATAAGATACCCTGCAGTTCTGATTGTACAAACACACCCTGTGACATCATCAGTGTTCAAAGCACAATAGTATAAACTGTGAAAGCACCTCACACACACCCGTGTATTCCCAAACACTGCACCATCGGTGTAAACAGTTGGGGAACTTTTACAATGTACTTGTTGGGAGCTGCCATAGCTGTGATTCATCACCATGTGTTGGAGACTGAAGGTGGTGTGGAGGATGATGCTGACAACCACCTCAGGCCCCAGAGGAGGCGAAGACTGTTCAGACCAAGGGTAACTTACCAAGGGCTACATGATCTGGAGATAGTAAAGCATTACAGGGTGGACAGGGACATCATACAGCAAATTGTTGAGCTGTGCCGGCCATGCCTCAGATCCAGAAACAACAGATGGGAACCCATCCCAGTGGAAATGAAGGTATGTGTAAGCTTGAAAATACTAGCCACAGGTACCTTTCAAAGGCCAACTGGAGATATCATGGGGATCTCACAGGCATCAGCATCCAGGGTACTCCACCAGTTCCTGGATGCCAAGTTACCACATGCCAATGAGCGTATATACTTCCCCCGAACTCAGGAGGAGTTGGCCAGAAATATGCATCTCTTCCACCATGTGACAGACTATCCAGAGGTACTGGGTGCAATAGACTGCACGCACATACATATCAAGTCACCACCCGGTGAGCATGGTAGGCGCTACATAAACCACAAGGGATACCACTCCATCAACTGCCAGGTTGTGTGCAATGCCCAGGGCATTATCATGGATGTGTGTGCTGGCAGCCCTGGAAGCTACCATGACTCCCACATCTGGCATGCAACACAGCTGTATCAGGTATTTGTCAGGGGGGACATCCCATATGGCCACCTTGTGGGGGATGCTGGCTATGCACTGGAGCCGTGGATGATGAATCCAATCAGAAATGCACACACACCTATGCAAGAATGCCATAATGAGGCACACGCACAAACCAGAATCATCATTGAGCGTGTGTTTGGGATGCTGAAATCACGGTTCCATTGCTTGGACATATCTGGTGGAGCCTTGCAGTACTCTCCAGGCACGTGTGACCACATCTTCATAGTATGTGCCATGCTATATAATATGATCCTGCAGAAACAGCTGCAGCAGGGACATAATGATGAAGGCCCTCACAGCCCATCACAATTGCCAAGGCCATCACAAGCACAGAGGGATTCAGACCATGAACACCCTGTGCCAGCCCCAGTAGGCAGACGGAGGCATGCCCAATATGCCCATGCCTTGGCAGAGAGGGAACGTATAGCACATACACTGACAGTGTAGGCCCCTACGGACTGACATACTTCTCCACCTGCACACACAGTAAAATGGATGGCACCCACACACCACCACCTGTAAATTTTTATGTATAGGTGGTCTACTGTGTGAATCCTACATAGACAACCCTCAACTATTGCACACACAGCAGCTATTGGAACAAGGTAAGTCAACACCTGAACAGTAAACGAAGCTAACAGCATGTGTTGATACTGTACATATAGGTTCCTAGGTACATCGGTGGGTACATGCCTGATTGTCAGAGGCCATTCATCAGCCTAGGCAAAATGTGTCTGCTGTCGCCACCCCATCGATTAACTAACTGTCCCTCTGTGGAGCAGGGCCAATTGCGGGATCCATGTGTGTAACCACTATTCCCCACCCACTCTGCATGGATTCCCTGGTGTGTTAATGAGGGGCTCCATATAATGTAATCAAGGATGTAGTTCCAAAGCAAGGGGAGCACCCATGACAGCTATCCATCACCCCAGCATTCTCCAGTTATGGTTGTGGCAAGGTGTAGCACATTACAATGTGTGGCTCACTGTGACAAGGATTCCCATAGCTGGAGCACATCCATTAAACATGTATTTATTTATTTATTTATTTATTTATTTAACATTTGTTGACCGGGAATGTCCGACTAGGTTCCACAGAGCCTGTTTTCAGTGGAGGCCCGGGAAGAAATGCTCCAGATGCATGTCTTTGGAATGTGGGAGGAAACCGGAGTACCTGGAGGAAACCCACATCACTTGGACATACCATTAATAGGTATCATCCATATGTAAACTAACTGAGTTACACATTTGATTGCAGTATGGAGGAACAGCCGTAGTACAGTCCACATACAAAACACCATAACACTTGTACATATCCCAGATGCCCAAGTGGTAAAGCCACTGACTGTGTATTGCATGTTCCTGGTTCCACAATCTGCAAGGGCCGTTACGTAATCCCGATGGCACGAATAATGGATGTTGGATGCAGGTCATTAGAGCACGTTTAAGCACATGTTAGCGGGTTTATGTGCCGGCAAGTGACGGTAAGCATTGTTTAAACATGACTACAGGGATCTGCTCAAAACAGGTCTAAGCTTTGCTGAATATCGCGCAGATCACAGTCAAAGATGGCCAGAACAGGTGAAATCAGCATTATTCACCCTTGTACTAATAGTGCCTGCTCTGAGAGGTAAAACGACCACTGCCAGGAGCAGAACACGCAACCATGTACACAATCACCTACCACTAAGTTACCTGAGATGTACCAATGGCAGGTGTGTAGTGTGACAGGTTAAAACACAAAAGGGCAGAGTTCAGGAAATAGTATACACTGCCATGTACCCAACGAAAAGTGTGTTCACTCTCTCTCTCGCTCTCTCTCTCTCTCTCTCTCTCTATATATATATATATATATATATATATATATATATATATATATCATATACAGATAGAAAGGGTGATAGAGAGATATATGTCGATATATACAGATATACATATATCTGCAAATATATAGATAGGTTAACAACATGTACACAACCATGGAGGTACAAATAAATAGGATACTACCAACTACCGAATGCTTTACATACCGACACGTGTAATCATGAGGTTTAAAGACCGAAAGACCACAGTACCAGAACACTAGAACCGCGAGTACTATTATCACAATGTTAAGGGACATTTAGTTATTGCTGCGGGTGCTGCGGTCCAGGTAGGTACTGTGTATAAGTGTGTTTCTGATTGCTGTAGTGTGTGTAAGTGTGTGTTGTGAGTGCGGTGTGTGTTCTCGTGGGACTGTAATATGTGTGTGTGTGTGTGTGTGTGTGTGTGTGTGTGTGTGTGTGTGTGTGTGTGTGTGTGTGTGTCTGTGTCTGTTCGTGCTAACTCAGAGGTAGATTATTACAGTAGGTGTGGTCATAGCCAGCCTTAGGCATAGGGTTACTGCCTGTCCCACTTTGAGAGGGACAGTCCCTCTTTGGGCAGTTGTGTCCTGACAAAAAATATTAAAAAGGGCAAATGTCCTGAGATTGTAGGACATAATTATGTCCCATATTTTATGTAATAGTTGCATAAAATAGTTATTCATGTATTTAAAATACCTAAATGTTACAAGAAACATAATAAGCAGCTAAACTGCTACAAGAATAAGGTTTTATTTATGAAAATAGTTAAGTTATATCCTTTGTACTGACCATGGGTATGTGTCGGCCTCTAAAATCCAATGTGTGTCCTGCAAATGTCCCACTATGGCCATTTGAAAATGTGGCAACCCAAGCCAAAGAGGTTAAGTCACCAACACAACTGCAATGAGTGCAAATATCTGTGACAGAAATACATGAGGCAGCTTTAATGTAGCAACATTTCATTACATATCAATGTATTTCCGGAGGGATTGAAGGATCAACATCACCTGCATGCTATATAGGAACCAATTAACAATGGCTTAATGAATAAGCTGCAATAACCATTATATTAGTCTACTAAATGATAGGTCTTCAATTAGGGAAGGAGCCCTCACACACATATGGAATATGTATAAATACAGTCCCCACAAACCTTTATCTCCTATGTACACCCACCTACATCTCCCCACACCTGAAACAATTGCAGCAAAGACTGTAATAACATCACAAACATCCACTCACTCAATGACATCTGCAGAAGCCTTAACATACCTTGTGAGAGACACACTTGTAATTGTGCTATGTGAAATCGTTGCTGTTGTACAATGGAACAGACGCCGATGTTACAGGTTTTGTTTGCAATAGTCTCGTATCAGACAGTTGAGATAACAGCTACACTCACATGTAGAACTACATACTATAGCCATCACACACAATCCACAGGGGACATGAAGTCAAAATATCTGTGTCTCTCCATATAGCAGTTGCAATTCATCACAAAAAACACATCCAGGCCATCTTCCTCAAAGGTAGGGCAAAAAGACAACGCCCAAGTGAAGTATTCAATTATACCCCACTGTTGCCGAGTAATTGGCTAATGGAGTAGCTGCACAGCTGATGTGGATGCAATCATCTACTCCAGAACACCAACTGGTGGCAGGATACCACATGTTACTGGTATCTATGTATAAAAGTATGGCTCAAACTGTATGCTCATACCATAGAACCATTGAAACAGGAAAGGAGTAAGACAGATATTTTTGTAAACTCAGACCACTAAGAAGGTATGTAGAACACTCAGTATGTTAGTGTATGTAGTGCCTGTTCTGTATTAATGAAAGTGTACACAATGCATACAGTGGGAAAAGGTATTATGTAGTGATGTTTTGTTGAGCATAGTAACGCTTGTAGAAATTGTATGTACTGCTGTGGGCCACAAGGTAAACACCTCATACACCACAAGGGATGCTACATAAGTGCTTTAAACACAACAATTCCACTCCAGTCACTGTCAGTAGTAGGGTTTGTCCAACAAGTACGTGCCATAACAGGGGATAGTATATGCTGATATACTGTAACAGTAGGCATATGTATGGGCGTATAACTGAGAATAACATGTCTAAGGTGGTCCTGCTGTGCAATTATGCTTTGCATTATGGGATATTATTGAAAAAATGTGAAATGTACAGTATTGTAGGTAGATATGTCAAATATTTTACATAGCATTACTGTTATATTATGCAAACATCAGGTATGTCTATTGGACTGTACAATACACAATAACAGGATACATATGGCTTGTAGTCACCAGACAGTGTAACAGCATGATAGCTAATTGAAATGGAAGAGCTACTCAATTATCCATGCACAAAGGACATGTAATAGCTTCATAGGTTCATAGTTAGGTACTATGCTGTCTGGCCAAGTCCATTTGTAAGCCCAACTACAGTGTTTTCACTTGCAGCACCTCCCTAGGTTAGTGTCCTGTGCCTGTGAACAGCAAAGCCATTTGTTTCCTGCACCTGTGTACAGTACAGCCACTGCAGTGATCCCTGGAGTACATGTCTGTCTCCCATCCACCCATCGAGGTATCTCTTGAAGAGTGCTAATGAGGGTCCCTGCCTGATGTACATAGGAATCATGTTCCAAAGCATGGTGAGTGTCCGGTTCAGGAATGTATCCCTCCAGTACGTTTTAGTCATCGCTGCATTTGGGTACATATCCCAGAGCATGTTGCTCTCAGTGGCTTTTGCTTATGTTGCTTATGTGTATCATATCCATCAATATTGTTGTGGACATGGGCCTTGTATGTTCAGCAGAGATCACCTCTGAGTATGCAGTATGCAAATGAGTACAGTTGTGGTTTCTGTAGTTGCGCTGCATATGTCATCCTTCAGAGGTCAGTAATCCTCTTGGTGTGTTAATGTTGTGGTATTTAAAGCCGTTGCTGTTTCGTAAGGTACACCCCAAATGGGGTGTTGTACCCTTGAACGTGTTTCATAAGTCAGGAGTACAGAGGTACAATGGCTGCCTTTGTTCCGGCTACAAACCCATTACAGATTAGGGTGGCCACGTAGAAGGATATCCATGCCACCTTGGCAATATGGTTATCAAAGGAGTGGTTGCTATCTACTTGTGTTCTAAGATCCCTTATAATGTCTTATGTATGTAGGGGACTACCACCTATGTGATAGTCAGTGGGTGATTGGTGTTATCCAAAGGGGATGTCTATGCACCTTATGGCATGCATCTTGAGGCCATGTTATCGACACCAGGTATCCATCCCAGTGACACCCTTATGGAGGGTGTCTGTATCAGCTGGTGAATCAATCATGGCCCCTAGTTTGCAGTTGTCTGCAAACCTATTCAGGAAAAATCCTTCTTTGCTAGCCTGTACCTCAAAAAAGCATATACCGAACATGAGGAGCCATATGACCAAGGACTGGGGTACACCAATTGTAACTGATTTACAGTAGGAACTAGGGTATGCTACCCTCACTGTGTGGGTACTGTCTGTGAGCCACTTTGCATAACATCTCGTGACGTAGGGGTTGATGTGCAGGTGTATGTGTATGTTGACAATACCAGAATGGGGAACGGTGTTGAAAGCCAATGAGAGGACAAGGTAGGCTGTGTGGAGCTCCTTACCCTCATCTATTACCTTGGTAACTGTCTCAAAGGACTCCACCAGGTGTAGGAGTCATGGTCTGTCCCTAACAAATCCAAACTTAGTGATATCAAAGATTTGGAGGCCGCCAATGTCTCTGTGAATGACTTCCATGACGATGTGCTCCATAGCCTTGCAGAACAGTCTAGTCAGGCATATAGGGCAATAGTTCCTCTGGTCCATTGTGGCACCACCTTTGTGGAGTGTGATAACTGTTGCTGTGCACCATTCAGGGGTCACAATGCCTGATACAAGGCTATTACTGAATTTGGTGCCCAAGTGGGGAGCCATGTCATTCTGAGGTTTGTGTAAATCACAGTCTGGGATGTTGGAAGGTCACATGGAGTCTGTGTTCCAGGCTTTAGAGAGTGCAGCTTTGAACTGCGTAGTTGTGAACACAGGGACTCTGCATTGTTCCTGTATAGATTTGGGCCCTTTAGGGTGTGAGAGGGGTGTAAAGTTAGCATTAAACCTATCTGCCAGGATGTTGCCAATATCAGTCGGTTCTGTAATGTTCCTGCCTAACCGCTGTATGTCAGAGCACATGTGGGTATTGCCATCGAGAGTAGTGACATACCTCCATAAAGCTTTGTGGTAGTCCTTGGAATGAGTTGCAGTAATGTTTACGTAGCTAGCTTTGGATGATGTGATAAGGGATCTCAGACTTCTACTGAGGCTGACCAGGGAGCTACCCCACCCATGGGATTGTACTCCACTTTGCAACAGTCTCCTCCTTCTGTTGTACATTATGTCCATGGCAGTGGACCCCCAGAGTGGCATCCGTTATCTGGTGGGTACTGTCATGGCTCTGTTTGGGATAGCATGATCCATGCAGTCGTGTAAGTGCTAATGAAGTGCAGTTGTGTATGATTCAGCATTTGTAACTATATTGTCCATCTGCACGGGTGTCATGACGTTTACTACTGCTGTCATAAGAAGCCTGAAGTTGGTTTTGTAGAAATATTGTACTGTGTTTTCTGTGAAGGGTGTGGTGCCGTGATGTGGATAACAAGGGTAATTAGCATACGTTCAGATCTGACCAATGAGGGGATAACCCCAGGTGTGGAACACCAGTCACACATGTTGGTAATGTCCAGGTCTAGGATATTGTTGGCCCCGTTGGTGCTGTGTATAGGTTGATCCAGCCAATTGGAGGTTATGAATCCTAGAAAGCGTTGGCCTAATGTGTTGGTACATGAGTAGGTATCCCAGTTAAGTGTGGGGTAGTGTCAGTCTCACATCAGTAGTTCCTGTTTGAACCCTACTTTCCAGTACACCAAGAAGTGAGGGCCGTTAACTATGGGGTATGGTGTGGAATCCGTAGCAAGCTACAATTTGTATAGCAGTTATGGCCACAGTTAGTTGCACTTGGATTACCTCTGATGCATTGTGCTAAGCAACCAGCCTGGAGGTGTGTACATCCTTGTGAAATATGGACACACCTCCGCCGTGGGTGTTCCAGTCCTGGTTACATGACTGAAAGGTGTGGTCTGCGTAATAGCCTGTTAGTGCAGGGGTGCTTTCAGGAGCCTAGAAGCAGGTCCCAGTCACTGCAGAGATATTGAAGTGGTCCATTATAAGGAGTGCCTCGGGTGAGTGCGTTTGAGATGAAGATGTCAATCACTGAGTGACATTACCCTCAGGTTTTGCTTGCCTGTTCCTGTTATGGTGGTGAATATGTTATTTGAACCGTGTCTAAAACAGGCACTATAGGAGCAGCAAGAGCCTTAGACATTATCCATAATCCCAGGGCCGACAGGTGCAGGTCATCTGTGCCAAAGCATCGTGTTCTGTCGACCATGTCATTCAAAGCAGACAGATACTGGATGCCCTTGGAATGAAACCAGAAGCACAGCCAACTGTTGAAGTGAATAATTCAGTTGTTGTACTGCGTTATCAGTCTGGACGAATGCAGAATGCTTCTCAGGGCTAGGGCGATACCTGCCTGGACTACAAGATCGGAGAGCTATTGCATGTCTCTGTACATATAGTCCAGGAAGTTACATCTCAGGGCATTCACACTAACATGGAGAATGACAGTCATATTGTACCTGTTGAGGAGTGACCTGAGTGCATAGGTTATGTTGCGGATCCTGTTACCCGACAGCCAAATGAATGTGGCTATCACCTTGTGTAGCCTGCTGAGTGGGACATCAGTGTGACCGCCTACAGAGTCACCTATGACTAGTGTGTTGGGTATGTTATATCACCCTATTGGCTGTAGTTGATGGGCACACATGAGTCTGTGGGCTATAAGTACTTGGTGTTGTGTTTGGTGATGGGGGCTGCCTGCATTTCTGCTTCAGAGTCCTCTGTTGCCTACACAGAGTAGTATTGAGAGGCTCCGTGAATGTTGTAGTCTTACTATGTGTGGCCTGTGGTGGTGGAGATCTAGTGAGACTATGTGATGAGTGGGGTGTGGTGCAAACATTTAACATCCCCACATGATTGTCAGGTTCAGTCTGGGTTGGAGAGAGCATTACCTCCAGCATGGCTACATATGTGCATCTCCCACAGGTTGTAGTGTCGTATGTTAGGAGGTGAGCATTGACTGTGTACATGAGACAATTGCTATATTGCCTCATGATGCCCATATTCATCATATAGACAGGTGATAACACTGGGAATTGACACATGGACATGCCTGAATATTCAACCATTTCTCACTAGATATGTGAGGTAGGTGTGTACAACAGCTGTTGTACTCTACGCAAGCTGGAAATGTAAGTACAAACAGTGTTTACCTGTAGGAAATGAGTAGGATTGAGTGCTATAGTAATTAGGAGCTCATGAAGTGCTTACATGTTCTGAACAAGTGCTGAGCATGAATAAGCAATACAGATAGGGTGTCGGATAACATAAACTCACTGCCCCCCCAACAGGTACACAATCACATATCCATGAACACTACAGAGCCCCTGTAACAATAACTATGATGGTACAATGTGCACTCAGGCTACATGTGACCTGTCTACATCCCTGGTTGTATCATACACATATGGCAAAACAGTTTGCTCTACACATGCACATCCATATAAAACATAGGTTCATGTCAGTCTGTGAAAACACTGAACTGTGCACAACAACAGTTATCACAACCCCCAAAGTGGAGACACCACTCATAATGGGAGGCACTGCACTATTACCCTGCTGAGTATGGTCTGAAAGTCCATAAACCTTAATCAACGTAGATGTTGTTTGCAGTACAGATGTAGATGACAGTACGGATGATTTCACACTGCGTATCATACCTGTGACAGGTCATAGGACATCATCACCCATACTGTGTTCCACCTACATTCAGTATACTAGATGTACCTTTGTATGTCACAGGAGTGTTCTGCCAGTGGCCTGTTGACAGAACCAACACTACAAAAGGTGTCTGAGTGACATGTGCTTATCACACCAGTGGCAGCTACAGTAAAACAGGTTTAATGTTTTGTACTCCCCCGTCATTGTAGCCCATACCACACAGACAAATGGGAGGCATCTGCGTATGTACGTATGTGAATGGCCATGACCTAGGAGCAATAGCTGACTCAGTGTTGTGGACAACATACAGAATGGGCTTTGTGGGTGAGGTGCGTGACATATGTGCACAATCTGACAGCTGCTTATTGCAATGTCACTACTAGGTTAATAACCCTGTACCCATGAACTACCACCTAGGCAGCGGTCAACATTATGGGCACTGTGTGTAAGGGATGGTGTTGTGCAGTTTACCTCCCTGAGCTAGTGACATCACCAGGCCTATTAGGTAGTCTTAAGAGGCAACACTAGTCATGACAGGGTACCATCCATGAGCATGGAGATCATTGTACAGCCATAGTCATCACTCAAGTGACCAATATTGTATCACATATCACCTTTAAGGGGTATTGGCCATGCTTGAATGGGCGACACCAGCCTTCACAATCCTCATCTCCACTATGCAGCATGCTGCCTACCTTGCATAAAGACATGTCCAACACTGTGATGTTGGACATGCTACATGTACATATCCTGATCTGAAATACATACGTCATGGACAGCCACCTTCCTAGTACAAGGATCACCACATGCTGGACAGATCCCTGTGCCATACACGTTACATACTCCTGCCATACTATGCAACCCTGTCCAGCAAAGCTGCACATGTCATCTCTGTCAGACATGGTGTGATGACTGCATGGTACATGTATCATTAACTGACTGGATCAGTTATGTGGCACTGATTCACCTGGCGGCGGGAACATGACTGTTGGATACAGCTAGAAAACCTTACATCCTATGCTCATACATGGCCCAGGGCATACACACTACTACATGACCTTGGCCGTACATGCTATAGTTGATAACCATCCCTGCAAACACCATCCGGCTAGCCATTGTCCCATGTGTATCACATGTGCAACATAGGCGATACGTGACAGGATGTTGAACTGCTGTACAGTGCCGTGTAGATGTATATGGCAAAACACATGCATGTAAAGGTTTCCGTGCGTATGTCTGCATTGTCACAGCTCATGTCCATTAAGGCAGTGTATGTGTTTATATGTGACATACACACAGCATCAAGGTCAACAGCATTAATGTGGACACATCCAGGCATGTGCTGATAGGTAAGAACGCCAGTACAGACAAACAGACATGCCCACATCAAGACAGCATTCACATGGAGTATGAGCAATGTAATGAGGTGACACATATATATGGTGATAATATCCAATCCCCATTGGGTGTTACATGTGTGTGACACAAACATGTCAGTGTCATGAAGATTTGCAAAGACAACTGTTCATATGTACTGAATGTAATACACATGTATGTGCAGCTGTATCTCTGTGCATCTCTGAGATACTGTGACCTGTCTCCATCATTATGTCTTCCAGATATGCCTCAATCAAGACTGCCAACATGTAGCCGCTTGGAGGATGAGGTCCTCATACCTTACCTCCAGGATAACTATGAGGTATTGTTCAGCCATGTGCCACAGCATGCCCAGCAGTGTGATGACCTGCGGCAGGAACTTCACAGGAAAGTTAATGATGTGAGTGGCCATAACCGCACCTACCAGCAGGTGCACAGACACTGCACAGACCTGATCAGACATGCGAAATATCATGCGAATGCAATCGCCAGGGAACAAGGTACAACAGGTGGTGGGCCACCAACCCAGCCCCCACTCACAACTACCGAGGAGCTACTGGCCAGCCTGGGGACCCCATCAGAACAGCATCCACAAACTCTAGCTGCCATCGTGGAGGTGGGTGTCTCCCAACCACCGAGCCTGGAGTTGCCTGATAAGTCACTACTGCACATATAACTATTATATCCCATTTAGTTGCATGTGTCACTGTACAATATGTAATGTAACATCATATGCAAGGTATGTTTACACACATGCTGCATACTATAGTATGCTACCCTGTGTATGCACACATGTGCATATTCCATAGTATATCCTATTGTACTGGCGAATGTGTTAACATGCACATTGCACCTTGTAGCTGTCATACAGTCATGGATAATGATCATACTGCTGTGTCACCCCTATACAGGTAGCTGTGGCATGTCCCAGAGACAGCAGGCCATTGCAGATGAGACAGTTATCAGTATCAGGCATGTTAATGTACAGATCTATTTGCCATGTGGCCAGTTAACACATGTACACATAATGTATGGTCCAGCCACGTATACAGGTTGCATCTTTAATAAATCACACTGGCTAGCAATGTGCAATACATACAAACTAAATGAAACACTGACATGAAACCACAGAAACCGTCATTGCTAGATATGTGGACAGCTGTGCATACAACGGTGGAGGTGTTGTTCAATGTAGGAATATGTACTATACATCAGAACAACACATGTGGGGTACGCAAACAGTACTATACAGTGAGCTGGACTATGGGCAGCCCACAGGATTCACCATTGTGGAATATACCCCTGCAATGAGTGCACACATTGTGATGTGCCATCTGACATGTCCATGACATGTAGTGGTCCGGCTGCAACATTGTCTCACTATCCCATAAAACATACCCCACAGACCAAACATACAACCCTTTGTCTGCATAAGTCTGTGGACAGTGGACTGTCTGACATCTATGGGTGTATGTCATATGGGACAACACAGACGTGTGATAGATGGCCATCACAAACATTTGGCCAAGACATGTTCACACATAGCCATGGGGGATGGCCAGAGACATGTAGCAAAACACAGTAGATGTGATGTGTATGTGTGTACACCCTGTTCCACATTGTCTACACATGGTCCAACTATAGCCTTTGTTGAATGGTTATATAGTAGATGTGGAACACTGGACATCCTAAAAGCCTGTGCACAGCTTGTGGAGGTGTCACTTAATTTGACCACATAAGATGTGTTGAACATCATGACTGTGTCACAGTATGACACAGGGGTTGGAAGGGTGGCCTAATGGTTAAGGTGTTTGCCTTACAAACACAAGGTGCAGGGTTTGAGTCTCACAAGGGATAATTGGCTAACCTTAAAATGGCTTGCAAGGGCAGTTAGCTAAGTACTAACCTATGAATGTAAAAAAAAAAATGTAAATGACAGTAGTCACCTGTACAGCTTCCACATACATACACAGACACCACATCAGGCCACAGATACCATACATTTCCCTTGCTGCTGTTGGACGTCACTGTCAGCCGTGCACCTCGTGTGTGTGGTACATAACTGTCATGTGAGACATGGTGTATTGACAAGTCTGCCATGTGTGGACACGGTTGCCAGGCAGCTAAGAAATGTTAGCAGTTGTGTAGGGGTGTCATCCGTATGTCTTTCGGTGACCTGTCACACATGACACATCATGGTTTAGTGTGTATACACCTCAGCGACGTGGGTCACAATCCACAGTATTTATGTATTGTGTATGTACACAGTCATGGCTATGCACTGTGTGTGTATTCCACACTGTATAGCAATAGCGACACCTCATGATTCCATGCAATGGCACTGTGTCTGTACTTCACACTGTATAGCAATATAGATGCCTCATAATACCCTTCAATGGTCATGCACATCTGCTAAAAGTGCATTCTATCTGTACGGCGTACAGACAACACTGCAATGTGACACCATTACACCGCTGTACATGTGTCAGGACACCATTGTGTCAAACATGTATGCATGTCAATGCACACGTCAGCAGATTACATGTCATACTACATGTTAATGTCAAGGACATATGCCTCACATCAGCCATGTGTACTGTTAACCTGTGCTGGTCCACATGGTGTATCACAGGGATGCATGCTTACTACCATGATTGTGTGAAATGCATGGCTTCTGCTATGACACATGCTTGCTGTTGTGTGCAACCCAGGGATGTATGATAACTACCACTATTAATGTCTGAGCTGCATGCCATCTGCTGTATCACATGCATGTTGCATGCCTTCTCTCACATCACATGCATGGTGTGTGTGTGTGTGTGTCTCTGTGTGTGTGTCTGTGTGTGTGTTTGTGTGTGTGTGTGTGTGTGTGTGTGTGTGTGTGTGTGCGCATCTGTGTGTGTGTGTGCATCTGTCTGTATGTGTGCATGTGTCTGTGTGTGCGTGCGTGCATCTGTGTGTGTGTGTGTGTGTGTGTGTGTGTGTGTGTGTGTGTGTGTGTGTGCGCATCTGTGTGTGTGTCTCTATTGTAATGTAGAGTCTTTGTTTGCCTTCACAGGTGATGTAGGTGCGTTACCCTCCTGCAGTCCATCTGATGTTAGTGTCCCTACAGACTCTAGCAGTGGTGATGAACATATGCTTGAGGTACAGGCAGCGTTGTCAGGGGCTGAATCTGTGCCATTGGTTGTCATCCCACCTATATCCCCCTCTTCCCCGCATGCAGTTCTCATGCCAGCACATACCCCATCACCAGTGGCCATAGAGGAAGGACAGTTAGCGTGTGTTAGCTTGGAACAGGAACGTGTGGTGGCTACGAAAGGTGTGTCTTCACACCATGGTGTCAGTCAAATGACTGCAGATGTGCCATACAGGCATGTGGCCAGTGCTGCTCGTAGGAGGACCTCTGGCTGACATGCACCTGCAGGACAGAACGCAGCAGCTAGTGTCACCAGACGCATGTTTCAGACTATAATAGCGGCACAGGCACATGCTAAATGGCAGAATAGAGAAGGGCAGAGGCTTCAGAGGGCTGCTATCCATTCTTTAAATGACAACATCCAGGCATTGGCAAATGCTCAACAGCAGATTGCTGACGTTTTGGACAGGCGATTGGGTGACATGGTTGGAATCCTTGACCATGACATGGCAATCCGCGAGCATGAGCTGTCTGTGCTGGAACATCTGGTAGGAGTGAGGCATAGGCCACATGGACGTAGGCCAGCTACACCACCTGGTGCAGGTCTACGTGAATGAGCTACCTCACATGCCCGCTCCCATAGTGCCGGTAGCAGCAGCAGTGCAGCTGGTGCTGCGCTGTCCACACCAGGACACAGCAGGCCACATGGACGTGGCCCTGGATGGTCCCAACGGAGACACGGTTCCAGTGGACATGTGTCATCAGACAGTACCCAATCTGTACCTCTGTCTGGTAGTGCCCGTGCAACCCCTGGCAGGCACAGGTCATGAGGCCGTATACAGTGAGCTGTAAATCCTGGTCTGTACAATCTGGAGCTGTCAATAATACCCCTATGTAGGCCGGACACATGGCAGAACTGTGTGCACACATACACGCACACACCAGAAACATCTGTAGGGCACCGCAACACTCACATGCATAACAACCATACATGGCTAATTAGATCACAGGCCCTAACCCACACACATGATGTCATCCACTGGTGCAGCCTAGGCCCCTGGCAAACATTATCACCCTGTGCATATGATGTTGCCTGTGCCGCATCCCTGTCATCCACACCATTGGAGCAGGGACATGCTCATATGGTCTGATGCACAGGGTGAACAGATTAGGGAGATAAGTGTATATTACAATTGTTGTGTACTGTTGACATGCATCAGACATACCATGTAGTACAGGTTTAGAATGCACTGTTTTATGTTCACAGTATGTGTCTTGGTAACAACAGTAACAGCATGTTGGTAATGATGCCCTGCTTCCCTCCTTAAGGTCTAATTGCATGTTCCCTTAAGTACCAGTGTTTGCAGTTTCCCATGTGTAAATGTCGAGTACTCACAGGCATGTATGGCAATACCAGCATGCTATACGTAGCCTCAATCTCACTGTTAGAAAGGATGACATTCCAAAGATGTCTACACAACTACTGATCCAGTAGCATGTCAGCTGTGTACTAAGCTACAGTGGCTAGAAACGTGACATCCATACCGGGTGACATCACAGGTACAGTTACATGGTGCAGGGGGTTTATACAGCAGTCTAGCTGATGTCAAGGGTAGAGGCCAGTTGATAGCATGAGGCCTCACTGTGTAGCAGTAATACACATTCACATTACAGGATGAGAACACACCGACACACACAGACACACAGACACACACAGACATTCGCAGACATGTATTCAGACACAGTAACAAACCCCACTCACGGGGTCAATGACACTATAACACACACACTTGATAGTGTTGAGGTGAGCACCCCTGCCTATGTGGTAATCACCATTACAGTACTGTGCACCCACATGACGCGACACAGAGAATGAACATGTACAGGTAGTCAGTAATGCCTAAGAACGACGGCATCAACAGGGTAGTAGATTGCATCACCTGGAGGGGTTAGCGGTCCTATCTGTTCACTATGGCAGCATACATCCTCACACCATGCAACTGACGGCCATACATACATACACACACACACACACACTGTGGAGTCCACAATTGAATTCACCTATGTCATGCACATACAGATAGCTAACATGTGTGTGATACACACACCACTCCTGCCTATGTCTTGCTTTCTACACTGCAGTATGTACAGATCTCTACAACAGTGTACAGGGGTATGTAACAACTGGGATGTGTTCCCCACCATACGTGGCATACATGGACACACAAGCAAACAAACATGGCAGTACTGTGAATCAAACACCTGCTATCTTATGATACGTCTGACAGACATGCAGCAGTATTGCCCACATTACAATGTGTACCGACGCTACCTTCGGCAATTGAGCTGCTATATGCACATGGGAGGACTTAAGTGTTACAGGTGTCAAGTGATTTACAGTCAGTAACACCCTGACCACTGTGTAGGTTGTATGTCTTCACCTTCCATTAACAGAAACATAGCTTAGTGTTTGCACATGTTATTGTAGGATGGCTTGTGACACACCTGTGAGCTGTCTTCAGCAAACATCCATCTGCAAAGTTGGCCCACCACTTTATATACACACATCCATCCATACCTGATGTACATATTACCGTACTGTCAGTATTTCACCATATACAGGTGTCACTAATGGGATTGCATTGCAACTGCATGTTGTAGTAAGACACAGATGAACTGCAAACATCAGATACTGCATATGCATGGTAGCTGAATGCACACCACTACATGTACATGTGTGTAGGTCCTACATTCCTGTCATGTAGCCATGTTTGTATGCATTGCAATTGGTGGACATGTGTGATGACATACATGACACATGGACTGTTGTATGATATGATAGTTGTCATGGGTAACCAGTACAGAGGGAATGTTAACTCAGTCAACATTGCTATCACACCTTATGTACTGTTAGCATTCAACAGCCATGGATTTACCTTCCATGTGCATGCGTGTAATTGCTGTAGCCACTTGTCTGCATGAAGGACAGCAAAAGCTATGCTATGTACATATGTGTTATGTGTGTGTGTGTGGGGCATGTATATATCCATGGCAGGTACATGTATGTCATATCTAAACATGAGTGTGTTTACTGGTGTACAGCAACAGTACATATGACCCAGAGCTCCTGTTATGTGTACTGCCGACCTGGTTATGAGGAGTTGTATCTTTGCATTGCATAACACATGATGGAACCTGGTCAGTACATGGGTAGTCTGCACAGTTGCTGTAGAGCTAGGTACAGTCCACTGGTCATGAGTAACATGGTGTTGTACTAATGTATGGATGTGTGTTGCTGGTCCAAGGACATGGTGATGTCTGAGGGCTACATCCTAGAATGCGGTATTTGACACTGTGATCTGCACCTGACACATTTGTGATGGCTTTTGAGAGTGTACTGGTCTGTACATGTGAGTGGCCTTCATGTACGTGGGGACTCTACCACCTGGAGTGGTCCGTAACGGTGTTATGGCCCACATGTCCGTATCTGAGGTATACGGTGGTAATGCTATTGTGCACAACTGAGCCTTATGCCAGGTGTTCCTCACTGCACAGATGTCAGTATTCCCCATTGTTGGATCTAGATTGGCAGCTGTGATTCTGAACGCTACACATCTAGCACTGTTTAGCATACACATACAATGCAGTTGTCCTCTAGGTGTCAGGGTGTTTACCTGGTCTCAGGTTATTCGTCTATTAATGGTACTATATGTGTGAAGTAGCCACTCCTAGCAGGACATCACCATGGGTGGTATTAGTGTGCCAGGTTTAGATTGGTACAGCTAAGGTGATGGACAGCAGCAGACATTGTGTAGAAGACCGGTGTCAGATATATGTAGTGCAGCGTTCATGCTAACAATGATGACTATCGACACACTGTGCCCTTCCATGTTTAGAATCTAAGTACATACAAGACAGCCCTTCACTACTAAGTGTGTGAGCATGCCCAGTACGCCATTGTGTAGATGGACACATAGTGCATTCTAAACGGACGTGTGCTACTAAGTGTGTGAGCATGCTCAGTGACAGTTTGTGTCGGTTATGTGCCTCTAAGTGTATGGGCATGACCATTGTTATCCTGTATAACGATAGTGGTCATCCAGGCAACAGATGGCCATACCCCACTTCAGGATGGATTCCTACATTGAACACACTGGTTCACAGGTATGTACACCGTAACTGCCAGCATCCATGTCGATGTCCGCATTCCTAGAAGGTCATATTGACTGTCTTGAAAGGTGTAGTGTCTGTGGCACGTCTCGTATCTATGTAGTGTTGTAATAGTGGTCTGTAGATAGGCAGTTGTCCTGCTCACACCACTGCCATGTGTTTGTCTCCGTCTGCCTTGGGACAGTAATATGCTTTTAGACTGCTCACACTCCATAGAATCCCTATCAGCGTTTGTTCCATTGATGATGTCACCCACCTAGAAGTATGCCTCTGGGAGTGCTGTGCTCCAGTAATCTCAGTAGTGCGTTCTGTAACTGCGTAATGCTGTAGTGTGATAAGGTAGTTAGGTTTATGTTCTAATCCCAGCTCTGCCAAATGTGTGTGTGTTTCCAGCTGTCTGGGGACAGAGTAATGTGCTTAGACTGCTCACTCTCCATACAATCCCTATCGGCGTCTTTTCCATTGCTGATGATGTCACCCACCTAGAAGTATGCCTCTGGGAGTGCTGTGTTCTAGTAATCATGATAGCGCGTTCTGTAACTGCGTAATGCTGTAGTGTAATAAGGTAGTTAGGTCTATGTTCTAATCCAAGCCCTGCCAAATGTGTGTGTGTGCGTTTCAGCTGCCTGGGGACAGAGTAATGCTTTTAGACTGCTCACTCTCCATACAATCCCTATCGGCGTCTTTTCCATTGCTGATGATGTCACCCACCTAGAAGTATGCCTCTGGGAGTGCTGTGATCCAGTAATCTTTGTAGCACATTCTATAACTATGTAATGCTGTAGTGTGATAGAATAGACAGGTAGGTGCTCTATTCCAAGGCATGACAGGTGTGTGTCTTTGACAATCATATCCTATGTGTTGGTATCTGTGAGTGGCTAGCTCCAGGATGTGTTGAGTGTGTTTTGGTTGCTTTCCTATATAGTGTCCACAAATGTCATGATCGCCCAAGAGACTGGGTTGGCAAGACATACACATACATCTGCCAATAGGTCTGGTGAGTAAATGTCAGCAGCCCTACTCTTACCCTTAATACAGTCTGACCCGTGTGGCCTTGAAACACACTTGCCTTGATAGTAACACCACTACATAATGCAGGTGGCACATGTGGTTTCCTTTTCATTCTTGTCTAATTCTTTGGTGTCATGTGGTCGTGTGTGTGTGTGTGTGTGTGTGTGTGTGTGTGTGTGTGTGTGTGTGTGTATGTGTAATATATATATATATATATATATATATATATATATATATATATATATATACATATATATATACATATATATATCTATATAGATGTACATCTATACATAGATATCTACATCTATACATAGATATCTATACATATACATATCTATATAAATATATATATATATCGCTATATATAGATAGATATATCTATAGCTATATATATATATATATATATATATATATATATATAGATATCTATAATATATATATATATAATATATATATCTATATATATATGTATATATTTATATATATAGATATCTATAGCTATATATAGATATAGATATCTATAGCTATATATAGATATGTATATATATATATATATATATATATATATATATATATATCTATATCTATATATATATATATGTGTGGACATTAGCACATAAATCTACATGATGGAATACATGTCCTATACTATTGAATGTCTGTGCTGGATGAAACCCCGTAAAGAACCCAGGTTGTGGGGACAACGGGTGGGGCCCCTGCAAAGGGGAAAGGGTAAAAAAGGGACCCAATACAGGAATAAAGGGGAAAACCTTTTAGCACAAAAAACATTTTTTAACACCAAAGGGGCCCCCAAAAACATGCTTGAAACAAAACAACCCAAAAAGGGAAAAGGGAAACCCAGGGGGGAGCCCGACCCCAAATGAGGAAATGGGGGCAGGAACCAAAAGGGGGAAAGAACCCCGGGAACCTGGCAGAACCCCCCGGGGTTTTCCCCCTAGCCCAACCACAACCTCCATGGGGGGGGAAACCCCAAAGGGGGTACCCAAAAAATGGAAAAGGGGTTTAGCCCCCTTACAGAACCCCAAGGAAAATGCCAACACCACAGGGCCCGCCCCTCCCAGGGGGAAATTTTTTACAACCAACCCCAAAAGGAACCCCAAAAGCCCACCCCGGGGGCAGGGGGAGGATGGAACCACACCCAGTGAGGGGGAGAAATTTACAGGCCCAGGGAAACCACCCGGGGGATGGGAATGGGTATTTGGCGGAAACCCCACCCCAAAAGGTTTACCCAGCCCCCCCCCAAAAAGGGGGCACCCAGTGGTCCGGGAGTGGGGAGGTAACCACGGTACCCCCAAAGCCCCAACCCGGCAAACCCTAATTAAAGGGAATTTCACCCGAATTGAAATTTGGGATGCCCCCAGAGGTCCCCAAAACATGGGGGGAAGGGTACATTCCCCACCAAAAAGGGTTTTTATGTGCTATGCCCCACAATCTAAACACCCCCGGGAAAACAGGGAGGGGCCACAAAGACACCCTCCAAAGGCCTTAAAGGCATATTGAAGGAGGGAATACCCGAAGGGGTGGCCCCTGGAAGGGATGAAAATTCCCAAAAGGCATCTAGCACTGACCCCATTTTTAAAGGGGCACCCTACACAACCAGTTGGGGGTGCCCCGGGGAAAACCCGGAAAATTGGGGGCCCCATGAAAACCCTCCCGCAATCCCAACCCCGAAAAATAAAATTTAAAAACTGGGGAAAAATTAATTGAATGTGTTTGGGATGTAGGTACGGTTTTTTGGTTTGGGAAAATGGGGAGCCGCAGTATTCACCATAATGGGACCCCAAATTGTTTGGGTTTTGGCCATGTAAAATTTTGGGCCCGCAAAGGAAACAATTGGGGGAAAAGAAAGGGCAGGGCCAAAAGAAATGGAAGGTTTTGGAATGGATTTAAAAAACGACTGGGCCCCGGGAGGGGGGAGGCTGGAAAATTTAACCCCTTGGGGGAAAAAGAATGGCCCCCACCTGGGGAACCCCCCTACCCAGACAAAGGGGGCCCAAAATGACAACCTTTTCAGCCTTTGGGGGCCCCTTTCCCCCACATAAAAAGCCCCCCCGCCCCCCCTGGTCTGGAAAAGGAAAAAATTAAAAACAGTTGGAAAGTTTTACCTGTGCAGGAATGTAGCAACAAAAATTTTCCACTGACCAGCTACCCTTGGCCCCGACACAGCCCTGGGGACCTGTCCCGTGTACAACCCGGGGTCCAACCCCCCAGGTTTTCTGAAAATTTTGGACCCTGGACACCCCCTGGCAGGTTTTACCAAAACGGGGGAAAAGCTAAACAATGGTTTGGTAAAAATGGTCCCCCCCCGACAACAAGCTAACGGGCATTATTGGGGAAGGGTAACTTAAACCCCAAGGAATTGGGAGGTCTGAAACACCTGGTTGGCCTTTTGCCAGAAATTGGTATAAAATGTTTGGGGTACCCGGCTGTAAGGGAGTGAAAAAGGGAAAATGTCATTGTTCCCCGTAAAAATATGGGCCCCCTGGTGTTTGGAATTATCAGTTGGATGTTCCCCCACCAACATTGCAAAGGGGGGGCCCCCCGGGTTTTTTGCCCCCGAAAAACCAACAGTGGGGAAAGGCCACCACAGGGGGATGGTTGGCATGGGTTTTCAATGAACCGTTTACCTCTGGGCAGCTCCCTTAATTACTTTTAGTCCAAAATTTTTAACGGGGCATACTGGCATTACCCTTTAAAAAAAATGGCCTTAAAAACCGTTCCCCTACTTTCCAAAATTCCAAAATTTTGGTGCTTGCTTTTTATGGTTTGGGTGGGCTTTTTTGTTGTATTACCCTGGGTTTTTGGAAATTAAAAAGTATCGGGGGTTTTCTACCCATTAAAAAGGGCGGCGGTTTTCTGCCGGGAACGGTGTTGGGAAAGGACATTAACATATTTTATGGGTTTCCTTTAACAACTGCTCCCTCTGGTTACAGGGCCCATACTTTTTAGACTTAAATTTTTTAAATGCAAAACTTTTCTGGGCCCTGCTTTCCCCTCCTTTTAGGTTTTACCGAAATTGGTGGTTTAATTTGGATCACCTTTCCCAAATTTTTTATGGGACACATATTACATATGGGTATTTCGAATTAAATTAGGGGGCCCTTACCAAATGGGGGCCTGTTAGGGACAAATTATATTTACGGGTTCCCCTAAAAAGTTTGGGTGTAATGGAAGTATTAAAAGAACTTAAAAATTTTTTTGGGAAAGCAACTTTTTAGGGGTGCTAGATAACCCTTTTTATTTTCCAATTTGAAATTCCGAATGAGGCTTTAGGTAAATTTCCCACCCTTTTTTTTGGGCATTTCTTAAAAGGGAAGGTCCCAAAAAATTTGCCATTTTTAAATGGGGCCCATTAAAGGGCCAAAATTAATTCAGTTTCAAAGGCAAAATTTTTTAAAAATGACACTTCAAAGGGTTTGTAAGTTAAGGTTATTCTTGTAAACTTTATTTTTTGCTAATATGTTTTCCCATAACATCTTTGGTTTTTTCCGGTACAACAAAAATTTTACAACCCCGGCCCCCTTTGACCTTTTGGGAAATCCCGGCCCATGGCCAATTTAAATTCAAATTTTTTAAAGGAAAACAACCCCAGATTGGAAAAGTCCCCCCCCGGGCAAAGGTTGGTTTTTCCCCAAACTAATTTTGTTTCCTTAAAACCCAAGGTTTCAGGAAAACCTTTTTATGCAACCCACAAACAATAATGAACCCCTGAAAACAAGGGCCCCTTTCCCTAACACCCTTTTGGGGGACAATTTAAATGGGGGTTTGGAACATTAACCCCAAACATTTGACATCACCAAGGGGGGAAAATGGTTTCTTTACAATTTTCGAAGGGGGGGGTTTCCCGTTTAGGGAAATCATAAAATGGGCCCTTTTGTATTATTATTAAACCCGCCATTAATATCATAGTTTTTTTAATTTTGTTAGGACTGTGTTTTACCCTTCTGATTTCATTTTTAATTTTGGATGTCCATTAAAAGTAATCGGGTTTTTTAAAAGGACTGGTTAATTTTTTCCTAAAATTGGTTCCCCAAAAAGGGGAAAAGGATAAACCCTAGTGTTCCCCCAAGGTTTTGGGGGGTATAGGATTGCTTTCCCCTTTTGGGGGTATTTAAATTCTTCCCCCATGGTAATTTAATTTTTGGGGCCCCCAACCAACACCTGCACACTTAGGCCCATTATTGCATACCCATGTTTCCCCTAACTGACACTCCTTTACAGCACTCATGACTCATACTTACTGTGAGTGCAGCTGGGGTATGAACACACCCCTACACACCCCCCTCTCCCCCTCTCGGGACACATGGTTTTGTCAACCCATGTGTTATTACACTTGCACAACCTACTGTTCCATGTACAGCTACATCCTGCCTGTCACTCACTATAGGGTTGTCTGTATAGTGAATTTTGGTGTCCCATACCCCCCATCCATGTTTAAAGTGTAGACCTTGCAGATCTCTCCCACTGGTACTTTCCTGCCGGTGGTTTGGAAAGCAGCAGTGTATTTACCTTTATTGCCTGTCTGTATGTCTAAACTGCCTAGCTGGGCAGTGTGGGAGGTAAACGTTTGTTTATTGGACCTCCCAGTAACATATGCCTGGTCTGAACATATGTTACCCATAATTGCTGTAATGTAACCTAGTTATGTACATGTGTATATATACAGTAACATATATATATATATATATATATATATATATATATATATATTTATTTTATTTATTTAATTTTTTGTCAGTGGATATATATCTATACACACATACATATACATACATATATATATATATATATATATATATATATATATATATATATATATATATTGTGTGTGTGTGTGTGTGTGTGTGTGTGTGTGTGTGTGTGTGTTTTTGTTTTTATTTTTATATTATATATATATATGTATATATATATATAGATTTTATATATATATATATATATATATATATATATATTTTATATATATATATATATATATATATATATATATATATATTATATATATATATATATATAAAAATTTCATCTGTTAACAACATACATTTGCTATGCTGGGAGCTGCTTACACCTAAAATTGCATATCCTTATTGTGGGTTAAAATGTTTGCTGCCAATTCTTTGTGCTTATGTGTGCTTTATTCATTATGACAGTACCACTTTGATTGAAGAAATCCGGTTAATGGCCCCATGAAACACACATTCACCTTTACATGTTTAAATGTTGGCTTTACAGCACAGAGGCATTCATTACACAAGAAAATGATATTTTTAGTTGTACTTGAACCGGGGAAAGCCCTTTTTGTTGACAGATGCTCTAACCACTACACTATTGGTCTTCTGCTTCATTTATATGTATACCCATGGTTCATAGCTACCCTAACATATGTCTCACCCCTTCACTTAAAAGTAGGCATCCATTCTCCTGCTGGGAAAACTGCAGTACTACACATTCGACATTCCCTATTCCCCACTGCTCTGGACCCGTGCTGCATGTTTACTCACTCCAAGGATATTCAGAACTCCAAAACTTTTGTCCTGGCACATATGTGTGTTTGATTGTCAGGGTGTTCATGTGGGGATGGGTTTAGGCTTGTCTACTGGTGATTTGGGAACCCCGTACCTGTTCAAATGTCAGATGTAGAACATGGACAGAGTTGGTCCCAATTTTAATGTTCTACCTGTGTTTACAGGCGGGGGTTTGGGCACCTCTGATCAGATTATTATCTTGGTACTACATAATACAGGGGGGGGGTGGTTCCACTACATAAAAGGGGGGGGTTTCCACTGGTGTTTTTCACATTCATTTGCTTTATTGTAACCATTTCAAAAATTTATATATATATATATATATATATATATATATATATATATATATATTTTTCCAAAATATTTTCATTACAGGGCCTCTGTAACACTAGGGACCAATTTCAACAGTGACAGGGAAACAATGACAAATCAGGGACAATCATGGAAATTCTACAATATTAGTTTTAAAAGCGTGTTGACAGATTCAGAGCCATATGTATTAATACTTATTTTCTGCAGTTAAAAATGTCTATTCCTCTTAATTATTGTCATTTTGTCATTCAAGTGTCATTCAACACCTTTCCTCCAAAGGTCACTGGTTTTATGAGTGATTAAGAGGCTGGTCAGTTATTGTAAAAGCTCTGACCATTGGTAGGGTTGCCACATTTTCATATGTCCAGGACTGGATATATTCTGGACACACCAGATTGTTTAGGCCAAACAAACCCCTGGTCAGTACAGGGTTTAGAACATTCATTATTTTCCTAGATGAGAGCCTATTCCTGTAGCACTTTAGTTGCTTATTCTGTTTCTTGTATGATTTATATTTTTCCAGAAATAACTGTTTTAGGCAACTGTTACATTAAATATGGTACATAGTTATTTCCTGCAATCACAGGACATTTGCCATTGTATCATTCTTGGTCAGGACACACCTACCCAAACAGGGACTGTCCCTCACAAAGTGGGGCAGGAGGTACCCTGTTACATCAGGCCCTTTAAACACCCTATTTCCAAGTGCCACTATCCCGTGTACAGTATATTTTTCTCGATAATTCATGTGGGGGGATGTGCATCATGGGCAGGTGTTTGATCCGGGTAGTAGGTTCTGCATGGCCAGGAGGCTGAGCAGTCTCGTGAACCACTACTGCACATACAACTTGTGTCCAGATGTCTACAGGACTGGACATCGGGGTGATACCAAGTCTGATGTTTACTCAGGATAAATATCCCATGAGGGATATCCAAAAATTGAATAAGCAAGCGACCGTCGATTTTTTTTGGGCTTAAAAAAGTGATGGGGTTTTACATGCAAGGGATACACAGTTTGCAATCCTGACACTGCCTAGGGTGACACTGCCCACTACATATGAGTAGTGGTCACTATGTGTAGATATGGCTGCACCAAGCTAGTAGCCCGTATGGCTGGATTTGGTGGGCGTTCAGGAATTTTTGTGCTGTAGAGGGGTGATGGGTATTCAATTATGCATCCAGGTGGTTTCATTTTGGGTTTGGGCCCAGTTTTTAGACCATTCTGTGGGTATGTGCGGTGACATTTCTGTACATGGACCAAATATTCATATGTTTGTGTGATTGTGTTCTACAGTATGGCCTTTTCAGGTTGTATTGGATGTGTATGTTTGTTCTTTGTGTTTCTTTCTGATTCACAGCTGCTCCCTCATACACCTCCAGTTCACCTATTGTGCATCCAACACAGTCTCCCCTTTTTGGATTATAAAACCCATCCCCCACACATATTCCAAATACTCCATCCATCCCCTTTGGTTGATGGCCCATGGCATGGTCAAAGGAACACATTGCATACACTACATATGTCAGGTACCTGTATGGTTGTGAGGACAACCCTGGCATTTTTCACCTTCCACATGCTGTACATCACGCACATAGGTACATGCAAATACTTATCTTTCATGACATGGTAAGCCCCACCCGGTAAACCCATTCAACTTTGACACATCCTAACAAGAAAGGGGTTGGACTGATATGGGGGTTTTGGCCGAATGCTCTGACTATTGGTAGTGTTGCCACCTTTTCATATGGCCAGGATGGGATATATTCCAGACACAAATCAGATTCTACAGGACAACACATACCCACGGTCAGTAAACCCCGGGTAATTCTTTTGTTTTATGCCTACATGTTAGCTTATTGTTGTTGCAGTTTATATGCTCCTTCTGTTTTGTTTTTGCTTATTCTATTTCTTGTAACATGTGGTATGTTTACCAAAATAACTATTGTATGTGACTATTACATGCAATTTGGGACATAATTATGTCATACTGTCGCAGGATATTTTACATTTATAATGGTTTTGGTATGGACACAAACTGTGTACTATCCCTCACAATGTGGGACAGGTGGTAACCCTGACCATTGGGTGACTTAGCTATTGGCGGGTGCTAACATGATGCGTTCACTTCCACTTGGTATAACTATCAATACTGCATTAGAATACGGGCACATGGTTTTTTAATTTTTTCGAGGGATGGAGACTTGATATTTGCTAACGTGCATTTGTGTTTGCTTCTTAATTTTGTGTTTACAAGAACTGTCTTGCATGTTTTGCATATGTTTCAGTATCCACGGACACTGACAGGTGTGATTACTATTGCAGGCCGACTGTAATATTCAGCATTTTAGGTTGCACATCAACAGCCGACATTTCCATGCCCCTGTGGCACTTCCACATGCCCCATGCCCCCGTTGTTTCCTATGCACGTGGCTGTGGTGGCAGCACACCTTCATTAATATGCTTTTGGCGCTACTGCCTCTTGCCAAGGTCGGCGCCCCCCGGCCTTGCACTGAGTTTCATGAATCCGGGGGTTGTTTTTTCATCTGCTAATTAAGTCTCTGACTCACCCACCCACTGTGAGTGACAGTTTTTCATGCAAAACTACACCACAATGTAAAAAATGTTTCTGAATCCAAGGGTATGTTCACTTGAGAAAAGATAAGTAACATTCAAAAAATTCAAACCGTTCAGCCTAAAATTTATTGGGAACATACATCCACATAAATAGAAATTTCTTCAGTCTAGAAAAGTATAAAAGTTTTACCCCTAGATTTAATAAAATCCATGTAGGCATAGTGTAGAATCTACACAGAATGTTGCCGTGTCCGTGTAAGGTTTCTCTCAGCAGCTATGCATATTAATCATGACATATTGCAGAGGAAGAGCAGTGGGACACAGTTATTGAATCGTGTAGGGAGTGTGGTGCTGTGTCTGCAGATGAGTAACACACCCCCTGCACTGTCCATTTGTATTATAGCAATGTCATTTAATTTAGTTTTTTATTTTAAAAGCATGTTTGCACAGCGTGGGGCGCAGGCATGGGGCTGAGACATCTGTCAGACATCTAAAAATAGAAGCTGGATATATTTAATTAGTTCTGTATAGGTCAAGTTTAAGTGTAGTTGAGAGGGTTTTGGGGGTGGCAGTGCTCAACACTGCTTAAAAAGCTCAGAGGTATATGTAAAGGTATAGAAAATTCCACATAGCTAAATGGGTAGACTTACAATTTATGTGCAATAGGTGCAGGGTTTGAATACATGGAGGAGCAAGTTAACATTTTGTTCTAAATACAAATTATGCAAATTATTTTGAAATACTGGCCTGCTGCACTCAGTTAAGCTGTGCTAAGACCTGCTAAGCACTGCATAAACAAATAATGGTGACTAATGTTTATGTACTGCTTGGCACCTTGGCTGGTTTGCACTGCTAAACACTGCTAAAAATGGGTTTTAGCATTTCTCAGCTGTGCTGGTTTTGCACCCAAGCAATGTGCCACATTTTTTAAAAATTTCCTATGGCATGTAAGGGCAGGAAAACAAGACATATTAAACACAATAGGCAGGAATACAGCATAATCCATTGGAGTTGTGTCTCTGAAGGATACAATAGCAGGCATTGGGGAGGGTTCATGCTTTTTGGGGGCAGGGGGGGGCATTCAGGGAGGGGCATGGTTGGACTCCTTGTCAAAACCATGAGGGCTGGCTGATGCAGGAGCTTACTGAGGCTCACAGTGCAATGCGGAGGCCTGGGAACAGCTGGCAAGGGACCTCACCAGTGCAACTGGTATTCCCCACACTGGTGAGCAGTGTTGTTACCACCATGAGGACGTGAAAAGACAGAAGGGGGCTCTCTTGGACACCTGGGTCCAAGAATTCTTCTCTGGGAATGTCTTACATGTATCTAAGTACCATTACCTGTGTTTCATCAATATCTAATATTGAATGTCTGTTAAACTGGTATGCAAAATAGGGGCTTCTCTCCCCAAAAGCTATAGAGGAGAGGGCTAAAAATTAAAAGGGGCATGCCAGGCACTTGGCCAGGTTGTACAGGGGTGTGGTGAGTACAGATGTATTTTGCTATCTATAGTAAAATAAGCAAGAAAGAGTAAAGCATTAATTGGGATTAGGTATGTACAGTAAAGATTGTATTGCAATGAATGTTTACTTACACCTGTACTGCAACAAGTGCATACTACCAACTGTAGTGCCATAAACAGGAGAGACTAAAGCATTAACTGTAATAAGGTATATGCAATAACGTTTGTAGTGCAATAGCTGTGGAACTATAGCTGTTTTTCCCCGCATAATGACAATGGTTGGGAATCAAAACATGAAATCATACCAGTAACTGATTGAAGGTAACCCTAAAAAGTCTGTTGTGCAATGACTGTGGAAGTTGGGGTTTGAAATCAGTTATTAAAACTGTTCTGCAATAAAAACACAAAATAATATCAGTAACTGCATGAAGGTATATCTAATAAAGTCTGTTGTGAATAGGGCTGTTTTGCAAGAAATCAGTTATTCCAACTGTTCTGCAACAAAAACACAAAATAATATCAATACCTGCATGAAGGTATATCTAACAAAGTCTGTTGTGCAATAAAGTGTAGGTTGAGAGTTATTTTCTAAGAAATCACTTATGACACCTGGTCTGCAGTGACACCTGGACCAATAGTAGTAACACCAAGGTAAATCATGTACATCAGGATTGTACGGTTTTCACCATTGCATGTCAGCTACAAGCATTCAGGCTGTGAGGTATGGTGCTGCAGTCAGGTATAACAGTGTACTAGTTGAAGACTGCTAGGGAGACTGCAAATAATAACCCATCATCGATTGGTTGTTGAATTCACAGATATTTCAACACATTAACAATGTATTGTGTACACCCCCATTCTGTGTTATAATGTATACTTTACAAAAATCTCTGTTCAAAGTCATGCTTGTGTGTTCAACTGTCACTGCAGTAAAGTATAAAACTGTAAACCCAAAGGGAAAACCCTGATAGTTGTTTACTGTCTGTACTGTACACATACATGTTTTCAAGTGTCACTCTGTCATGGAATGTAATTAATGTTGGGAATCCCTCTGTCATAGAGGGATCATCAACATAATTCGTAAATCTAGCCCACAATACACCTTGGTAGTTATACAGGTACACCTGATATGCAAGTGTTCTTTTGGGTGTATACCCGCAGGGTTTCTGTTGGCCCATACTGTACCATGTGGATAGTTTCAGAAGGGATGTTGCTGCAGCAGCTATAGGGGACTTTTAAAATAAATAAATGAGAGACCTGTAGAGTAGATAGCAATACTGTTGTCAACTATATAGCCTATAATGGTATTAATGGACTGCATTTCTCTCTCTCTCCATTTTCTTCAAATATTTATTATTGTTATGCATTGTTTATGGTTTACTATTAATATATGTTGTTCCATAAACTTTATTTTTGCATGTGTTTTATTACTGTTATGGATTACAATGGTTGCATATTAACATATCTTGTTAAATTACCTAATCTTTTTTGTGCCATAACTGTTACTGGCATGCTGTTAATATACTGCCTGTTTTGTTATTTATTGTTTTGTTTCATATAATATGCATTGAAATGCAATGGGGTTATTTCAATGTTTCATGCTGTATTACTAACAATAGTTTTGTTCATAACTAACCTATTTTATTGCTTTACCTTTTAACCACAACACATCAGGGTAGGCCGTTCCTGTTGAACCACCTACCCTACCTCAGCTGTCCATGGCACTAGGTCCCAGCCAGTCTTGGACTCAAGCCAGTGGCACCCCCACCCCCTCCCTCACTTTTGGGGGATCCACCTCAGGGGGCAGGGCCTGTTCTCCCGGGAGGGGGCAAAGGGATACCTCTCAACCATACCAAATTCCTCAGTATTTACTGGTTTTGATAGCAAAATAATGGGGGCCATGGGAAATCCTGAGTAGCCCCTTTTTAAATTTGATTTTTCCCCGAATTTTTTTTTTTTTTTTTTTTTTTTAGCTTGAACTCTATGGCTGATGTCACCACACAAGCCTAAGGGGATTCAAGAATGACATCAGCTTCATTGGACTTTATTTTTAAATGTTTTGGAGGGGAAAATAGCAGCAGCAGTGAAAAATTTTAAAAACTTTCAGCCCAAATACATGCTGCAGGTCAGGATGAGAAATGGGAGCAAATCAGAAAAAAAAAAATTTATGTATTGCTGATTCACTTTAAAAGCCCAGCTTAAAATAGAACTGTGTATTTGGGAAAATTAAAAAAGAGAGAGAAGGGGTCCCAATTTTTTTTTTTTAAAGGGAAAGCTGCCACTGCTCCAAATTTTCAGAAGGGGGGTGTGTGTGTGTGTGTGTGTGTGTGTGTGTGTGTGTGTGTGTGTGTGTGTGTGTGTGTGTGTGTGTGTTGGTTTTTTGATACAGAAGTGTGTGTAGAGTTTTACAGGATTGTAAGGCTTGCAGATGTTAGAAGTTCTGATGCCATTTGTTGTATTACAGAAACAGAAGTGAGCACTAAGCAGAAGTGTCAACAGACGTAAGGGGGGTGTGTGTGTGTGTGTGTGTGTGTGTGTGTGTGTGTGTGTGTGTGTGTGTGTGTGTGTGTAAAAATTTTTGTTTGAAGTGCTGCCAGTCAGAGCTCTGTTTAAGAGGTGCTGCCAGTCAGTCAAGCTCCTTTCACAGAAGTGTAGCACTAATAAGCACAGAAGCATTTAAAAAGGGGTGTATAGCTCTGTTTAAAATGCTGCCAGTCCAGTCAGGCATCCATTTACAAAACACAGAATTGTTTTTTAGAAGTTCCATAGTGGTAGCACAGCAGAAAAGAGTGAGTCTGTTCACAGAAGTGTAGCATTAAGCACAGCAAATTTAAAATCAAGGTTTCAGCAAAAGAGACATTCTGCAGTAAAAGGGGGGTGTAAAACTCAGTTTAATGTTTAAGAGGTGCTGCCAGTCCAGTGAATTTCACTAAGCACAGGGAATTTGGGAAGGGGTGTGAAAAGCTCTGTTTAACAGCAGAAGAGACATTCCATGGGGTGTGTAAAGCTCCATTTAATGTTTAAGAAGGTGCAAGTCCAGTCAATGTGCAAAGCTTAAAAATGCTGCCATCGCAGTAAAAAATTATGCTAGAAGTTAAAAGTGAGTCCGTTTTGTGTGTGTGTGTGTGTGTGTGTGTGTGTGTGTGTGTGTGTGTGTGTGTGTGTGTGTGTGTGTGTGTGTGTGTGGTGTGTGAATTACCTACCCTTAAACCAATTTTATTCAATCTCTGGCCACTTGTGATTCAATGTCTGGAATGTTTGTAACTTTTTGTCTGTTTCTCTTAAAATTTGTGGATTTCTTTCTTTTTTTTTTAAACAATTTTATTTATTTTGATTATAACAAACATATAAGCAAGCACATAGAAGTGTATAAGATAATATAAATTACAAATTTAAGAATTAATAACATACATTTATCACATTTAAATATGAAATAAATTTTAAAAAAATCATATAAACTAAAGTATATGGGCATCCAGTATTTATACTTTAGAATAAATGAAAACCTCAGTTTGTAGCTTTTTTCCCCAGATGAAAAAAGGAAAATCAATTATATTTATGAAGGAGGTTCATTCTTTTACAAATTTTGCATGTTAACCCACAAATGATGTTCATATGTCTTTCTAGTTCTAGAAATTGTGTTTTTTATCTGTAGATGACATATATCTTTTAATGTATTAGTAAACTCAGAAAATGTAGGAGGATATTTTGAGATCAAATTTTTTGTTATAGTCTTTCTAAGCCAAAAATAGTCCATAGTAATGAATATTTTATTTTCTAAAACATTGTGGAAAAACGTATTAAAGATAACCAAAGATTTATTCAATATGAAATTATCTGAAAAAAACTTGTAAAAATTCATTTATATTATTCCAAAAAGGGGTTTAAAGTAGGACAATCAAAAACATATGAGCTCAGTTAATATCTATACTAGAGTTCATAGGTTAGTACTCTAACTGCCCTTGCAAGCCATTTTAAGCCTAAAATTTTTCCTTGTGAGATTCAAATCCTGCACCTTGTGTTTTTGGGAAATACCTTAACCATTAGGCCACCCTCCCATTCCATCTATTGCAATCTTTTAAAGGTGGGTGTAAAAGATCTGCTCATAAAAAAGTATATATTTTCCCAAAAATTTTTCAAAAAGTTTGGTGACCTGTCACACATGACACATTATGGTTTAGTGTGTATACACCTCAGCGACATGGGTCACAATCCACAGTATTTATGTATTGTGTATGTACACAGTCATGGCTATGCGCTGTGTGTAATCCACACTCTATAGCAATAGAGACTCCTCATGATTCCATGTAATGGCACTGTGTCTGTACTTCACACTGTATAGCAATATAGATGCCTCATAATACCCTTCAATGGTCATGCACATCTGCTAAAAGTGCATTCTATCTGTAGGGCGTACAGACAACACTGCAATGTGACACCATTACACCGCTGTACATGTGTCAGGACACCATTGTGTCAAACATGTATGCATGTCAATGCACACGTCAGCAGATTACATGTCATACTACATGTTAATGTCAAGGACATATGCCTCACATCAGCCATGTGTACTGTTAACCTGTGCTGTTCCACATGGTGTATCACAGGGATGCATGCTTACTACCATGATTGTGTGAAATGCATGGCTTCTGCTATGACACATGCTTGCTGTTGTGTGCAACCCAGGGATGTATGATAACTACCACTATTAACGTCTGAGCTGCATGCCATCTGCTGTATCACATGCATGTTGCATGCCTTCTGTCACATCACATGCATGGTGTGTGTGTGTGTGTCTCTGTGTGTGTGTCTGTGTGTGTGTTTGTGTGTGTGTGTGTGTGTGTCTGTGTGTATGTGTGTCTGTGTGTGTGTGTGTGTGTGTGTGTGTCTGTGTGTCTGTGTGTGTATGTGCATCTGTGTGTGTGTGTGCATCTGTCTGTGTGTGTGTGCGTGCATCTGTGTGTGTGTGTGTGTGTGTGTGTGTGTGTGTGTGTGTGTGTGTGTGTGTGCATCTGTGTGTGTCTCTATTGTAATGTAGAGTCTTTGTTTGCCTTCACAGGTGATGTAGGTGCGTTACCCTCCTGCAGTCCATCTGATGTTACTGTCCCTACAGACTCTAGCAGTGATGATGAACATATGCTTGAGGTACAGGCAGGGTTGTCAGGGGCTGAATCTGTGCCATTGGTTGTCATCCCACCTATATCCTCCTCTTCCCCCCATGCAGTTCTCATGCCAGCACATACCCCATCACCAGTGGCCATAGAGGAAGGACAGTTAGCGTGTGTTAGCTTGGAACAGGAACGTGTGGTGGCTACGAAAGGTGTGTCTTCACACCATGGTGTCAGTCAAATGACTGCAGATGTGCCATACAGGCATGTGGCCAGTGCTGCTCGTAGGAGGACCTCTGGCTGACATGCACCTGCAGGACAGAACGCAGCAGCTGGTGTTACCAGACGCATGTTTCAGACTATAATGGCGGCACAGGCACATGCTAAATGGCAGAATAGAGAAGGGCAGAGGCTTCAGAGGGCTGCTATCCATTCTTTAAATGACAACATCCAGGCATTGGCAAATGCTCAACAGCAGATTGCTGACGTTTTGGACAGACGATTGGGTGACATGGTTGGAATCCTTGACCATGACACGGCAATCCGCGAGCATGAGCTGTCTGTGCTGGAACATCTGGTAGGAGTGAGGCATAGGCCACATGGACGTAGGCCAGCTACACCACCTGGTGCAGGTCTACATGAATGAGCTACCTCACATGCCCGCTCCCATAGTGCCGGTAGCAGCAGCAGTGCAGCTGGTACTGCGCTGTCCACACCAGGACACAGCAGGCCACATGGACGTGGCCCTGGATGTTCCCAACAGAGACACGGTTCCAGTGGACATGTGTCATCAGACAGTACCCAATCTGTACCTCTGTCTGGTAGTGCCCGTGCAACCCCTGGCAGGCACAGGTCATGAGGCCGTATACAGTGAGCTGTAAATCCTGGTCTGTACAATCTGGAGCTGTCAATAATACCCCTATGTAGGCCGGACACATGGCAGAACTGTGTGCACACATACACGCACACACCAGAAACATCTGTAGGGCACCGCAACACTCACATGCATAACAACCATACATGGCCAATTAGATCACAGGCCCTAACCCACACACATGATGTCATCCACTGGTGCAGCCTAGGCCCCTGGCAAACATTATCACCCTGTGCATATGATGTTGCCTGTGCCGCATCCCTGTCATCCACACCATTGGAGCAGGGACATGCTCATATGGTCTGATGCACAGGGTGAACAGATTAGGGAGATAAGTGTATATTACAATTGTTGTGTACTGTTGACATGCATCAGACATACCATGTAGTACAGGTTTAGAATGCATTGTTTTATGTTCACAGTATGTGTCTTGGTAACAACAGTAACAGCATGTTGGTCATGATGCCCTGCTTCCCTCCTTAAGGTCTAATTGCATGTTCCCTTAAGTACCAGTGTTTGCAGTTTCCCATGTGTAAATGTCGAGTACTCACAGGCATGTATGGCAATACCAGCATGCTATACGTAGCCTCAATCTCACTGTTAGAAAGGATGACATTCCAAAGATGTCTACACAACTACTGATCCAGTAGCATGTCAGCTGTGTACTAAGCTACAGTGGCTAGAAACGTGACATCCATACCGGGTGACATCACAGGTACAGTTACATGGTGCAGGGGGTTTATACAGCAGTCTAGCTGATGTCAAGGGTAGAGGCCAGTTGATAGCATGAGGCCTCACTGTGTAGCAGTAATACACATTCACATTACAGGATGAGAACACACCGACACACACAGACACACAGACACACACAGACATTCGCAGACATGTATTCAGACACAGTAACACACCCCACTCATGGGGTCAATGACACTATAACACACACACTTGATAGTGTTGAGGTGAGCACCCCTGCCTATGTGGTAATCACCATTACAGTACTGTGCACCCACATGACGCGACACAGAGAATGAACATGTACAGGTAGTCAGTAATGCCTAAGAATGACGGCATCAACAGGGTAGTAGATTGCATCACCTGGAGGGGTTAGCGGTCCTATCTGTTCACTATGGTAGCATACATCCTCACACCATGCAACGGACGGCCATACATACATACACACACACACACACTGTGGAGTCCACAATTGAATTCACCTATGTCATGCACATACAGATAGCTAACATGTGTGTGATACACACACCACTCCTGCCTATGTCTTGCTTTCTACACTGCAGTATGTACAGATCTCTACAACAGTGTACAGGGGTGTGTAACAACTGGGATGTGTTCCCCACCATACGTGGCATACATGGACACACAAGCAAACACACATGGCAGTACTGTGAATCAAACACCTGCTATCTTATGATACGTCTGACAGACATGCAGCAGTATTGCCCACATTACAATGTGTACCGATGCTACCTTCGGCAATTGAGCTGCTATATGCACATGGGAGGACTTAAGTGTTACAGGTGTCAAGTGATTTACAGTCAGTAACACCCTGACCACTGTGTAGGTTGTATGTCTTCACCTTCCATTAACAGAAACATAGCTTAGTGTTTGCACATGTTATTGTAGGATGGCTTGTGACACACCTGTGAGCTGTCTTCAGCAAACATCCATCTGCAAAGTTGGCCCACCACTTTATATACACACATCCATCCATACCTGCGTACTGTCAGTATTTCACCATATACAGGTGTCACTGATGGGACTGCATTGCAACTGCATGTTGTAGTAAGACACAGATGAACTGCAAACATCAGATACTGCATATGCATGGTAGCTGAATGCACACCACTACATGTACATGTGTGTAGGTCCTACATTCCTGTCATGTAGCCATGTTTGTATGCATTGCAATTGGTGGACATGTGTGATGACATACATGACACATGGACTGTTGTATGATATGATAGTTGTCATGGGTAACCAGTACAGAGGGAATGTTAACTCAGTCAACATTGCTATCACACCTTATGTGCTGTTAGCATTCAACAGCCATGGATTTACCTTCCATGTGCATGTGTGTAATTGCTGTAGCCACTTGTCTGCATGAAGGACAGCAAAAGCTATGCTATGTACATATGTGTTGTGTGTGTGTGTGGGGCATGTATATATCCATGGCAGGTACATGTATGTCATATCTAAACATGAGTGTGTTTACTGGTGTACAGCAACAGTTATTTGTTACAGCTGTATATGACCCAGGGCTCCTGTTATGTGTACAGCCGACCTGGTTATGAGGAGTTGTATCTTTGCATTGCATAACACATGATGGAACCTGGTCAGTACATGGGTAGTCTGCACAGTTGCTGTAGAGCTAGGTACAGTCCACTGGTCATGAGTAACATGGTGTTGTACTAATGTATGGATGTGTGTTGCTGGTCCAAGGACATGGTGATGTCTGAGGGCTACATCCTAGAATGCGGCATTTGACACTGTGATCTGCACCTGACACATTTGTGATGGCTTTTGAGAGTGTACTGGTCTGTACATGTGAGTGGCCTTCATGTACGTGGGGACTCTACCACCTGGAGTGGTCCGTAACGGTGTTATGGCCCACATGTCCGTATCTGAGGTATACGGTGGTAATGCTATTGTGCACAACTGAGCCTTATGCCAGGTGTTCCTCACTGCATAGATGTCAGTATTCCCCATTGTTGGATCTAGAATGGCAGCTGTGATTACGAACGCTACACATCTAGCACTGTTTAGCATACACATACAATGCAGTTGTCCTCTAGGTGTCAGGGTGTTTACCTGGCCTCAGGTTATTCGTCTATTAATGGTACTATACGTGTGAAGTAGCCACTCCTAGCAGGACATCACCATGGGTGGTATTAGTGTGCCAGGTTTAGATTGGTACAGCTAAGGTGATGGACAGCAGCAGACATTGTGTAGAAGACCGGTGTCAGATATATGTAGTGCAGCGTTCATGCTAACAATGATGACTATCGACACACTGTGCCCTTCCATGTTTAGAATCAGAGTACATACAAGACAGCCCTTCACTACTAAGTGTGTGAGCATGCCTAGTACGCCATTGTGTCAATGGACACATAGTGCATTCTAAACGGACGTGTGCTACTAAGTGTGTGAGCATGCTCAGTGACAGTTTGTGTCGGTTATGTGCCTCTAAGTGTATGGGCATGACCATTGTTATCCTGTATAACGATAGTGGTCATCCAGGCAACAGATGGTCATACCCCACTTCAGGATGGATTCCTACATTGAACACACTGGTTCACAGGTATGTACACCGTAACTGCCAGCATCCATGTCGATGTCCGCATTCCTAGAAGGTCATATTGACTGTCTTGAAAGGTGTAGTGTCTGTGGCACGTCTCGTATCTATGTAGTGTTGTAATAGTGGTCTGTTTATAGGCAGTTGTCCTGCTCACACCACTGCCATGTGTTTGTCTCCGTCTGCCTTGGGACAGTAATATGCTTTTAGACTGCTCACACTCCATAGAATCCCTATCGGCGTTTGTTCCATTAATGATGTCACCCACCTAGGAGTATGCCTCTGGGAGTGCTGTGCTCCAGTAATCTCAGTAGTGCATTCTGTAACTGCGTAATGCTGTAGTGTGATAAGGTAGTTAGGTTTATGTTCTAATCCCAGCTCTGCCAAATGTGTGTGTGTTTCCAGCTGTCTGGGGACAGAGTAATGTGCTTAGACTGCTCACTCTCCATACAATCCCTATCGGCATCTTTTCCATTGCTGATGATGTCACCCACCTAGAAGTATGCCTCTGGGAGTGCTGTATTCTAGTAATCACGATAGCGCGTTCTGTAACTGCGTAATGCTGTAGTGTAATAAGGTAGTTAGGTCTATGTTCTAATCCAAGCCCTGCCAAATGTGTGTGTGTGCGTTTCAGCTGCCTGGGGACAGAGTAATGCTTTTAGACTGCTCACTCTCCATACAATCCCTATCGGCGTCTTTTCCATTGCTGATGATGTCACCCACCTAGAAGTATGCCTCTGGGAGTGCTGTGATCCAGTAATCTTTGTAGCACATTCTATAACTATGTAATGCTGTAGTGTGATAGAATAGACAGGTAGGTGCTCTATTCCAAGGCATGACAGGTGTGTGTCTTTGACAATCATATCCTATGTGTTGGTATCTGTGAGTGGCTAGCTCCAGGATGTGTTGAGTGTGTTTTGGTTGCTTTCCTATATAGTGTCCACAAATGTCATGATCGCCCAAGAGACTGGGTTGGCAAGACATACACATACATCTGCCAATAGGTCTGGTGAGTAAATGTCAGCAGCCCTACTCTTACCCTTAATATAGTCTGACCCGTGTGACGCAACGAAACACACTTGCCTTGATAGTAACACCACTACATAATGCAGGTGGCACATGTGGTTTCCTTTTCATTCTTGTCTAATTCTTTGGTGTCATGTGGTCGTGTGTGTGTGTGTGTGTGTGTGTGTGTGTGTGTGTGTGTGTGTGTGTGTGTATGTGTGTGTGTCTATATGTGTATATATATATTAATATATATATATATATATATATATATATATATATATATATATATATATATATATATATATTATATACTATATCTATAGATATAGATATCATATCTATCTATATCTATATATATATATATATATATATATATTATATATATTATATATATATATATATATATATATATTATTATATATATCTATATATATATATATATATATATATATATATATATAGATATCTATATATATATATATACAATATATATATATATATATATACATATATTTATATATATACATATATAGATATCTATAGCTATATATATATATATATATATATATATATATAGATATATATATATATATATGTATATATATATATATATATATATATATATATATATATATATATATGTGGACATTAGCACACATAAATCTACATGATGGAATACATGTCCTATACTATTGAATGTCTGTGCTGGATGATCTGTACGTGATCACCTCAGATGAATGTATATCTGCCATGGCTTACTGGTAAGGCACATCGTGTGTGGGGTCCCCGGTTCTAGTCATGTAGAGGCCGGTTATTTTGTTGCTGGGAAGAACAAGGGACATCGTATACAGTGATAGTAAGGCACCTTTAACCAGTTGTGTGCGGATCTGAGTGACAGTGAGCAGTGATTACTATTTTGGAGGATCACTATGGGTCATATAACTATGCATTAGAAGACAATACTATGCAAATGAGGTTAAAAATAGTGGATCCCATTTATCACCAGGGTGTGATGCAGATCCCAAGAGTGTATGTGTATAGATTGCCGGGTGCAGGACTCGAATATAGGTGAAAGTATTGGGGGGGTGTCAGGCATACTGTACGTACATTGAAGCCCTGTGCCTCGGGATTGCTCCTGCCTTAGCACGCCTAAGCTAGGGGTGTGTCTATACCTGCCTAGTGAAATTGGGAGGGACAACAGCAGTAGTGGAGTAGTCAAGGTGAACAAGCTGCGCAAACAGGTGATAATTAGCCCAATCAGCAGATTACATGCCAAGCCCTGACCAGAACACTAAGGTAAAGTGACCAAGCACCATACACATAGGTTTCTTCCACACTCTACACCACCGGTGTATACATGTGAGGACATTTCTCGTCACAATCCAACCAAATGAGAAGGGCTGCAGCAGACAACATAGACCAACATGTGCAGGAGGCTGAGGGCGGTGAGGATGTGAATGCTGCCTAACAACCCTTAGTGAGGAGACAGAAGACTTTACAGACCCAGGGTAACCTACCAGGGGCTACATGAGCTGCAGATAGTGGAGCACTATGGGGTGGACAGAGACCTCCTACAGCAGCTTGTTGAGCTGTGCCAGCCACACCTGACACATCAAACAGGCCGAGGGAAATCCATCCCAGTGGATACCAAGGTATGTGTAGGCCTAGGTATACTAGCCACATGTACCTCCCAAAGCACAACTGGCAATATCATGGGGATCTCACAGGCATCTGCATCCAGAGTATTGCACCAGTTCCCAGATGCCATGTCACCACATGCCAGTGAGCACGTACATGTCCTCAACACACGTGAGGTGTTGACCAGCAATATGCATCTCCTCCACCAAATGGCAGACTACCCTGGGGTACTGTGTGCTATAGCCTGCATGCACGTATGCATCAAAGCACCACCCGGTGAGCAGGGTAGGGCCTACATTAACCGCAGGGGCACACCCTCCAACAGCTAGGTCATATGTGATGGCCAGGGCATTATACTGAATGTGTGTGCTGGCTGCCCTGGAAGCTATGACAATTCCAATATATGGCATCTGACGCAGCTGTACCACACCTTTGCCAATATGGACATCCCCTACAGTCACCTAGTGGGGGATGCTGGATAACCACTGGAGTCGTGGCTGATGACACCCATCAGCAATGCACACACACCTGAACAACTAAACCATAATGAGGCACATGCACAGGCAAGACATATAATTGAGTGTGTGTTTGGGATGCTCAGGTCACGGTTCTGTTGTCTGGACACATCCGGTGGAGCCTTGCAGTATTCACCAGCTACATGCACCCAAATTGTTATGTTATGTGCTATGCTACACAATATGATCCTGCAGAAACAATTGCAGCGGGAACAGCATGGGGCAGGGCCATACAGCCCCCCCCCACCAATGCCAAGGCCTGTACAGGCACACTGTGACTTGAAGGAGGAACTACCTGAGCTGGACCCAGTAGGCGAAAGGAGGCATGCACAGTATGACCTGCTCTTGGCAAAGAGGCAACGCATGGCATATGCACCGACACAGTAGGTACCCAGGGAATTTTACCCTCTCTGACTCGCACAGACAGTACAAGGGATGCCAAACATGACACTACCTGTGCTCAGCCATGTATAGGAAGTGCACTGTGTGCATCCGACATAAGCAGCCCTCCAGCACCATCCTCAGGTCTGACACACCCCCAAGGTAAATCAATCAACCTACCAATTGGCAGTTGTATTAGAATGTGTTTTTACCTGTAGCTATGGTATGGATGTGAGCATACAAGGGAATTTGGTGGCCGACTGTTAGGGCAGCAGACAGTACACGTCCATAGTGGCACCATGACATCTGTAGCACATACCGGGGTCACAATAGTAGCCAGTAGTACACAGGGTGTCCTAACCCACTGCAGGTTATGGGCTGAACATTATGTGCATCCATACAGCCCACACAAGTCTCATACAGCTGGACAGGTGTAAACCAATACAGACAAATGCTATACAATGGCCTCTGGATATGCCCAATGGATGACCCCAACCCCCACAGACACACACACAGACTACAGCAGACCAGGCAGTTGGATGTAGGTTGTGAAGGCTAGGATGTCTGAAACCACTATACTGGTAATTAAAACTAGGATCTGAAGTACACTGGTATGCCTTTAGCCAGCAAATTAGGTAGGTCCACACACTGAAATGGAGTACCTGGCATACCAGTACAGTTGTAGCAAAAGTGTACAACTGTCAGCTGTGCCCCCCTTCCAACGTACACATGTGAAAGTCATGTGCGCCACCCCTGGTGCTGTGTAGGAATGTGGATACAGTTGGATGTCCCCTCACGCTGTGCAGACATGTAGCAACAGTCAATGCCACATGACCGTTGGCTACCCTGCAGACACAGCATGCCACCTGTCAGTGTACAACGCAGGGGTCGGCACCACAGTACTGACTACCTGGACATGTGACACATGCAATCCAGTTGACCATACTGGGCATGCTCAAACACATGAAGTTATGACAATAATGTCAGTCGACAACATGTATAACGGTCATACTGGGCATGCTCACACACTTAAACACAAGATGGCCAGGTCTGCAAACACCAGTGGTCCGGACATATCTGCCAGTACATTGCTATACTGTTGGATGACTGTGCTGTATGGTATGTGTATGGTACTGTCTATTGTCTGTATATATGCCATGGTGTATTGGTAATTCAAATCAGCTGGGTGCGCAGGATGTTGCTACCAACACTTGCAAAGGACGGTTCTTTGTTTGCTGCCAGAACAAGGCCTTTGGATACGGAGTGGGTAAGGCACATTCCAGCAGGTAGGAGTGGTTGTGCATGGGTTTGCACGGTGTTAAGCACTGCTGACCTCTGGTTACAGCTCCTTATACTTTTTTAGACTCCACATTTCTTTAACAGTGCAATACTCGTATACTGGTAGACAAACATGCTTACACCCGCTCTCTCCCTCACTTGCACGTGCACCGACATTGGTGCTTGCATTTGTCACTCACGCTGGGTGGGCGCAATCCCTTGTGATGCCTATTACATCGGACTACATGATTACAGTATCGGGTATTGCTGACCATTATGCGACGGCAGGCATTCGACTGTACGGAATCGGTGGCCTGTCCAGTGACATAATCATATTATATGCGTGTTCCTCATACAATCTGCTCCTATCTGGCTGATACATGGGAACCGATACTCTGCAATGCAGACATGAAAATGTGTTTTGGGAAATGCATCTTTCTGCAGGGTCATGCTACCGCATACCTATCGTAGGTTTTCCACCTTTGAAATTGGCCGAAGTGAGACTTTAGGAGTAACACCTTTCCCATTTTTCATAGGACAGTCATTCATTAGGCATATGTGTCATGCGAGAATAATTTAGCCATAGCAAATGTCCTGATTAGAGGACAATATTATATTCTACGTTTCTCTAATAGTTGCATGTAATGGTTATTGTATAAATGACACTTCAATATGTTATGTGAAGTAGCATAAGCAACTTGACTGCTGCTAGACTAAGCTTTGATTTGTGCTAATATGTATATTCTGTACTATGCATGGCTGTAGGTATGTTCTGACCTGGTACATCTGACATTTCTACAGAGCAGGTCCCACTTTGACCATTTGGAAAGGTGGCAGCCCTATAGGACCTATATGTAGAGATGTCAGATTTGGCAAGGCAACACATACCCACAGCCATTAGAAAATTGACTACTTCACCGGTTTGCATAAGTTAAGGTTATTCTTGTAGCATTATAGTTGCTAATACTGTTTCCTATAACATCTAAGTGTTTCAGATACAACAAAATCATTTTATGCAACCACTAGAAACAATATATGCACTCTTTTCCTGAAATCACAGGCCATGTGCCATAACATTCATTTTTCAGGACACAACTGCCCAGAGTGGAGTGTCCCTCACAAAGGCGAACAGGTGGTAACCCCAAACTATTATGCTATCATCTACCTAAGGTGGTCGGCGGAATATGCGCTTTCTGTCACTAGCAGACCTCACATACGAATGGGGGAGATTGAACACTGTATCAGGGACACTGCATAACACCCTGAGGGACACATTTAGATGATTGGATCTATTAACCTGACACATTGACAGTCACGTGGCATATGTATTCATTTACATTTGTCGAGGTACATGCTGTTTATGACTCATACATGTCATTAGTCATTACGTGTATTCCGCCACCTGTCCACCTAATATCGCTAGATCTGGAAGTGTTTAGTTAGGACTGTGTTTCATTCTGATTCGTAATCATGGATGTCCATGATAATCGGGTACAAGGCACTGGTATAATCCCTATGTGTTCCCCCAATGGTTTATGGACTATCCAGTAGATGTGCTCTTCAGGTTTGGGAGGTATAGGCATCTGCTATGCCCAGATAGGAATATTAATTACTTCCACAGGGCTGGCCTAATACATCTCTGCCAACCAACACCTGCACACTTAGGCCCATTATTGCATACCCATGTTTCCCCTAACTGACACTCCTTTACAGCACTCATGACTCATACTTACTGTGAGTGCAGCTGGGGTATGAACACATCCCTACACACTGCCCACTCTCCCCATCTCGGGACACATCGTAGGTTTTGTCAACCCATGTGTTATTACACTTGCACAACCTACTGTTCCATGTACAGCTACATCCTGCTCGTGTCACTCACTATAGGGTTGTCTGTATAGTGAATTTTTGGTGTCCCGCAACATACCCCGTTATCCATGTTTAAAGTGTAGACCTTGCAGATCTCTCCCACTGGTACTTTCCTGCTGGTGGTTTGGAAACCAGTGTTGTATTTACCTTTATTGCCTGTCTGTATGTCTGACCAGCCTAGCTGGGCAGAGTGGAAGGTAAGCGTTTGTTTATTGGACCTCCCAGTAACATATGCCTGGTCTGAACATATGTTACCCATAATTGCTGTAATGTAACCTAGTTATGTACATGTGTATATCTACAATGACATATATATATATATATATATATATATATATATATATATATATATATTATTTATTTATTTATTTTATGTCAGTGGATATATATCTATACACACATACATATACATACATACATATATATATATATATATATATATATATATATATATATATATATATATATGTGTGTGTGTGTGTGTGTGTGTGTGTGTGTGTGTGTCTCTATGTATATATATATATATATATATATATATATATATATATATCTATATATATCTATATATATATATATATATATATATATATATATGTATATATATATATATATATATATATATATATATATATATATATATATATATATATATATATATATATATAAGTTACATCTGTACATAACAACATACATTTGCTATGCTGGGAGCTGCTTACACCTGCACAGGCGCACTTGCATATCCTTATTGTGAGTTACACATGTTTGCTGCCAATTCTTTGTGCTTATGTGTGCTTTATTCATTATGACAGTACCACTTTGATTGAAGAAATCCGGTTAATGGCCCCATGCAAAACACACATTCACTTTTACATGTTTAAATGTTGGCTTTACAGCACAGAGGCATTCATTACACAAGAAAATGATATGTGCTATAGTTGTACTTGAACCGGGAATGACTTTATGTTAGACAGATGCTCTAACCACTACACTATTGGTCTTCTGCTTCATTTATATGTATACCCATGGTTCATAGCTACCCTAACATATGTCTCACCGCTTCACTTACACAGTAGGCATCCATTCTCCTGCTGGGAAAACTGCAGTACTACACATTCGACATTCCCTATTCCCTACTGCTCTGGACCCGTGCTGCATGTTTACTCACTCCAAGGATATTCAGAACTCCAAAACTAATAGTCCTGGCACATATGTGTGTTTGATTGTCAGGGTGTTCATGTGGTGATCGGGTTTAGGCTTGTCCGACTGGTGATTGGAACTGCCCTGTACCTGTTCAAATGTCAGATGTAGAACATGGACAGAGTTGGTCCCAATTTTAATGTTCTACCTGTGTTTACAGACGCAGGGATTTGGGCACCTCTGATCAGATTATTATCTTGGTACTACATAATACAGGTTGGGGGGTGGTTCCACTACATAAAAGTGGGGGGTGTTTCCACTGGTGTTTCCCCTTCACATTCGTTACGAATGCTTTATTGTAACCATTTCATATATATATATATATATATATATATATATATATATATATATATATATATATATATCTATTTGTACATACACTCAGGGACTAATTTCAACAGTGACAGGGACAAGGCGTACTATTAACTTGAAACGTGTTGACAGATTCAGAGCCATATGTATTAATACTTATTTTCTGCAGTTAAAAATGTCTATTCCTCTTAATTATTGTCATTAGTCATTCAAGTGTCATTCAACACCTTTCCTCCAAAGGTCACTGGTTTTATGAGTGATTAAGAGGCTGGTCAGTTATTGTGCGAATGCTCTGACCATTGGTAGGGTTGCCACATTTTCATATGTCCAGGACTGGATATATTCTGGACACACCAGATTGTTTAGGCCAACACATACCCATGGTAAGTACAGGGTTTAGAACATTCATTATTTTCCTAGATGAGAGCCTATTCCTGTAGCACTTTAGTTGCTTATTCTGTTTCTTGTATGATTTACGTATTTTACATCCAGAAATAACTGTTTTAGGCAACTGTTACATTAAATATGGTACATAGTTATTTCCTGCAATCACAGGACATTTGCCATTGTATCATTCTTGGTCAGGACACACCTACCCAAACAGGGACTGTCCCTCACAAAGTGGGACAGGAGGTACCCTGCTTACATCAGCGCCTTAATCACCCTATTTCCAAGTGCCACTATGCGACTGTGTACAGTATATTCTCTCGATAATTCATGTGGGGAGATGTGCATCATGGGCAGGTGTTTGATCCAGGGTAGTAGGTTCTGCATGACGGCCAGGAGGCTGAGCAGTCTCGTGAACCACTACTGCACATACAACTTGTGTCCAGATGTCTACAGGACTGGACATCGTGTCGTGATACCAAGTCTGATGTTTACTCAGGATAACTATCCCATGAGGGATATCCAAAAATTGAATAAGCAAACGACCGTCGATTTTTTTGGACTTACGAAAATGTGATGGGGTTTTACATGCAAGGGATACACAGTTTGCAATCCTGACACTGCCTAGGGTGACACTGTCTACTACATATGAGTAGTGGTCACTATGTGTAGATATGGCTGCACCAAGCTAGTAGCCCGAGTATGGCTGTATTTGGTGGACGTTCAGGAATGGGGGTGGGTTGTGTGCTGTAGAGGGGATGATGGGTATTCAATTATGCATCCAGGTGCGCTGCAGTTGGTTGGCCTAGTTCTGTCCAGACCATTCTGTGGGTATGTGCCGGTGACGTTTCTGTACATGTGTATCGCACAATTTAATATTCATATGTTTGTGTGATTGTGTTCTACAGTATGGCTTGTCAGGTTGTATTGCGGATGTGTATGTTTGTTCTTTGTGTTTCTTTCTGATTCATCAGCTGCTCCCTCATACACCTCCAGTTCACCTATTGTGCATCCAACACAGTCTCGCCTTTGTGGATTATAACATTACCCATCCCCCCCACACACATATTCCAAATACTCCATCCATCCCTTCTTTGGTTGATGGCCCATGGCATGGTCAAAGGAACACATTGCATACACTACATATGTCAGGTACCTGTATGGTTGTGAGGACAACCCTGGCATTTTTCACCTTCTACATGCTGTACATCACGCACATAGGTACATGCAAATACTTATCTTTCATGACATGGTAAGCACACCCGGGTAATACCCATTCAACTTTGACACATCCTAACAAGAACGGCTTGGACTGCATATGGGCGGATTTTGGCCGAATGCTCTGACCATTGGTAGTGTTGCCACCTTTTCATATGGCCAGGATGGGATATATTCCAGACACAAATCAGATTCTACAGGACAACACATACCCACGGTCAGTACACCGGATAATTCTTTTGTTTTATGCCTACATGCTAGCTTATTGTTGTTGCAGTTTATATGCTCCTTCTGTTTTGTTTACTTGCTTATTCTATTTCTTGTAACATGTGGTATGTTACATACCAAAATAACTATTGTATGTGACTATTACATGCAATTTGGGACATAATTATGTCATACTGTCGCAGGATATTTTACATTTATAATGGTTTTGGTATGGACACAACTGCCCAGCTGTGTACTATCCCTCACAATGTGGGACAAGTGGTAACCCTGACCATTGGGCTAGACTTAGCTATTGGCGGTGTGCTAACATGATGCGTTTCACTTCCACTTGGTATAACTATCAATACTGCATTAGAATACGGGCACATGGTTTTAAATGTAATTTGTTCGAGGGATGGAGACTCGATATTTGCTAACGTGCATTTGTGTTTGCTTCTTAATTTTGTGTTTACAAGAACTGTCTTGCATGTTTTGCATATGTTTCAGTATCCACGGACACTGACAGGTGTGATTACTATTGCAGGCCGACTGTAATATTCAGCATTTTAGGTTGCACGTCAACAGCCGACATTTCCACGCCTCCGTGTGGCACTTCCACATGCCCCATGCACCCACGCTTGTTTCCTATGCACGTGGCTGTGGTGGCAGCACACCTTCATTAATATGCATATGGCGCTACTGCGTCATCTGTACGCCACAAGGTCGGCGCAAGCCTAACGCCGGCCTTGCACTGAGTTTCATGAATCCCGGGGCTTGTTTTTCATCTCGTCTGCTAATTAAGTCTCTGACTCACCCACCCACTGTGAGTGACAGTTTTTCATGCAAAACTACACCACAATGTAAAAAATGTTTCTGAATCCAAGGGTATGTTCACTTGAGAAAAGATAAGTAACATTCAGTAAGAATTCAAACCGTTCAGCCTAAAATTTATTGGGAACATAAATCCACATAAATAGAAATTTCTTCAGTCTAGAAAAGTATAAAAGTTTTACCCCTAGATTTAATAAAATCCATGTAGGCATAGTGTAGAATCTACACAGAATGTTGCCGTGTCCGTGTACACGGTTCTCTCTCAGCAGCGTGCCATGCATATTAATCATGACATATTGCAGAGGAAGAGCAGTGGGACACAGTTATTGAATCAGTGTAGGGAGTGTGGTGCTGTGTCTGCAGATGAGTAACACACCCCCTGCATTGTCCATTTGTATTATAGCAATGTCATTTAATTTAGTTTTTTTTAAAAGCATGTTTGCACAGCGTGGAGCGCAGCAGTGCTACGTGGTGCTGAGACATCTGTCAGACATCTAAAAATAGAAGCTGGATATATTTAATTAGTTCTGTATAGGTCAAGTTTAAGTGTAGTTGAGAGGGTTTGTGTGGCATGGCGCAGTGCTCAACACTGCTTAAAAGTAGCTCAGAGGTATATGTAAAGGTATAGAAAATTCCACATAGCTAAATGGGTAGACTTACAATCTCATGTGCAATAGGTGCAGGGTTTGAATACATGGAGCAGCAAGTTAACATTTTTGTTCTAAATACAAATTATGCAAATTATTTTGAAATACTGGCCTGCTGCACTCAGTTAAGCTCTGCTAAGACCTGCTAAGCACTGCATAAACAAATAATGGTGACTAATGTTTATGTACTGCTTGGCACTGCTTGGCTGGTTTGCACAATGCTAAACACTGCTGCGAATATGGGTTTTAGCACTGCTCAGCTGTGCTGGTTTTTGCACTGCTAAGCAATGTGCCACATTTTTAAATATTTCCCTATGGCATGTAAGGGCAGGAAAACAAGACATATTAAACACAATAGGCAGGAATACAGCATAATCCATTGGAGTTGTGTCTCTGAAGGATACAATAGCAGGCATTGGGGAGGGTTCATGCTTTTGGGTGCAGTGGTGGGGCATTCAGGAGACTGGGGTCATGGTTGGACTCCTTGTCAAAAACCATGAGGGCTGGCTGATGCAGGGAGCTTACTGAGGCTCACAGTGCAATGCGGAGGCCTGGGAACAGCTGGCAAGGGACCTCACCAGTGCAACTGGTATTCCCCACACTGGTGAGCAGTGTTGTCACTACCATGATGACGTGAAAAGACAGAAGGGGGCTCTCTTGGACACCTGGGTCCAAGAATTCTTCTCTGGGAATGTCTTACATGTATCTAAGTACCATTACCTGTGTTTCATCAATATCTAATATTGAATGTCTGCTAAACTGGTATGCAAAATAGTGTGCTTCTCTCCCAACAGCTATAGAGGAGAGGGCTCACAACATTAAGGTGCATGCCAGGCACTTGGCCAGGTTGTACAGTGAGTGTAGTGACTACAGATGTATTTTGCTATCTATAGTCAAATAAGAAAGAAAGAGTAAAGCATTAACTGTGATTAGGTATATACAGTAAAGATTGTATTGCAATGAATGTGGACATATACCTGTACTGCAAGTAGTGTATACTACCAACTGTAGTGCCATAAGCAAGGAAGACTAAAGCATTAACCGTAATAAAGTATATGCAATAAAGTTTGTAGTGCAGTAACTGTGGAACTACAGCTGTATTGCGACACCTGCATAATGACAATGGTTGCGCAATCAAAACATGAAATCATACCAGTAACTGATTGAAGGTAACCCTAATAAAGTCTGTTGTGCAATGACTGTGGAAGTTGGGCCGTTTTACAAGAAATCAATTATTACAACTGTTCTGCAATAACAACACAAAATAATATCAGTAACTGCATGAAGGTATATCTAATAAAGTCTGTTGTGAATAGGGCTGTTTTGCAAGAAATCAGTTATTCCAACTGTTCTGCAACAAAAACACAAAATAATATCAATACCTGCATGAAGGTATATCTAACAAAGTCTGTTGTGCAATAAAGTGTAGGTTGAGAGTTATTTTCTAAGAAATCACTTATGACACCTGGTCTGCAGTGACACCTGGACCAATAGTAATAACACCAAGGTAAATCATGTACATCAGGATTGTATGGTTTTCACCATTGCATGTCAGCTACAAGCATTCAGGCTGTGAGGTATGGTGCTGCAGTCAGGTATAACAGTGTACTAGTTGAAGACTGCTAGTTGTAGACTGCAAATAATAACCCATCATCGCGTATTGGTTGTTGAATTCACAGATATTTCAACACATTAACAATGTATTGTGTACACCTCCATTCTGTGTTATAATGTATACTTTACATAAAATCTCTGTCATGCTTGAATGTCATGCTTGTGTGTTCAACTGTCACTGCAGTAAAGTATAAAACTGTACCACCAAGGAAACCATGATAGTTGTTTACTGTCTGTACTGTACACATACATGTCTCTCAAGTGTCACTCTGTCATGGAATGTAATTAATGTTGCGTAATCCCTCTGTCATAGAGGTATCATCAACATAATTACGTAAATAGCAAAGTAACACTACATCAGCCCACAATACACCTTGGTAGTTATACAGGTACACCTGATATGCAAGTGTTCTGTGTAGCTGTGTACCTGCAGTTGTTACTGCTTGGCCCATACTGTACCATGTGGATAGTTTCAGAGGTATGTATGTGCTGCAGCAGCTATAGGGCACTTTTACACATAAATAAATGAGAGACCTGTAGAGTAGATAGCAATACTGTTGTCAACTATATAGCCTATAATGGTATTAATGGACTGCATTTCTCTCTCTCTCTCTCCCCACTCCTTATCTTCAAATATTTATTATTGTTATGCATTGTTTATGGTTTACTATTAATATATGTTGTTCCATAAACTTTATTTTGGTGCATGTGTTTTATTACTGTTATGGATTACAATGGTTGCATATTAACATATCTTGTTAAATTACCTAATCTGTTGGCCTTGTGCCATAACTGTTACTGGCATGCTGTTAATATACTGCCTGTTTTGTTATTTATTGTTTTGTTTCATATAATATGCATTGAAATGCAATGGGGTTATTTCCAATGTTCTGGCATGCTGTATTACTAACAATAGTTTTGTTCATAACTAACCTATGTGTATTGCTTTACCTTTATAACCACAACACATCAGGGTAGGCCAGTTCCTGTTGAACCACCTACCCTACCTCAGCTGTCCATGGCACTAGGTCCCAGCCAGTCTAGGACTCAAGCCAGTGGCACCCCCACACCCTCCACCACCTTTGGTGGATCCACCTCAGGGGACAGGGCCTGTTCTCCCCTGGGAGCGGTGGCAGAGGCATACCTCTCAACCATACCAAATTCCTCAGTATTTACTGGTTTTGATAGCAAAATAATGGGGTGCCATGAAGTCCTGAGTAGCCCCTTTTAATTCCCGATTTTTTCCCTGATTATTTAGTTTTTTTTTTTTTTTTTTTTTTTTTTTTTTATTATAGCTTGAACTCTATGGCTGATGTCACCACACACAAGCCTATAGGGGGCATTCAAGAATGACATCAGCTTCATTGGACTGTTATTTTTAACTGTTTTGGAGGGAATATAGCAGCAGCAGTGCAACAATTTAAAAGCTTTCAGCACCAAACTACATGCTGCAGGTCAGGATGAGAAATGGGCTCAGCAAGTCAGAAAAAAAAAGAATTGTATGTATGCTAGCTGATTCACTCATTACAGCCCAGCTTAAAATAGAACTGTGTATTCCGCTAACAGCAGAAATTAAGCAGAGAGAGAGAGAGAGACCAGGGAGTCCCAGGGGAGTGTTTTTTACAGAAATTTGTTGTAAGCAGGAATGCTGCCACTGCTCATTTACAGAAGTGTGTGTGTGTGTGTGTGTGTGTGTGTGTGTGTGTGTGTGTGTGTGTGTGTGTGTGTGTGTGTGTGTGTGTATATAGAGCTCTGTTTACAGATTACAGAAGTGTGTGTAGAGCTCCGTTCACAGAATTGTAAGGCTTGCAGATGTTAGAAGTTCTGATGCCATTTGTTGTATTACAGAAACAGAAGTGAGCACTAAGCAGAAGTGTCATATTGCAGACGTAAGTGTGTGTGTGTGTGTGTGTGTGTGTGTGTGTGTGTGTGTGTGTGTGTGTGTGTGTGTGTGTAAAATTTGTGTATAGAAGTGCTGCCAGTCAGAGCTCTGTTTAGGAGGTGCTGCCAGTCAGTCAGAGCTCCTTTCACAGAACTGTAGCACTAATAAGCACAGAAGCATTGTAAAGGGGTGTGTATAGCTCTGTTTAAGAAGTGCTGCCAGTCCAGTCAGGCATCCATTTACAGAAGCACAGAATTGTATGTTAGAAGTTCCATAGTGGTAGCACAGCAGAAGAGAGTGAGTCGGTTCACAGAAGTGTAGCATTAAGCACAGCAGAATTGTAAGGGAGTGCGTAAAGCTCTGTTTAACAGCAAAAGAGACATTCTGCAGTAAAGGGGTGTGTAAAACTCAGTTTAATGTTTAAGAGGTGCTGCCAGTCCAGTGAATTGTAACACTAAGCACAGGAGAATTGGAATGGGATGTGAAAAGCTCTGTTTAACAGCAGAAGAGACATTCCACGGTAAGGGTGTGTGTAAAGCTCCATTTAATGTTTAAGAAGTGCTGCAAGTCCAGTCAATGTGCAAAGCTTAAGAAGTGCTGCCATCGCAGTATCACAAAATTGTATGCTAGAAGTTAGAGAGTGAGTCCGTAATTTTGTGTGTGTGTGTGTGTGTGTGTGTGTGTGTGTGTGTGTGTGTGTGTGTGTGTGTGTGTGTGTGTGTGTGAGTGTGTGAATTACCTACCCATACCACCAATTGTGATTCAATCTCTGGCCACTTGTGATTCAATGTCTGGAATGTTTGTAACTTTTTGTCTGTTTCTCTTAAAATTTGTGGATTTCTTTCTTTTTTTTTTTAAACAATTTTATTTATTTTGATTATAACAAACATATAAGCAAGCACATAGAAGTGTATAAGATAATATAAATTACAAATTTAAGAATTAATAACATACATTTATCACATTTAAATATGAATATAAATTTAACAAAATCATATAAACTAAAGTATATGCAAAGACATCCAGTATTTATACTTTAGAATACACTGCAATCCTCAGTTTGTAGCTTTTTCCACAGATGAAAAGAGGAAAATCAATTATATTTATGAAGGAGGTTCATTCTTTTCCAACAAATTTTGCATGTTAACCCACAAATGATGTTCATATGTCTTTCTAGTTCTAGAAATTGTGTTTTTTATCTGTAGATGACATATATCTTTTAATGTATTAGTAAACTCAGAAAATGTAGGAGGATATTTTGAGATCAAATTTTTCGTTATGGTCTTTCTAGCCACGGCCAATATAGTCCATAGTAATGAATATTTTATTTTCCTAACACATTGTGGAATAAGCGTATTAAAGATAACCAAAGATTTATTCAATATGAAATTATCTGAAAAGAGTACTTGTAAAAATTCATTTATATTATTCCAAAAGGTGTTTAAAGTAGGACAATCAAAAAACATATGAGCTCAGTTAATATCTATACTAGAGTTCATAGGTTAGTACTCGGCTAACTGCCCTTGCAAGCCATTTTAAGCCTAGCCAATTATTCCTTGTGAGATTCAAATCCTGCACCTTGTGTTTGTAAGGCAAATACCTTAACCATTAGGCCACCCTCCCATTCCATCTATTGCAATCTATTAATGGTGGTGTGTAAAAAGATCTGCTCATAAATCTCCAAGTATATATTTTCCATTTCAAAGAAAAATATGTTTTCCCTGCTAATTGTAGTATATTAGCCTTGTCTTGCACACTTGGGAGATTATTGTAAATTGAGCTATAGTACTTCCAGTAGTTATGTGGACAGTAAAATGTTTTTGATCTCAGAATCTGTAAATAAAGGAGAGATTACCTGAATAAGTATGTTTATGTAATAGAATTGACTGAAAAAATTGTAATAAGATCTTAGTGTCATGTTTACTAGTTGATGAAATTCATTCTAATTTATTGTCAAGATATACTATGAGTGTTTGTATATCTAGCCATATAGATTTATCAAGTCCATATTCCTGTATAATATGATCAAATTATTTGGTCTTGTATTCACATGTTAATTGGAACCAACAATTGAGTTAATTATTTTTTAATAAGGTAATCTTATTAAAATCTGAGGTTAAAAAAGTTTTTTGTGTGAATGCTATGGGGAAAATTTTGTGGTTTTCTAACAGATCACTGAGAACTAAATTCACTAATTAATGATAGCCATTTAAGCCTTTGTCTAACTACCTTGTCTCACTGTGGTCCCATGGTAGCAGAAAACATCTTATTCTAGCAACTTTCCAAGATTATACAAGCAATGTTTAAAATGTGTCCCTGTTTTTGGGGCCTTTGCCTACCCCCCAATACATTTTGGCTTTTTCAAGATTTCTTCTGCTGTTTAATTCTTCAGGGGAGAGAATTTTAGTGCTGCTTATACCAAGTATGTTTGTTGTTAGTTGCACAACAGGTAAAATACTTGCATTTGATGCAGAAGGATGTGGATTCTACTCCCACAGTATGTAGATGGAATGCTGATGCTGTACTGTGTTGTACTTTTAAAGGAGATGGATGCTGCTGTCCTGAGAATGTCCTCTTTGGCAGAGATACCTAGTAAATATGAACCTGTTAGCAGTTTCCCATCCTTTCTGTATTGCAATATTACTAGCTTATCATTTTTTAATGTAATATAGGCAATTTATTCCTCAAGGGTAACAGGTACTTTATTTGTAGATGAAACAATGAAATACAAAGTTGCTTGCTAGTAGCAACCTCTTAATTAGTTACAGATCTCTTTAATGTGGAATTATAGATGAATTTTACTTCTGCAGATATTGTGCATATTTACTGATACTGGTGGATTGTAGAAGTTTGAGTAGACTTTTATGATGGAAATCTTCTGAACTGGACAGTTTTGTCATTATTGGTTAATGCATTTTGTTTCATTGCTTACTGGAAAAATGTTCAAAACAATACATTTAAAATGTGCTCTAACAAGTGTGCTGTATTATACAAGGAATATAATTTAATACAATCAGGAAGGTGTATCCAAAAACACATGTATGTTTCATGTTCAAGAGGCCTATGATTTGAAAACAGCCTAAAGGTAATCTTTATCCACCACTGGCTAGATGCATTTTCTTTGAATGTGGGTTTCAATGCTGTTTCAATGAATGTGAGTTTCAAGGGTAAAGAAATTTTAATGCTACGTCTATTTTCATTGTGAGACTGTATTGCTTTGTTTAGCAGATATCTATTAGTGTTTGTGCTATAAAATGTAAAATAAAAGTTTTAAATGAAATCCAATTAGTCATTGTAGAAGTAAAGGAGTATGCACATTAGTGCTTATGGTAAATGGGGCAAACTAGCCAAGTAATGGGACATTGAAATGGATGTGGGGGGGCTGTGTATGGGGGCCCCCATTTAACCATGATTTTGTGAGGGGAAGGGCGGCAAACTTAAAGACAGCACCAGGTGGCACAAACTCAAGCAACGCCAGTAATGCCACTGATCAATAGGCCATGGAGAATGACTTTTGGAGGTCCTAGCACACTATAATATTCTTTTGCTAAGATTAGAATATTGTCTACCATTAAATGCCCTACTTTTACCACAAAATCCACAAACTGCAAGTCACCAAAAACAAAATCCTAAGGTCCATCATCTTCTCCCTTCCCAGTGAACATCATTGCTACAAATTTCAAAAAAATGGTTACCATTTACTACAAGGTCTGGAGACATATTTTGGTTGCCTGTTCTTCAGTTTGCATTTGAAAGTTGGCATCCCACAATTCCATTGGAGTGGATGGGGTTGCATAATTGTGTATGCAAATTTTAAGTTAATCAGCATACAGATTAGGACATATTTTTCATGGGCCTTTGTCCAGATTTTTGATGTTTCTAGTTTGAGAGATACAGGCGGAGAGGCAGTAGTCTCTCAGGATCGACTACCAGCCATGGTGTACAGGATTGTTCACAAGAGCTATGAATATCACCTGTGCTAGAATGAGGGCAACTTTGTGGGGCCAGCTAGCCCTGGTGCCCAGCCTCCAGCACAGCCACCTTTGGGGCAGTGAAGGAGCAGTGTCAACTGCCCATGGGTGGGGCCTCAGTCATGCTGCTGCAATCTGGAGGCACATGCATTTTGGATACCACAACACCCTCCCCATCTAAGGAGTTTACCACCTCATGTGTCACGCACTGCCCCTGTCTGCTGTCTTGTCTGTCTGCAATTGCATCCTGTCCTACCCAACTTCCCTCCCCACATGTACCTATATCCCTTCCCCCAAACTCCACTTTGTCTTTATTACAAAAATGGGCACCTGCCTCAAAAAAAAAAAAAAATCACCCCATACATATCTCTCCATTTCTCACACATGTCCACTGGATACAAATAATCTGGTCCAATTGACTGGATGAGACATTTTTGTTGTCCTCACCCATCTCTATGGGGTTTGAGAGTCCAAATTCCTCCACAAAATCTGTCAAGCTGCACAGCTTTTGCTGTACAAGAAATGGAAAGCTACGGTTCTTACCTACACCCATCTGGCACATCCCTACCTGCCTTTTACTATGTTTTTCCCCCTGCTTGCCTCGCCCCCTTTTTCTTTTCTTTTTAATTGTTTAGCACAGGTTTGCACAGGTCTAAGCAGAGTGCCATGATATGGCACATTTTGCAGCACTGCACAAACCTGCTTAAATGAGCTTTATGTACCTTTATGATCCTATGTGTTTCTCACAGTGTAAGCCACATGTACAAAATAATCACCCCTGCCATGTTTCAAACCCAGGCCCCTGTCAGTTTTAGCCTATTGCACTAACCCAATAGGCCACACAGACCTTAATTAAAGCAGATGTTTCCAGCAATGCATACTGATTGCCACTGATAGACTGAAATCAAACCTAATGTAGCAAATGGGAGTGTACCTGGGACTCTGATGCAAACATACACCAGTAGACAGTCAAATAAATAATAATGGCAGTACATGAGGCCTGGGATAGTAGGTAAATGTTCCCTTTTACCTGCAACATCTTTAAACACACCTGCTAAGACATCAGTGGCACAGTACATATGCTCAAATGGGACTCTGCTGCAGAACTGCCTTTGAAAGCCATGCGCATACTGATGGATCCAGACAATGTGTGTCATAGCCTGTATGTAAGCACATATATCTGGCAAATACATCTACATTCCCACTGCCTCGGTAGCTCAGTCTGTTAAGTGCCTTGCATATAGAATATTTTGCCCCACACAGTCTTGGGTTTGATTCCAGTGTGTTGCACTTCAATTAGATTGTTGTGAACACAGCAAGTAATGACTGAGTCATACGATTTTAATCCCCATAGGTTACTGCTACTGAGTTATCAGCTACCCAGTTTTGCAAGTCTCAGGCCTGCAGGTAGGGGCACACTTCACATATTCATATAGCCTAACTATATGTTGCCTACTACTCTGCTATTGGCACAATTGCATAACAGATGTACCTTAAGGACATGCCTCAATTGGACTGTAAGTGGTACCTTTACCCTGGCTATGCTGTAATGACAGGGCTGCCACAGCTGCCACAGTTACATGTACAGCTTGCTGGCCTCCAAAGTGTTCACACTCCCCATATGTGTCCTAGAAGCATACATGAATGTATGTTAAGGTAGCTGCTACAGACCAACGGTACCTCCCAATCCCCTATAACAAGGGGTCCAGACACAACCATATATAAAGGGGGGGGGCAAAGGCCCAGAGATAGGTATATGTTTCACAGTTTTTCCCTACAAAAATAGTAAGTTTATTGAATAGCAGCTACTGCATTAGCGTGAATATTTTGAAGGGTATAAAGTGTAACTCTCACATGTCTCTCTCCCCTTTCTAACCTGAACCCAGAATGTTTGCCAGTGAACTGCCAGATGACCACACTCTCATGGGACACTGACCAAAGATATGAGGCAGAACTGTGGACATACTCTTACATCTCTACAGTGGACAGTATTTGTACTTACCATTTGCAATGCTGTAGTCTCCATGGTTCCCTATTAGATAAATAAACACTTAAAATGTTGAGTGCGACATGCTTGACAGCTTTTAAGTGAAAGTTCATCTAAGCAAAACCTCAGAATGTTGAAACAAGGAGTTTTAAAAAGTTATAGTTGGCCAGTGGTCAGGAAGCCAACAGCTGACATCAGAACATTCACCTTGTCTAGCCATTCTTACAGTCCTCCACTGTGGTGCGGTTTCGTTGTTCACCCTGTGTAATGTTATGACAGTCCTCTACTGTGATGCAATCTTGCAGTTGGCATATTTAAGTAGGGGGATGTGGGGGGCATAGCCCCCTACGTTGGGGGTGGGGTGGGGGAGCTGAAGCCCCCCACTTTATTTTGTTTGTTGATTTGTTTTTGGGTATTTTTGTTTTTTTTTGGGGGGGGAGGTTTTAATGGTGTGCAGTATATTTTAGCCATTGGCTTCCTGACTCCTGGCCAACTATAACTTTTCAAAACTCCTTGTTTTGACATTATGGGGTTTTGCTTAGATAAACTTTCACTTAAAAGCTGTCGAGCATGTCGTACTTGACATTTTAAGCATTCATTCATCTAATATAGACCCAGTCTCCACATCTCAGTAATATCCTTCTCAAAAACTAAAAAAGGGGCCAAGGCCTACTTAAAGGCCTTATATATTGCACTATGGTGCCATGTCATTGGCTAATGATAGTGAAATTCAGCTGTTTTGGATGCAATTAGCAATTCTGAGCCACATATTGGTGAAGAGGCAATTCTGTTAATGAGCATTACCTACAAAAGGCAAGCAACCACTTATGGGGAACAGGTCTGTATGTGGTTTTACTCACACAGACAGTGTATGTGCAAAGAATTTGAGGGGAATGCTTCAAAAAAAGGAATACATCACTCTACTAGGTATGTACTACATTTACCCATAAAATGGGATGCAGATGGGAGGATAGAGGTATTGGGAATAGGGAGTAAAAGAGTAGGCTTGTAATAGATCTAAGATAATGACAAGTCAGTGATACTCTGCTGTCCAACACCTACATGCATGCCTCTCAGTTGTCCCTGCTTTCAGTCACATCTCTGCTCTGTCCCTGTCCATCCATCCTACAATGGCCAGCTGTAATAGAAGCAGTGGATTACATGTAAAACATAGTGACACTAAGTAAGGGTGTACACTCTAGTAACATCAAACAATGCACTGTAATTCATCTTCTCTCAGTCTGTCAATGTCACACATAAATAGTACTAACATTGTAAAAGTGTCCCTGAATGTCCCTGATGTACTATGGCCAAGTCCCTGTTTCATGAACATTTGTCCCTGTCTAGTTGAGAGCTATGTCTAAACTACCTCTCAACCTCCTACAGTAAGAAATCAGGACAAAGCCATATTTAATGCGGGGAGAAAGACCCAAACTCAGTGACAGAGTATACATATTGGCCATACAAAGTAAGAATGTGAATAGACTAACAGATATTACTGTAGCATAAGTGTTGTCTGAGGGGTTTGACTTGTGAAAGATTCTGTGTCAATTTTCTGACAGCAAGCATCAATCAGTGGACAACCATTTGTCAGACATCCACAAGTTTGTGCAAGAAGGACTACATCTACAAAGCAAACATTGTGAAAATCTGCAAACATCTGCATAGTTGAGAGGTATAATGCCTACAGAGAACATATACTACAGCAGGTTTGCATTGCTGCCTGTTATTGTGGCACACTGGTGTTGCTGGACTGTCCCCATATAGTTGTTGGAATAACACACTGTTATTTGACGGACAGTGGCCATAAGACAATTTAGTGGAGATTTGCCCATAAGGGACACACCACAGTACACTGCAGTGATGACTGTAGAAACATACAGCAGAATCTGTCACAGAGCACTGGGGCATTACCCAGTATTGGTACTATCTTGGTGATAGCCACACATGTAATGTTTTGCCAAACTGTGCGGTATGACGTGTGAGGGAGCAGTGGATAGTGCAGGCCATTATGGGTGTGTAGGGTCTGTACATAGTGGACATCCACTTATCTGGTCATGTAATGTGTTCCCCTCTTGTTGTCTTGCAAGAATGATGTACCGACAGAGACATCCTCCATTTTCATCTGCAGAAACTGATGCTATACTGGATGCCCTCAGACTCAAACATCACATCCTGCTTTCAAGGGTCACCACAATCATGAACAGTGGGCAGCATTGTGGGCTGGCCTTGTGAGGGCTGTTAATTATATTGGCCAACAGGACAGGACCTACAAGCAGGTCCAACACTAGGCCATAGATATGGTCAATGCGCACATAAACGGGTAGCTGCTGTTGCCAGGTATTCTGCTGCCACCAGTGGAAGTCTTGCAACAGAACAACCACTCTCGGCCACAGAGGAGTTCCTGGCAAATCTAGGATAAACCAACAGCTCCCAGCCAACCATCACACCATACATCCTGGACGTGGGTGCCACAGCATCCACATCAGAGGAGTATCCAGGTAAGTTTACTATTTTCACCAGTATAATACATTAGCAAGCATTGTGGCAGGCTCAACAGACCAGTATGTGGGTGTCAGATCTATCTGCACTGGGGGAGTTTAGCTTTTACCCACAGTTGTGCACACATACAGCCAGTATCACATTAGCTACTGTACATGTGGACATATACACATATTACCTTGTAACACTGCAGCATTTCATGTTGCTGACAATACCTCTCCCTCACATTTTCATAGGTCCATCAGGTGTGGCCAGATTTCATGGTCCTGTACCTGGTAAGTGCGATACTGTTGTTTTACAGATCATATATACCCTATGAATGTTAAGGGCTGCCATTTTTCCTTATGCACAACTGTTGTGCTTAGCCAGAGTAAAATAGTTGTATGTTCCATTTTGGAGCAGTTGAATACAGTGCATAGCCTAGGGAATGACAGGTGTGTATTTGTAGAAATATTAACAAGTGTTCACATATAGTTATGAACAACTATGCATCCTGCTATACATGAAGCAGTTACTCCAAGATGCCCATTCAAACACAATAGGGAGAAGGTACATACCTGAGGCAGTGTTACTACAACTGCCATATCATGGTTAAGATAGCTGTACTGGGTTTTATGTGTAGTTTTAGCATATACACTGTCATATTCCATACCTCACAGGTGTATTGTACTGCCAACATTACCCAGATGTAGGTGATGTGCATGTAATACAGGGCCTGGGTTGTCTGTGTATGCTGTTGTGAGTTTTCATGTTGTGCATGGGATCAGAGATTAGAAAATGTGGGACATATAATGCAGTTGTGGATCCTTATCTGTATGAGTCTGTGTGGATTACCATGCATAATAGTGCAGGTGGTAATATACTACCTTTGTCTTGCTTCTCACAGGTGAACTGGAGGGGGGGGTTGGAGTCTGTCTGCCTCACAACCTGATGTCAATGTCTCATCAGACTCTTATGATGATGGTGGCCATAGTGAGTCACAAGTGGGGTTGTCGGTGGCTCAATCTGTCCCAGAGGTTGACATCCCTCTTCTGCCCCCATTGTCCCCACACACAGTCAGTATGCCCAAACATACCCAGTCAACATAGGCAACAGATATTGGACACTCAGATGGTGGTGACATAGTACTGGACAGTGTGAGAACATTGGCGTCAGTGAGTGTAGGCAATAGCTATAGCCAAAGAGCTGGAAAGGTCCCATACAGGCAGATTAATAGGGGTGCTCAAAGGAGGACTGGTGCCCATCCACCTCCTGTTGCATGTGTCACATCGCAGGTCACTCGCCACATTTTTTGGCAGTCATGGAGGCACAGACATGATCTGAACAAAACACCAGACAGATGCTTAGGGTTATGGACACAGCACAGTCTGACATCCATGACTGCCTCCACCGCATTGGTGACACCATGGAACTTTTTACTAATGTAGTGAACAGACGGTGGGCTGAGACAATGTCTGTCTTTGATTGCATATTGTCTGTGTTGGAACATGTGTTTGGAGCTGGGCGTTAGGCACATGGACATAGGCCAGCATTACCATCTGATGGGAGTCCACATGGCCATGCACACTCAAGTTCCTGTAGTGGCAGTACCTCCAGCGCTACAGAGCAAAGTGTGCTGTCCACACCACAACATGGCAGGCCATGGACATGTGGCCCTGGGTGGTCCCGTGTGGGACAGAGGCCCAGCAGACAGCAGTCACAATCAGGTACTAGCACCACATCTGACCTTGGGCATGGTGCTGCCATGCTACTTCTGATGAAGCCAGTTCCCATGTTTGTGGCCAGAGATCGTGAACTGTCCACTCAACCACATACAGCCCACAGCTGTCCACCATACACATGTCTAGGGCTAGCACTGGGCTTGACTGTATACACACACACACCCTCCAACACCACTGTCACATGCAGCTCACCTACAGACACACATGGCACCTCTCCATGGCCCATGTAACCAGCACCCCTTCCTGACTCACACACATGTTGTCAACTGTTTGGCACAGCCTAGGCCTTTGGCACCCCACCACCACACCCTGTTAATGTGATGATACCTGTGCCACATCCTTGCCATCCATGACATCGATGAGGGGACCTGCATATATGTGTCTGATGAACAGGGTGACTATTTAACTTTACATGTGTTTGTGTAGTACAGTAGTGTTATGCTTTGGCAGTTGCTGTGGGCCACAAGAGGTACTGTATGTTGGCATGTGTGAGGACTACACAACAAACGTTGTGTATCTTTGTTGCCTGATGGTACACTAGTGGTAGTGTTACATAATGAAAGGAGTGTTATAGACCTGTTTATGTTTTTGTCTCAGAAATCTGAGTGGTTCAACTATGGACTCATGGCAGCAATACAGTGGTACAGGATGGAAAGGCAGCACAGCAGAGATATGAAGTCAGCAAGGTATGCCAGTATACATGCATGGTGTGCTAGGAGCATATGTGTATAACTATGTGCCAGAGAAAATGGGGACAGTCAGCGCCATCATGCTTTCATACCCTGTGAAACACTCTACTACCCTTGATGCATGTCACCTAGGTATTTTGCATGTACAACTCTAGATGGTGGTGGACATCTATTATGCTTATGTAGAGGAGGGCAGTTTAGGGCCAGTGGCTAGTGACAGGGGCATAAAATGCATAACCAATGCACAGGGGTAGGCCACATGGTCATGTCTCTAGTGCTATAATGGGACATATTTACACACACAGAAACATACACAAGTTGGATGCTGTGAAATTAGAACTCCTCTCTATCTATTATTACTACAGTATAGCTCTCCATACTTATCATGTGTGCCACATTATTTATCTGATATCAGACTGTCAGCCAGTGCTCTTAAGGTGGATGACATCAGCAGGCCTTGTAACAGAGAACAATGTTGAGGCCAGCAGCTAGTCAGTGGGCACAACATGCATAATCATTGCATAGAGATAGCCCACAAGGGCTTGTCTGACATGCTGGATGCAGATATATTCACACACACACACACACACACACACACACACACACACACACACACACACACACACACACACACACGCACATACACAAGTTAGATGCTGGTAATATCCCTGCTATATGTGTATACTTACCAGTCTGGCCATATGTGGCAGTTTGTAGTTTGTTAGGCAGACATGTGGCCAGGGAAAATGTGGCCTGTCCAAAGAATGCATTGCAACCATTGCACATTACACCACCTTTGTACCTATGCCTGTCTGCAGGTTGACAGCCTGCAGGCTCAGGGGTCTGTGGGTGAGTGGATTATGTACTGTTGCAGCCTTGGTCTGGTGCCATCAGACAGCTGTTGTGATGTCTATGTGCAGATAACCCCAGCATTCAGAGGTATGTGAGAACATTCGTACATCCCCACCCATATCTATATCAGTGTGTATAACAGGGTTGTCTCCTTAAATGTAGTTGTGTGTGTAAGTAATGTAAATGTATTATGTAGAAGTGTGTGGGGAGTCTATGTATCATTGTACTTTATATAGCTATATATGCATCTTGTTATTTTATATATATATATATACATATATATATATATATATGTATATATATATATATATATATATATATATATATATATATATATATATATATATATATATATATATATATATATATATATATATACATATATATATATATATATATATATATACATATATATATATATATATACATATATATATATATATATATATATATATATATATGCCACATACTGATAGAGAGACTAATCAAGCATGAGGGGGATAGGGAGAGACAGATATGTATAGGCAGCTGTATGTATGTACAGACATTTTTCCACATAGCAGGTCTTTGGGCATAGAGGCAAAATACTTGGGCTGTAGTTAGCTAAGTTAGCTAAGTGTAGAAGCATGCCCAGTGTGATTGTCAGTACTTACAAGGTGACTTCAGGCCAGAGCTACCTGTATTCCATCTGGGATTATGTGTGCTGCAAGCCATTGGCTGCTGCACCTGTTACCACAGTACTGCAGTTCCCTGATATTGTCCAAGGCATTCCCCGGCTGTTTGCTGACCTTAATATGTGATGCATACCTGACAACTGTGCAGAGCTTCACAGACTGTCCAGAAGTTTGCCTCATATTTTTGGTCCATTTCACATAACATTGTGGTTTTCTTGCACATTAGTGGCAAAACAGTGAAGACTGAAGTCAATAAATAATGTAAATAATGACAGACATTTGAGTATACACACACACACACACATATATATATATATATATATATATATATATATATATATATATATATATATATATATATATATATTATCATATTATATATATATACCGTACATACCTATACACCGACACCATATACACCGAAGACTATATACCCGACGACCACAACGAAAGAATACAAAGACACAACATTCCAAAATAATGAATACAGTACACAACATACAAACACACAACACACACAACACACACAAACCACAACACCCCATATTTGCCAGGGATATATAACCCCCTGTGCCCTCAGACCCTGCACCCTCCCCTACCCCCTACCCCCTACTTCTTCTAAACCCCCTCTAACTCTGAGATATTACAACTCACACACACACCAAACTCACACCCACACATTACAGTCCCTCACACACACACAACAACACACCAACACACAAACACACCCCTCCACACACACCTTACACACCATACTGAACAGAAACGACAACCTTAACTCAAAATTTCCAAACATCTGGATTATGAAATTGCGCTTCTGGATCTTTCTGAATCATTCTAGTCTTCTGTTCTCTGGGTGGATTCGGCGGCCGGTAATATGGGCATTCGGTCTTACATAGTGAACCCATATATATATATATATATACACACACACACACACACATATATGTATATATATATATATATATATATATATTTATATATATATTCCTCATACATTTACATTTTTGTTTGTGGTACTATTTGTCAACAGTGGTCCACTGACTTGTTCTAATTACTGCCCACATTCTTAACTCTGTCTGATGTATGCAGTCCACAGCCAATATATGGTGAGGTAGAACCATAACTTCAACAGCCCAATGCAGTGTGTGTGTGTGTGTGTGTGTGGATATTCAAACAACTACACCTACTTTAATACATTTACCAACACCCTCGCTCTCTTACAAATCCACTCCCACAAAAACTTCTCCCCAATACAATTCTCAGAAGCCCTAAAATCCTGTGACTGGGCTCCTATAAAAACCCTTCCCCTGGATATTGCAGTAGAATACTTTAATGCCAAATTCCTAGGGATTTTAAACCAACTAGCCCCACTGAAAACAATAAGATTGCGAAGTAACCCTGCTCCCTGGTTAAACAAAGCCACTAAAATCTTACTCAAGACTAGAGACAAAGCTTGGTTAACTTGGCAAAAATACAAAACTCCTGAAACTAGACAAAGCTTTGCTGAGCTCAGAAATAAAACAAAAAACAGGTCAAGTTGGATGAGTTAAACCACTATATTTCCCTACAAAGGAAACATAACAACAACCCACAGAAATTCTGGGCTGCAGTGAACAACATCCTCCAGCCTGGAAAAGTCACCACACCACCCCCAGATATCAAAGGTATTGATTCACATATAGCATCTAGTTTCAATAACTACCTTACCTCTTCAGTACTGAACCTGGTAAGTGCAATATCACTCACAACCCAACCTCAACCCTTAAACTACCAGACTAATTCCACCCCTTCACACTCACCCCAGTACCAACATCTACCATTCAAAATCTCTTAGCTAAACTCAAACCTACCACCCTAGCTGCAGACAGTCTTCCAGCTAAATATCTACAAATTGCATCCAAGGCCATTGCCTACCCTGTCTCCCTACTTATTAACAGATCTATCGCCCTGCATACTATTCCTTCATTATGGAAAACCTCATATATCATCCCCCTCCACAAGGGAGGTCCATCTACTGACCTCTCCAACTACTGTGCCATTGCAATCCTATCACCTCTCTCACAAATTCTAGAAAAATGTATCCACCACGAACTTCTTACTCACCTGCTAACCAACAACCTTCTAATTAAAACCCAACATGGATTCAGACCTTTCCATAGCACCAACACTGCCCTAATTAACTTTTCCAATATCATAAACTCACACAGGAACTAAGGAAAGCTGATCTCTGCAACCTTCTTAGACCTTTCCAAGGCATTTGATACAATTTCCCATAACAAACTCTCACCTGTCTAGCAGAACTCAACCTTGATGACCCCACTCTACAATGGTTTAACAGTTACCTAAACAACCGGTCACAATCTGTCAAATGGGGCAACTCCCTATCCCCCCCACTCCCTGTCACATGTGGTGTCCCACAAGGTTCAGTCCTTGGCCCCCTTCTCTTCAACATATTTACAAATAATCGCCACCTAGCTACCACTAAAGCCAACATTGTCCAGTATGCGGATGACACTACCCTAATCTGCTCAGCAACAAACATTACTTCAAAGTAAAGCCCAAGAATCCTTCACTGAGGTAGAGAACTGGCTAAACAACTACCAACTAATACTAAACCCCCAAAAAACACAGCTAATACTATTCCACCCAACCAAACACTGCAACGCCACCTTTACCATAATGTCTCCCAATGGCACCCTCATCACTCCAGTAACTGAGACTACTCTCTTAGCCATCACTATTGATCACCAACTTAAATACAACAAGCCCATATTCCAAACTATCTCTAAAGTCCATAAAAAACTAGGTTGCCTATATCGTTGCAAACTATTCCTAACCCCTGAGACCAGAACAACAATAGCCAGAACTCATCTCTTATCAACACTACTTTACACCTCTCCAGTTCTCACCAATATTAACAAATCCAACCTGAACAAACTCTCTAAATGCTACAATAAAATAGCTAGGTTTGTTGCCAATAATAGATCACATTCCCACCATTGCCTATCCCTAACTAAACTGCACTGGTTAGAATTTCCAAACCTCTTACGCTACCACTATCAAATTCTCTTCCATCTGGGGAAGTGCTCTGCCCTTGCCAACATGCTAAACTTTCACAACCTTAAAAGGGAGCTACGTTCATGTATCAAAAACCTGATTGAAGTTAATCCATGCAATAACAGTTCTGGGGAGGCCTTATTCTCCCATGATGTTGTCAAAGCATGGAACACCCTCCCACATGAACTCAGGCTACAAAGTCACACAGGCACCTTTAAAGGCCTTCTTAAGTTACACCTCAATACTAACCCTCTCTGCAACTGCAAAGACCCCCCCCCCTTGAAGACCCACTTTTCCATATGTAAGTGACCCGTTGAAGCCTTTAATGCATACACTATACTCTCACCTGAAATGTACTTTTTGTATATATTGTAAATAATGCTACTACTCCTGAGTATCTTATTGTTCTACATAATTGTTTTTTGTACTTCATTGTTTCTCTTATCTTGTATGCCAGTTTTATTGTTATCTAAAGCATGTATGTACACTGTTATTTCTTTGGAGATTTTCTCCCCAAGACTCCACTGAAAAAGGACACATGATGTCCAGTTGGACTTATCCTGGTAAAATAAATGTTAAATAAATAAATAAAATAAACCATGGGTCCAGGGCATAGCCAGCATCCTCAAGTAAATTGCCATGTGGGATATTTAAAACCATTACTAAAGTGGGTGAGGGCTCGACTGAAAGATACTATGGAATTCTTACAGGTCATCTCTGAAATGCAAATAGAAGATGAATGGATATTCTGTACCTTAGATGTCAAAGCCCTTTATACTAATATTCCACATTGGGCTGGCATCGGAGCACTACAATACTGGTTATATAGGTCAGAAATGTATCCACCAGGCTTTAACAATCTTCTTCTTGGTCTGACTGAGCATGTACTAACTAAAAATGTATTTTTCTATCATAACACATGCTATCTACAAATCAAAGGCACAGCTATGGGTACATCTTTTGCTCCTATATATGCAGATATATTTATGGCATATATAAAAGAACAAATTATATATGATAGTTCTCATAATCTGTACTTAGACTAGATAGACATTTGGAAAATATATTTAGATGATTGCTGGATGGTATGGAGATCGGATGAGGGACATCTGGCAGAGTTTGTTGAATAGTTGAATGAAAACAAATGGGGGGTTGAATTTACAGTAAATCATCACAAATGTAGTATTACCTTTTTGGATGTGATGATAACTAGAGCTTCAGATACAACAGAAGTATATTGTAAATTCCCCAAATATAATTCCCTTCTCTATGCCTCTAGCTATCATCCCCCTCTTATATGTAAAAATTTCCTTAAATCTCAATACATGAGGGTGAAACGTATATGCTCAGAGGATGACTTTTATTTGCACTTCAGAGATGACTTGACTAAAAGATTTAAAGAAAGCGGCTATAAAACAGGTCATATCATACAAGCCAGAAACATGGTTAATGCTATGGACAGGGACACACTCCTACAATATCAAAACAAGCAGGGCAGACCAAAGGCCAACTTAGGCTAGTGACAACTTATGGTAGAAATATTGGGGCATTAATTGATAGTGTGCAATGTAACTGGAACATCCTTAGGGCGGATAACAGACTTTCTGAAATATTGGGAGATGAATGTCAATTTTCTTTTAGGAATGGAAAAAACTTGGTGTCCTTCTTCAACCATTATAAGCAAGGTAAATATAAACCAAAAGATAGGTTACGAGGTACTGTTGAGGGACAAGTTGCCAAAGGATGTTTTCCATGTGGTCATTGCACACAATGCTGTAGGGTACTGCAAATGAAAAGTTTTAGCAGTGAAAACACTAGTGCAGTATTTGATATTCCTTTTTTTGTAAACTGCAGCTCAGATTGTGTTATTTACTTTGCCACCTGCAAGTGCTCTGGTTTCTATGTAGGTCAAACATCAAGAGCGGTAAAACATGGAATATCAGAACACTTTAGTGAAATTAAAAATAAAAGAAACACAAATGCTCTGTATAAACATACTGAAACCCACAAAACAGCATTCTTTCATTTTGTTATTATTGACAGAATTTTGGAAACTAAATATAATAAATCTAGATGGCATGAACTACTTAATTCTAAAAAGAAAAAAATGGATTATTAAACTGGGAGGGCTTTTTGCCCCAGGATTAAATGAACACCTGCAATTTGTCCTCAGGCTATTGATACAGTATGTAAATGGCAGATTTTTATTGTATCTTTACACTGATGAAGGCTTATAGAAGTATAAGCCAAAACCGGTCTGTTTATATTATATACTGATGCTTTGACTGTTGGAAATATATAATTCTACAGCTACCACTATCTGCTGGTCATTTTTTTGGAATGTGTGCGTATTTTGAGACCTTGCAGATGCCTTACTTGCAGGAATCCATTTTGGACTCATGTGGGATGTCCCCCCTAGCAATCATTTGGAACAGCTATGATGCATGCCAGATATGGGAGTCGTGATAACTGCCAGGGCTACCAGCACACACATTCATGATAATGCCCTGGGCATTGCACATGACCTGGCAGTTGATGGAGTGGTACCCTTTGCAGTTGATGTAGATTCTACCCTCTTCACCTGGTGGTGCCTTGATGTGTACAAGTACAATCTATGGCACCCAGTACCTCAGGGTAGTGTGCTACATGATAAAAGAGTTGCATACTGCTGGCCCTATCCTCAGGGGTGTGGGGAAAATAAATGTGCTCATTGGCATGTGGTAGCATGTCTTCAGGAACTGGTGGAGTTCCCCGGAAGCAGATGCCTGTGAGACCCCCATCATATCCCCAGTTGGTCTTGGAAGGTACCTGTAGCTGGTATCCTAAGGGTTACACATACCTTTGTTTCCACTGGGATGAGTTCCCCTCTGTTGGCTCTGGGTCTGAGTTGAGGTAGGCAGAGCTCAGTCAGTTGTTGTATACCCTGTAGCAGTCTACAGTCTCCAGCTCATGTAGTTTCTGGTAGGTTACCCTGGGCCTGAACACTCTTCTCCTTCTCAGTCTAGGCCTGTGCTCAACATCAGCAGCAGCTGCATTGACCTCAACATCTAGCACATGCATATGTAGCACAACTGCAGCAGTGCCTAGCATTCTCTCAGTTAAAATTCCCAAGTTTGTACTCCAATGATGCAGAGTATGGGAGAAAAATTAGATTGAAAGGTGTATGCAACATTTATAATGCTCAGCTGTAGGTGTAGCCTGTGTGGTTGGCTACCTATGATGTATTCCACCTGCCAAGTACATCATTAAGGGGTTTAATGACCCTAGCTTAAGTGAAACAGGGTTCATCAGTAATTAATATATCTTTGACTTTCTGAGACAATTTTTTTTTTGTGACAGCCTTCCTTGCTAAGCACTGCAGTGTGCCATGTAAACCAGCACTGCAAAGATAACAAAGCTTAGCAGTCACTAGACACACTCCCATGGAAGGTCATGCATAGCATGGTGGTGCACCATGCAAACATGATAAAACACATGCCTCAGATGCAAACACAGCTTAGCAGTCAGTGTACATGCCCTCCTGCTCAGCTCAGTGGCACGGCATGCAAACAGGCACCGCTCAGCTTCAATGAGCTTAAAAGTTTGCAGACACACTCCATTTTGATGCCAGCTGCCTCTTCTGTGAACACCAACATGGTTCTGTGTCTTTACAGATGGGATCTGTGGACACAGATACACATTTTTGCTGTTCAGTAACTCCAGGTCATTTGCATACAGATACGTGTACAGTAACTGGAAACTACACAGTTTCAGGCCCTGCCTCATTAGCAACCACAGCAGTCTAACATTGTACATACTCCACACAGGGTCATGTAATGCATTACTGTTGCATACTCACAAATTCTGGTTTTTACAATATATTTATATATTTTTTCCATAACAGCATGTTTGTGCGCTGTAGCGTGATGAGCAAACATACCCAGGGTATTAAAAAATATATTTTACATTTTTTCATATGGATTTGGACACAGGGAGATTCATTTTGCACATATATGTGTTCCCTATGCTATTTCTGCCACTGCCAGTACACTTTTACAGTGCCTGGTGCCATTTTTGCATCCTGTACACAGAATTTTTCTACGTACATTACGGACACCAACACGGGGTCTGCACGACTGCCTATCTGCTTACTGGATCACTCTACCAGCCTCATTTGCATGCATTTCACCTGCTTATGAGGTGATTTACATGCCATGAACATTTCCGTGTTCGCATACTTGTGCACGCCCCACATCTCCATTTACTGAGTCACACATCTGCTTACTTCCCTGTAAGCACTGTGCCACTATGCCTACACAACAAATAAGTCTGTGTAGGCTTTATAAAATTCCCCCCTCTATTTAGAGACATTTCACATTCATAAACTGAGGGAAAAAAAAACACAAAGTATCATTTTCAGCCTCTTTAGTACTGTCCAATAAGTCTTTTATTATCATTTTATTCTAGTCATTACCATTAACTTATCATTCTTTCATCGTTCATTTACATGAAAATACCATAGCTACAATTATGTAACAAATCAAACATTTCAGTTTGCAAGTAATGTTTAACAGCTCTCATAATGATACCTCTATGAACAATTAGGATTTTGTAAGTACTGTAATTCATAAAAAACGCATGAGCACACAACAAACTGGAAAATGGAACTCAAACCAAAAGCTGTAGATGGAATGAAGGAGCGAACACAATTCTTTAGTACTTTTGTTCAAGTTTATTCTTCATGAACTTCTTCAGAAAAAAGTTAAGGTCTCAGAACACTCCTCTTATAAAGTTACATCACACATCACATGACTTTCATAATACTTTAAATTAAAGATATAAAATGATACCATAAAAATAAAAAACTGTCTTGTTTTCCAAACAACTTCCAATCTCAAAACATCATAAAAATGTCTAAATATAAAAACATCGTCATATTATTATGAACAAGACAGTTTTTTTTTATATTTAAAGTATTATGAAAGTCATGTGATGTATGATGTAACTCTATAAGAGGTGTGTTTTGAGAGGTTAACTTTTTTCTGAAGAAGTTCATGAAGAATAAACTTGAACGAAAGTACTAAAGAATTGTGTTCGCTCCTTCATTCCATCTACAGCTTTTGGTTTGCTTTCCATTTTCCAGTTTGTTGTGTGATCGTACATTTTTGTGTTTTGACTTTACCAGAATGAGATGGCTTTAGAAGAGAGTACACAGGCCACCTTGTTAAACCTCTTAGTACATTCGGTGCCTGTACAGTTTACAGCATTCACTGAACAACTTGCCAGGACAGTTACTGGATCTATTCAAGATGTTTTTTCGGGATTGTGTAGGTCCCAACAGCAGTATCCAGTTGGTTTGGTTTCATTTTCACAGTCTTGACCGCCATTGGGAATTATAAACAACAATGAGCAAAGGCATGAAGGTAATGATGCCATTAACACACCTGCTAGCAGCAGCATTGGTCTGAGTGGGAATAGAACTGTACACTTAGATGGCAGCATTTTGGATTATGTGTTTAAGGAAGTCAACAATCCTTTTTTGGACATCATTTTAAAACCAAATGGTGAAAATGTAAGTACTGTTGTTAATAATAATGTTACAAGTCAAGAAAATGTTGGCAGTTGCAGGAAAGACATTTTTGAGCTTGAGAAGCTCACAGTTCACTTTATATCTATGGAACTAGAGATTTTATATCTCAATGAATGTATTAAGCATAAATGTGTTCCACAGGGACTAAGACTATCAACATTTTCAAACTGCGTGAAATTTGGTTACCCATTTTACATTGACGTAGTCGACTTATTCAATGAAACAGGGGTCAACATGATGTGTATGCTTGTAACACATTATTTAAAAGAGATTGACACAGTCAAAGAAAATATGGCAAATGTGGACAATAAAATCAAGGGAAATTGTTGTTTTAATGTACTTTCTGACTTATATAGCAGCATTGGGACTAAAGCTGATAGGCACAGAGCCTCTGTAGTCACAGGAAGCAGTCCAAACTGCGAAGGTACCTTTTGGCCTATGCTAAAAAAGAGGCCTACCCTTTGCAATGTCGGCAGGCTTTTCAGGAGAACACTATCAATATCAATGCAACTAATGACAACATTACACAGGATGAGGTGAATGATAATAGAAGTGGAAACAACAATATTATGACCACTGATAATAACAATGTCCCTATTAACAATAACAATAATAATAACAGTAACATAGTTCAGCAAGTTTCAACGGGGTCTGACAATAATAATCCAACATTTGCTAAAGTGGTTTCATCTACAAATAACCCCCGTGGATCAGGTCCTTTTTTGGTGGACCAAGGGGGCAACAAACAGACTCCCAGGTGGTCAAACCAGGTTCAGAACAAGACAAAAAAAAGGGGAAGAAACAACAGAAAGAAAAACTAAATGTTTCAGACTTTGAAATTAACATTTTGAATTTGTCAAGCAGTTTTTTATCTAATGATGTGATTACAGTCTTGAAAAAAGGTTTTCCCTACATACCAAGTAGTTCTGTTAATATTATCAGACTGTTGGTTGATTTCAAACTTTTTTTGAGAAAATTTAACCTTCGTTACCTACTGCCTGATTTAAATGTAGATAAACAAGTGGTTTGTAACAAATTTAAAAAGAACAGCACATACAACCCCCCCTTGTGCAACACCTTGCAAGTGTTTGGTGATATGTGTGAACTTGACATGAGGAACGTTGTTAAGGACACCCACATGCATAACCTTACCATGGAAGAACACCAGACATTGTGTATTTTAAGTAAAAATAAAGACATTAGAGTAATGAGAGCTGATAAGGGTGGTATGATGGTGATTATGTGTACTGAAGATTATGTTAAAAATGTTGAAGACATTGATAAATGACACAGCTTATTTTGTTGTAGATAAGAGCATAATTAACAACAGTTTTTCGAGAATAAACACCGATCTTTTTGACATGTTTTTTCAGGGTAGTTTAGATCATGACACATATGAATATTTGTTAGGGGAACATCCCAGCATGGGAAGTTTCTTTGGGATACCCAAAGTACACAAATCAAAAACAAATCTACACTTTAGGCCCATTATTTCAGCCTAGAGAACCAAGACAGAAAATATTTCTTTATGGCTGGATTATATACTTAATCCTATAGTGCAAAAAGTGAAGTCGGACCTTAGGGACTCCTGGCACCTTTTGGAAATTTTGAGGGACATTAACCTCACCCATGGAAATTTTGATTTTGCATCTTTAGACGTTAAAATTTGTATATAGGTATCAATCAAGATGCTGGTATAGAATATCTGAGAGATTACCTCAGTGGGTACACTGACTTTGCACACGGTAAAATAGAGATGGTTTGCAGGCTTATAGGTATAGTTCTTGATAATAATTTTTTTGAGTTCAATCAAAGATATTATAAGCAGACTTCAGGGTTGGCTATGGGGGCAAGGGTGGCCCCATCTTTTGTCAACCTGATAATGGCCATGTGGGAGGAGAGATATGTGTATGTACACCCACAAAGATCCCACGTTATTCTATATCAAAGATTTATTGATGACTTGATATTTCTGTGGACTGGTGATAAGAATGAATTTGAGTCCTTTGTTACGGACCACAGATTTTTTGGAATTTTCTGTGGGAAGTTTGGGTAGGACCATTAATTTCTTGGACATACATTTGGCTTTTGATACATTCAGTAACACTTTTGTGAGTAAGATTTATAGGAAAGGTATTTTTGTCAAACAATATTTGCATAGAGATAGCTTACATCCTAGGCATAAAAAGAAAGGGGTGATTAAGGGGCAATATATTCACCTCAGTAGACTTACATCTGACAATGACACTTTTTTTCAAGAGGTCATCATGTTGACACATTTGTTTGAAAAAAGAGGGTATGACCAGGCTTGGTTAACCAATATACATAAGGAAGTGTTCATTCTGAGACAAAATGCTGCCAAACCCATCATCATAAGGGGGGTTGGTGATGTAAGTAACAACAGGAAAAAGAAGGACAACACAGTGTTCACCATTTCTTTCCCCATCCCCATTGTCAATGAGATGGGTGTCATTAAACACATAGTTAAGGACAATTGGATGGTTTTGAAGGGGAACAGGGAAGTCATACAGGTAGTCTGTGTAGAACCCAAGTTCACCTATAAGAAAATTAAGAACATCAAAAATATTTTGGAAAATGGTGGAGGCGGGGCACACTTTAGCATCGACTGATGTGAATAGTGTTTGAGGTACTTTCTCCTGTAGAAGTGTAAACAATGTAGGTATATAAGCAATACATCTAGTACATTTCTTATACATCTTAAAAGGACTATTTGGGTCCACAAATGGTTTACCTGTGAGAGTACAAACATAGTTTATGTGGCAGTATGTGACTCTTGTCCTAGTTACTACATAGGAAAAACCATTAGATGTTTAAAGCATAGAATATATGAGCACACATTTGCTATTAAGAAAAAAGACTTCACCAATGCTTTAGCTAGGCATACTATTCACTGTGTGAACTTTAAAACGTTCACCTTTTCAGTCATAGATTATGTTCAACAAGTAGATTATATAGGGAACACCAATTTGATTTTAGAATGCAAGGAGTCATTGTGGCAGATCAGTTTAGTAGCAGACAGAGCCCCTGGTCTGAATGAATGTATTAATATTAAGTGTTTTTTAGCACTAAAATAACATTCAAATCATAATAATATGATGATGTTTTTATATTACAACATTTTTTATGATGTTTTGACATTCAAAGCTGTTTGGAAAAGAAGACAGTTTTTTTATTTTTTATTTTTATGGTATGATTTTATACCTTTAATTCAAAATATTATGAACTGCGGTAGTGGTGCTGCAGTAGCGTTGTCGCCTCACAGTAAGACATTGTCCTGTTCGATTCTCAGCTCATGCGTCTTCTGTGTGGAGACATGCGTAAATGGGCGTACCTTTGTTGAAGGTTGTGCATCAGAGCTGGCAACTCGGCACGTAAAAAACACTTACTGCCTATCATTAGCGGACCGGAGTTCCGCTGTGGCGACCCCTAATCGGGAAAAGCCGAAAGACACAACAACAACAACAATTCAAAATATTATGAAAGTCATGAGATGTGTGATGTAACTTTATAAGAGGTGTGTTTTGAGAGGTTGACTTTTTTTCTGAAGAAGTTCATGAAGAATAAATTTAAATGAAAATACTAACGAATTGTGTTTGCTCCTTCATTCCATCTATAACTTTTGGTTTGAGTACTGTAATCCATATCTCTATTTCTTCTTTATTTCTGTGGCAGTCATTTGCATATTTTCCTCATGGCCAGGAACTTCAATCTACAGTTTTTTTGTCTTTCACAATAAACAACAAGGCATCACACATCTACTGTTGAACCCCCTGACTAACACATTCTACTTTCCTTTTCAGCCTGCAAAAGGCATGTAAAGTAACAAATGCAAGGTAACTCTGCTGTATGTCTTTATTATTAATTGATAACTGAGCTTGCATTCCCAGTTAAATTGCTTATTAGCAAGGCTTGCATATTCTTCTTGCAGTGATGGCTGGTGACTTCAAACCAAAGGGGGGCTGCAGGAGACAGCTGAATGGGTGGGGTCAATGGGAAGGGGTGTGGCCAACTAGAAAGGGGAGGAGCTATGTTCAAAACCACAAAAACTGTAACTTTAATTAAATACACTGCCATGGGTGCCAAACTGTCATTATGGGAGTCCAATCAAGACAAAATGAAGAGTAGAAGAAAAAAATATTTCAATGCATTGGCTACATGACAGCTTACTTAATATCTAGATGGAAACAAATAGGTTGTGAGGCATGAAAAATTAAATTACTTTTTAAATACATTACTGGAATGCCAGTCAAAACCAAGTATAAGAAAAACAAGCAGCACTCAACTCAAACCACTTCTCCTTGCACTGCAGTTCTAATTATAATTTATATTCAGCTTTATTAAAGTACCAAGTAACATGCTGAAAGTAACAATCTCTGTGATACCCCCACTTGTAAAAATGTTTGTTATCTAAAAGACCTGCTGCCTGACAACAACTGTCTACTTGTTTCATGGGGAAAACATGATCAAAGTAAAAAATGAAAAGCAAACAAGAAACAAGCTCAAGATACATTGCTTAAAGGATTACTGCACAGGTTATGGACTACACACAATAGATTGACATTCTGTTTAGTTTACAGGTAAATCCGGCAAAGATGACTGCAAGCCTCCAACAAATGTAATGAGCTGCTTAAAATAATGTAATCCTGTCCTTTATGACAAATACTGTCATATGCATTTCAATACCTAAGGCTTATACGTTATCTAGTTATGCAAGTATTCTCTGCATGGCAACAACAGAAAGGCTTTCACTGTTGGCAGTTCTTTAACAGTATGCTTATTAAAGCTTACTTGAATCTTACAATCTCAGACAAGCTTACCTGATGGTCATTAAAGCATTGCTACTTAAACACAGAGCAACAGGCATTTTTTTGAATAATAATAAGCATAAATCAACAGTATAAAATATGACAGAAACCAGAACATTCTGCAAAATCAAGGACAGATGAAAAGCCACTGTAGTACTTGTGTCTACCTTGGATGGGGGGATACTTTGCACATTTACAATGCATAACTGCTCCTTGCTTTGCTTGGAGACATCCAGAGTCACTACATGGGGGAGTGGGGTGCAACAAGTATGTCACAATTTGAAATGTCTCTGGCTGACTGTGATGGCCCTGACACATTTATCATACCTCTCAACCTCAGTGCAAGAAATCTGGACAAAGCCATACATAGAAGTGGGACAAAGGCCCAAAAAGAAGGACAATTTTTAAATATTTCTCTTATAAACTTAGACAGATAATAGAATAGTAGGTCTTGCATTAGTATAACTTGTCTGAAGGGTATGAAATCTGAAACTCAAATGTCTGTCATTATTTTCTAACTTCGGTCTTTAATGATTTGCCACTAATCTTCCAAAAAACCCAATTTTATAAAAAATGGACTAAAAATGTGATGCAAAAATATAAAATAGCCACACAATACAGCTGGAAACCTGTCAAAGAAGGGACACTTTTTTAATATTAGTACTGCTAACTTGAGCAGCTGACAAAATAACAGAATCTACATGCATTTCTGAAATAAAAGTAATCTATAACTGATTATTACAGTTATTTCTTAATTGTAAACCCTCCATGTTTTCTTCCAAAATTGCCATTTTTGTGGAGAGATTATTAGGGGAAGAGAAACATTTTGAGCCAAAATTGGGGACAGTTGAGAGGTGTGGATATGCCTAATTCTATAAAGCAATTTATTTGCACGCACCTCTCAACCTGTTAATGCAGGAAATCTGGACAAGGCCAAATATATTGGGGGAACATATAAACAGTACTAAAAATTGCTCTTGTATAAACTGAGACAGTTGCTCGAATAACAGGTCTTGCTTTAGCATGCATTTTTCTGAAGGTTATGAAGTCTGAAACTCAGTGTCTGTCATTATTTAGTGACTTAATTCCTAAATGATTTGCCAGTAAACAACAAATTGTATGAGGAACAAACCAAAAATCAGAAGCAAAAAAATCCATTCATTCTGCTAAAATCTGGACAATTGAGAGGTATAGTTCAGCCGGGACTGTCCTTGAGTTTGCCGCCCTTTCCCCCCTCACAAAATCATGGTTGAATGGAGCATCTCCCCTGCAGCCATTCCAATGAACCATTACTTGGCTATTTCACCCCATTTATCATAAACACTAATGTGCATACTGCTTTACTTCTGCGGTGATTTGGACTTCATTTGAAAGTTTTATTTTGCATTTTACAGCACAAACACTAATGGATATCTGCTAAACAAAGCAATGCAGTCTCACAATGAAAACAGACTTAGCATTAAAGCATCTCTGCCCTTGAAACTCACATTCATTGAAACAGCATTGAAACCCACATTCAAAGAAAATACATTTTGCCAGTGGCAGATAAAGATTAACGTTGGGTTATTTTCAAATCACAAGTCCCTTGCACACGAATCATACACATGCTCTTTGATACACCTTCCTGATTGTATTAAATGATATTCCTTATATAATACAGTACAGCTTTAGAGGGTATTTTTAATTTATTGTTTTGAACATTTTTCCAGTAAACAATGACACAAAATGCATGCACCAATGACAAACCTGCCCAGTTCAGAATATTTCCATCATTAAAGTCTACTCAAACTTCTACAGTCCACCAGTATCATAAATATGCACAATCTCTGAAGAAGTAAAAGTCATCTAAATAATTCCACATTAAAGAGATCTGTAACTAATGAAGAGGTTGCTGCTAGCAAACAACTTTATATTTCATTGTTTCATCTACAAATAAAGTGCCTGTTGCCCTTGAGGAATAAATTGCTTATGTTACACTAAAAAAATGATAAGCTAGTAATATTGCAATAGGGAATGGTTGGCAAACTGATAACAGGTTTATAGTTACTAGGTATCTTCACCAAAAAGGACTGCAGCATCCACCCCCTTTGCAACAGAGTACAATATCAGTAAAATATCGACCTACTGTGGTAGTAGAACCCATAGCCTTCTGCATCAAAATCAAGTACACAACCTGCGGTGCTATTAACAATGCATGCAGACGCAGCATAAGCAGCACTAAACTTTTGCTCCCCTGCAGCTCTCAGCTCCTTGTAAAATCTACCCAACACTCAGCTGTATCTCTGAACTCTGCAGCACAAGAAATATGAAAAAAGCCAAAATTTATTGGTGGGAGGAAAAAACCCAAAAACCAGGGACACATTTTAAGCATTGTTTGTAAAATGTTGGAAAGTTGCTAGAATAAAATGCTGTGTTACCACCATAAATTTCACTCCCAAGTTTTGAAGATAGGACTCTGTGCAAAACAGTCAGAAGAACATACCACTATGACAAATCAGCTGCTTTGTGCAAAAGAGGAAGACTGAAACTTAAATGGCTACCATTTAGTGAATTCAGCTCTCACTATAGCTGTCAACCTCTTAGCACAAAACACCTGACCAAAGCCAATAATGGGGGAATACAGCTGCCAAACATATTCAGTGAATTCAGTTCTCAACATAGCTCTCAACCTCTTAGAAAAAAACAACTGGACAAAGCCAGTAATGGGGGAATACAGCCCCAAAACATATTCAGTGAATTCAGTTTTTACCATAGCTCTCAACCTTAGCACAAAAAACCTGGAAGAAGCCAATAATGGGGGAATACTATCCCAAAATAGGGACATATTTCAAATATCCATCTTATAAACTTAGAAAATTGCTAGAATAAAAGGCATTGTGTTACCATGTATTTTCTGAAGAATATGAAGTCTGAAATTCAAATGCTTGTCATTTTTATTCATTTAACATTTGTTAACCAGGAAAGTCTGATTTGTCAATTTTCAGCAGAGGCCCAGGGAGAAACACTCCAGACACATATTTTTGTAAGATGGGAGGACACCAGAGTAAACCCATACAAACACATGGAGGAAATACAGATTCCACACAGATGCCACCCCACCCAAGAAGCAAACCAGAGAACCTTTAGCTGTCAGGCAACAATGCTACCACTGCACTACTGACAGTGTACAGACACAAAAATACAGAAACCACAGATTTTATGAGGAACAGAACAGAACAAATATGAGGCAAAAATCTGCAAATTATTTACAAATGATGGTGGGTAGGGAATTCAGGCTCTTGCCACCTGGGCCCACTATGTAGCAACTGGGGCATTTTACACACACACACACACACACACACACACACACACACACACACACACCAGCAGTAAAGTACAACGACAGCAAGTCTGATAATAAAACAGGCAGCCAGCAAGCAGTGGCAAGAGCAGGTCCTGGTCCTTACCAAATGCCTATGATGGGAGCTAGTTCTTCCCGTAAGAGCAGAGCTTGTGGATGTTGAAGTCCAATCCCCCTTCCAGTCTATGCATTTGCAGTCCGATCCCCCTTCCAGTCTATGCAGTTACAACTGCATAGACGTCTGGGATAGTGCTGCTGAATGCTCTATTGCTAATCTGGACTGCTGGTGAGACAGTCTGGATTCTGTGCGCATGCTCCATCCAGAATGTTTCACCAGCAGTCCGGAAATTCTGCGAGTACTCATTTGTGATGTTCCACGACTCGCGTTTTGTTTTTTCATTAGTTTTTTTTATTTTATTTTCTTATTAGTTTTTATTTTATTTTATTTTTTGTTTTACATCTGAGGGGGCTGCAGTCCTGCAGTCCAATAGCATGAGCCACCCCTGCTTCTCAGTAAATTATCTGTAAAAGCAACTGCATCAGTTCAGGCTATGGAAATGTCTATGACTGCCTTCCCTTACACTTTAATAGTTTATCTATTGATAGCCAGTTTAATTTGGGCTAGGAATGAGTTTGCATGTCCCTAACTAATAACTAAGCAATTTTAGTCTGTAATTAGTAATGTACATGATTCTAAATGAGTTTCTTCAAGATTATTTGTGCTAAAGTTGCCTGCATAGAGTGATTGTCTCCTGCTACTGTGATTGTTTATCTTTGCCTGCTTCCCTCCCTTCCAACCCTCAATTCCCCAGTCACTTCCAAGATTCTTAAATTTATTCCCTCTTAACTCCTCCCACAATTAGTACATATTACCCAGCCCCTTAAAGATACATATACTAAAAGCCCTCTTCCAATTTCTACCCTCTGTCAGTTCCTGCTGCAGCCCATTCCACAGATTTAAAACTTTCTTTACAGACATGCTCAACCCACTTTTGTCCATATACTCTACTACTTACCAACACTGTTAACCATCCATTCACACACATGCATGTGCAAATTATTATTATCTATCTATATATATATATATATATATATATATATATATATATATATATATATATATATATATATATATATATATATATATATATATTCACTTTATAATCTCGAAATACTGAAATATCGAATTTCAGTATTTCGAGACTATAAAGCCAAACTTCCGAAATAGCGAATCCCCATAACCACGAATCTGGAAATGTCAAATCTGCAGTTGAGGTGGTGTGCTACATGATGTGGTATGTACTGTGTGCCTGATTTACAGTTTAGTGTGTGGATATGGTTGGAGATGCAGGTAAGTGAATATTTTTTAAGGGTTTTGGGTAGGGATTTGATTGTGAGTGTGTTCGGAAGTTTTAGGTATGGGTTAGGGTAGGTTGGTAAGAGTATGAGTGTTGAAAGTGGTGGTGTTTATACATTTGTGATGTGTGTGTGTGCGAGGGGACTGTAGAGTGTGTAGTGGTGAGTTTTCTGTTTGGTGCAACCTCGGAGTTAGTATATATAAGTAGCAGGGTTGTGGGCTTTCCCCCCTTCTTAGAAGTAGGGTAAGTTTATTTATTTGTATTGTTGATTTTTTGTATGTTTTGTTTGTTTGTTTTAATGTGGGGAGGTCAGTGTATGTCTTGGGTAGTGTATGGTGTGTTTACATTCGCTGTTTTGACTTTTGCAGTTTTGGGGTGTCAGTGTTTTGATATTTCGGATGTATAGTCTTGAGATACTGAAATTCAGTATTTCAGTATTTGCAGAATATAATGTGAATCCATATATATATATATATATATATATATATGGATCTAGGACTATTGCTCGAAATCACGTTTACTCGAAACGTAAACAGCTGAGCACACTTTCGCGAAAGTGCATTTCTACCAAAAATGCACTTTTGCGAAAAAGAAACAAAACAAACAAAAAAAACATAAAAACCAAAAAAATAAAATAACAGTCAGCACATTTATGCAGAGGGACAAGCCCCCCTGCATCCCGCACACCCCCCCTACATTTATATTCTCAATCCGAGATCGCACTGCAGTGGGGAAACGGGAATACTCCCTTATCCCCACTGTACCTCGATCTAAGCAACAGCCCCCATTGCTCAGTTGCTGCTTTTTTTTAAGGTTTTTTTTTTCTTTTTAACTTCTCGAAAGTGTGCTCGGCCATTTACCTTTAGAGTAAACGTGATTTCCAGCAACAGTATGGATTATATATATATATATATATATATATATATATATATATACATATTTCTCCACACACATATATCCACACACACACACATACACACACACACACACACACACACACACACACACACACACACACACACACACACATGCACACGCACACGCACACACACACACACACACACACACACACACACACACACACACACACACACATATAAATACATACCAGTGCCACAAAAGCACCTTTTTAGATACTCATAATGACCAATAGCTATTACTTAATTACTTATGACTACTTTTCTTCTCATCAGTATACATTTTTGTCTCTTCCCTTATCTATACAGTACTCACTTCTTCACCCCCCTGTCAACAAACTCATACCATACAGCTTTCTGCATGCAGCCTAACTACTATCCACTACCTTAACTATCTATATACCACCTTGCAAACATCTCCTTGTGCTTTATCAGACCTCTTTCTCTCTATTTCAAATAACAGTTTTTCTTTCATAATACTACATAGCCATCATCTTGCCAAACCTGAACCTTCTACTTCCCACCACCCAAACTCTCACCATTTCCACTCACAATGACAGTAAGTCAGTTACCACTGTTTTGTACACCCAGTGGCTCTACTTGATAGAGACACAGGGAACTAATGTCAGGTGGCATGATGTCAGGGCACTTCTATGGGCTAGGCTTTTAAAGGATCCAGGACGATTAGCCTAGTACACACCTCTGAACCTATGAGCACTAGCTCACTTCACTAATTGCCATAATATTCCCACATCATATCCCAGCTCCATCACAAACACACATACATTACATCAAATTGCATTTCTTCAGCAGTACTGAAAGTCAGATAAATATACAAAGGGCTTCATACCTCTACTCACCCCTCCTCCATTTTGAAACATAGTGGAGTTATTTGCCCTCATCCCAGACCCACACATAAAATATCCACTAGAGCCAACCCATTAGTTTCCAATGCTCCCAACACAATGTTCCCAAATGGTAATGAAACTAATCTCATACTTTTCAACATTAACCTCAGAAGTATCTGCTTACTCCTGAGACATTCTAATCACCACTGAAACCTGGCTAAAACAAGAAATAACTGACAATGACATTCCCACCCAGGTTTTATCAAACTCAGAATAGACAGAAAACTTAAAAGAGCAGTTGGCGTTGCTATTATTTATAAAATACAACTCAGAAATAACCCCAGACCATCTAAATATCCCAAATCGTAATAATGCTGAACTTCTGATTGTATACCTTAAAATCAACCAAAAGAAATTTATATGTATCCCAACAGTATACATCCCACCAGGCAACAACATTTCCACAACCAAAAATATCCTACACTAGATATCTGACAACATCCCAAAATAAACATTTACCTTAGCTGACCTAAATATAGACTGACAGTCTATAAACAGCAGCAACCTCAACGACTCTATTTGCCTATTTGGTTTCACCCAGCTAATAAGCTCAACCACCAATATAAACAAAAACACTAACAGGCAGTCCAAACTGGACTGGATATTGACAAACAGACCCCATAATATAAAATTCTGTGGTTACTTACTAGATACTATAAGTGACCACCTCCCAACCTATGTAATAAGACAAAAACATGTTTCATCAAAAAAATAATCTATTAACAAGTATAAAATTTAACACACTTTTACAAAGATATGTTTATTACAGCCCTGTCCTACTATAAATGGAATGTATCAAGAGTAATGTGCCTAGATGCAGTTACTCACTTCAATTACACCTTCCTAAAAATATGAAATTATTTAGCACCAGTTAGGACAAGATGTATAAAAACTGACACGGCACCATGGCTGCGAAAAAAGGCCAAACAGCTCATGCTGCAAACAGATAAAGCATGGAAAGGATGCTTATAAGAATAAAACACAGCATGGTTACCAACATTTTAGATATCTCAGAAACTGTACCAAGATCCTTGTTAAATCTGACGAGAATCATACTACAGTAATCTCCAACAAAAGCACCAAAAGAATCCCAAGTCTTTTTTTGGTCCTCTCTAAATAAACTATGACACCCCGGCCATACCACTGCACCCTGTCCTTCTACATCAAACAACAAAGAATCTATTGCCACTCAGTTTAACACTCATTTATCCAGTCATGTCTATCACTAATCAATAACCACTGCACTTTATCCCTCCAACGTTTAGTTTTCAATCTCTTCCCAATACCAGTCATAAAAACTATCAAAACCATCAACCAAAAAACCCACACTATCAAAAGCATTAATAAAAAACTTGGCTCCTTTTATGAGATTAAACCTGTTCTTACTCCACTTGCAAGAACTGCTATTGCCCATTCCCATCTACTCTCTGCCCTTCTCTATGCCTCCCCTTTATTCACCAATCTGAACAAATCCGACCTTAGCAAGCTCTCAGCTCATGCTCTTAGCTGGCATAATCACATTGCTAGATTTGCCACAGGCACGGCATTTAGGACACATCACTGTCATAACCTAAATCTTCTTGGGTGGCTTGAATTACCTAGCCTAGTTCAATACAACCAGCTAATAGTGGCATATAAAATACTCAACCAACCTGAAAATATGCCTGCAGTTAAAAACATCATTAGCCCCTACAGTAACCTCAGGCCACTTTGCTCATCTAACAGACTGCTGGTTCAAACATTCAAAACCAATAACTCAGCTGGGGACTCCCTGTTTGCCAGCTCTGTCGGCAAAACTTGGAACTCCCTTCCTGCTAACCTTACTCTAGTATCCTCACTATCTCAATTCCAAAAAATGTCTCAGACAAAATTTTAAGACACACTGGTTATGTGCTTGTTTTAATCTTGACTAGCTCCTTTCTATAATTGTGCGCCAAACAGTACTTTATGCTACATACAAGCTGTGACATAATTGTTAGTTTAGATACTTACATAAGTTTAATAATGATCGAATGTATAACTTGCTTGACTGAGCAGTCTGTAAACTGTTTGCAACATGTATTAATATTATGATTTTTCCTGTATTATGTTTTCTGTATATTGTGTTTGGAGTTTTTCTCCCCGGGCCTCTGATGAAAATGGGCATGTATCTAGCCGGACTATCGTGGTCAACAAATGTAAAATAAAATAAAAATAAAATAAATAAAATAAAAAATTACTAACCAAATTAAAAGCAACAACCTCATCTGAAAATAACCTTCCCAATGAGTTCCTCAAAATAGGTTCAGAAGTTCTAGCCTTCTCTGTCTCCATTATGATCAACAGGCCGAGAACTAAAAACTATGTCCCATCTGTCTGGAAAAAAAATCCATTATTATACCACTTCACAAAGGAGGTAGTTCAACAGAGCTAACAAAGTACAGCCCTACTGTTATCCTGTCACCCCTGTCTAAAATCCTTGAGAAATGTATTCACTGTCAGCTTATAAAACATATAACCAAACCCAACCTCCTCTCCAAAACCCAGCACGGTTTCAGGCCCAGTCATAGTTCTACTACTGCCCTACTCAATTTCACCAATGTAGTAAACCAATACAGAAATTAGAGTAATCTTGTTTTTTCACTTTTCCTTGACATTTCCAAAGCATTTGACACAGTGTCCCACCAAAACCTTCTTTATGAAGATGCAAATCTAGGTCTTCAATTTCACATTTATGCAGTTGTCAGCAGGTAAGTAAATGGCAACAAAATCTTTCAGCATTTCAGGCAATTGTACTGGTGGTCTCCAAGGGTCAATGATCAAGCCCCTTCTATTTAATATTTTCATAAATAAACTTCATACCACTACACCACTTGCCACGTTCATGCAATGCAATGATGATTCAACCCTTATCTGCTCTGCCCCATTCATAACAAGATTACAAGAAGTCCCTTAAAAATCTTTCACTGACATTGAAATATGTCTAAAAAAGTCTAACTTGCTGTTTAATACCAAAAAGAAAGTTTATGCTATTTACTTCAAAACAGCACCTTAACTAGAAACACACATTTCATATTACTTAAAGTAATAACACAAGAACAGAAACTGAAAGCCAAAGTAAACTACTTGGAGTCGTAATAGATAACATCTTCAAATTTGATTGCCACATACTTCATTCCATCAAGAAAACTAACCAAAATAATGGATCCCTCTATAGGGCAAACATTTCCTGACAGATGAAACAAAAATTACCTTAGCAGCAACATACCTCCTTCCTTCTGTATTATATGCTTCCCCTATTCTTACAAATATCAGCACTCTGTATAAAACTAAACTAGCCTCTTGTCATTACAAAATAGCTAAGTTTGCCACCAGCCTTATAAAATACACCACTGCTTTGCACTAAACATTTAAACTGGCTTGAACTCCCAGACCAGTTGACATACTGACAGCTAATCATTGCCCACAACCTGTTGTACTCTCCAGACAAATGCCCAACATTACAAAATACTCTACTGTACTATTCACACACTACAGACTTTCACTCTAGCACTAAATTCTGGCAATGTATCAATAAGAAATTACTGAGCGAGATGATCTCAAATCCCATTATGTGTCAAAACTCTTGAATGAAATCCCCACACAATTAAAATAGATAGAAAACATAAATAGTTTCAAAACTTTGCCTAAACAGCACCTATGCCAAAGATGTCTCTGTTCTTCCTACTCACCTGGCCAACTTTACTCAAATTATTTTTCTTCAACTCTTACAGCCACTTTGCTTCCCAGTCTATTATACCTTATTGCTCCTCCTCATACTGCACTAATTATCTAACCTCTCAGAGAGGAATTTAATAAAGCCTACACGGTCTTTTTTACCATGTAGGCATTATGCTGTGCTGCTTACATGAAAGTAAGCAGGTTTTAGATTCAGTAAACACTGCTGGGCAGCGTGGATGCACGTGCTAACACAGGCAGTTCTGTGGCATGCAAATCACCTCGTAAGCAGGTGAATCTCATGCAAATGAGGCAGGTACAGGGATCCAGCAAGCTCTCAGGCATCTCTGCAGACCCTGTGTCAGTGGCTGCAGTGTACATGGAATAATTTTGTGTACAGGAATGTAGACAAAAAAACGGGCTGTAAAAATGTAGATAGATGGAAAGAAATTGCCTACCACGTACAGATATGAGTGAAACTATCCTCAGTTTGCCTGGAAAATTAAAGGAAATAAGTTAAATTACATTTATTTATTTTTTTTAATTATCTGGGCATGTTTGCGTGGTGTGCCACAATGTGCAAACATGCTTTATAAAAAAAATAAATAAATTGGAAAAAACAAAATCAATATTATGTGACAGAAATGTATCACAGGACCCTGTGTGGAGTATCTGCAGAAGTGCACTGGTGCTATTACTAACGTGGTAGGGCTTTGAAGTGTGTAGTTTCCAGGCTGTGAGCACAGATCCCTATGCAAATGAGGTGGAGTTACTGAACAGCATAAAGGAGTCATTGTGTCGACATATCCCCTCCATGTAGGCAGAGAACTCTGTCGGTGTTTATAGAAATGTAGCTGACATCAGGGGAGGGTGAGTCCAATAACTTCTAAGCTTATTTCAGTTTAGATGTGCCTGTTTGCACAGTGTGCCACTGTGCTGAGTGTGTCCTTTCACAAGGGGGGTATGCACTAACTTCTAAGCTTTGTTTAGTTAAGGAGCACTTGTTTCATCGTGTTTACAAGGCGTGGTGCCATGCTGATTGTGTCCTTCCTGGGGGGTGCATACACAGACTGCTAAGGTTTGTTTATCTACGAGGTGCATGTTTGCGGGGTACGCCACAGTGCTGAGTGTATCTAAAAGCCAATGACATATTAATTAGTTTTTATCCTTATTTAACTTAAACTAGGGACATTAAATGACGCTAATGATGTACTAGGCAGGTGCAATGCATAATAGATAACAAATCACAGGGTCAGCACCTACAGTAGATCACTATAAAGTATGCATACACCCTACAATCTGGTTTTTACCCATACTCTGCACCATTGGAGTACAGACTTGAGAAATTTAACTGAAAGAATACTAGAGGGCTGCTGCAGGTCTGCTACATCTGTATGTAATAAATGCTGAAGTCAATGCTGCTGTTGCTATTGACAACAGGCCTAGACAGAGAAGGAGAAGAGTGTGGATAGGGACACACTACAGGAACTCACTGAGCTCTGCTGCCCTCAACTCAGACCTAGACCAACAGAGGGGAACCCTTCCCTGTGGAAACAAAGGTATATGTAGCCCTTAGGATACTAGCAACAGGTACCTTCCAAAGACCAACTGCGGATATGAAGGGGTCTCACAGGCTTCAGCATACAGGGTACTCAACCATTTCCTAGATGCCATGCTAGCACATGCCAGTGAGCACATTTCTTTTCCCCTCACCCCTGAGGCAAGGGTCAGCAATATGCAAAACTTCTACCATACAGCACACTAACCTGAGGTACTGGGTACCATAGATTGCAGTCATGTACATCTCAAGTCACCACCCAGTGAGGAGGATAGAATCTACATCAACCGCAAGGGGTAGCACTCCATCAACTGCCACATTGTGTGAAATGCACAGGGCATTATCATGTATGTGTGTGTTGGCAGCCCTGGCAGTTATCATGACTCCTATATCTGGCCCACATCACAGCTGTACCAGATGTTTGCTAGGGGGGCATCCCACATGGCAATTTACTGGGGGATGATGGCTATGCACTGGAACCGGTGATGATGATACCCATCAGAAATGCACACCCACCCTGGGAAGAATGCCATAATAAGGGACACACACAAAGTAGGAACATCATATAGCATGTGTTTGGGCTTCTGAAGTCAAGTTTCTGTTTCCTCGATATATATGGTGGAGCCACGCAGTACACTCCAGCCACATGTGCACAGATATTCACAGTATGCACCATGCTACAAAATATGATCCTGTGGAAACAGCTGCAGCAAGATCAGCAAAGAGAAAGGATACACAGCCCCCCACCACTGCCTAGGTCACCACAGCCACACTCACATGAGGACTCAGAGGAGGAACCCCAGTGTCCCTGTAGACAGATGTAGGCATGACCAGTATGCCCTGGCTTTGGCTAAGAGACAATGCATAGCACATTCACTGACAACCAAAGGCCCTAGGGTTGATACCTTACTCCTACTCGCATACATGTAGTAAAATTGTTGATGTCAGGCAACCCACACAACATGTACCTATCCATGTATTGGCTGTGTACTTTTTGCATCTCACAGAGTCAGCCCTGAACTACAGTTCTGTCAACTGCTGCAGTCGCAAGGTAAGTTTCTACCATACACACTACTTGTCAGTATTGATATAATTTGGTATCATATGTATGGATCTGCTACATTTATGCAAGGAAATATAGTGGGCTATTTGGACAGCTGTAATATCCACATGGGACTACAGATACCCAATCCAATAGTATGTGTCCCCTAATAATCAGTAGGCCTCATGGTTGGAATATTCACTACATCAGTCAAGGGAGAAGTTAAACAGTGGGGTCACATGATATTTGGACTACTGTCTATCCCAGCAGATCATGCACTGTTGTCCCCCCACCCCAACACAGCAGTGTTCCTATATAACTGCATTAACGGTAAATCAGCAATGGTATATCAGCAGACCAGACAATCCCAGGGCTGTAACATAATACTCTAACACACACTGTATGCCCCACGTAAAGCAGAAATAACAACATACATATTTATGCTATTGAATGTGTGACAAATGACTCCTCTCTATCTGGCAGCCTGTGTGGCTCAGTGGATTAGTGAAGTTAGCATGGGTGAATGTGTTGATGGTTCTAATCTGGAAGCATTTGCATCTTTTGCATGTGAGGTATTATTATGTTGGTGTTTTCACAGACTGTCATTCTGTGTGTGGTGTAACATTATGGACCTCAGTCACATATTGAGTACAGCAGACAGATGGGGAATGCCATGGACATTTTGAATGAAGTAAAGTACTGCAGAAACAGGGACAGATGTCAATGTCTGTAAAATACCTCACAACCTTGTAGTGAAGACAAAGCCCAACACACAAGTAGGAGCATATTTTAAATACTGCTCTCATAAATTTAAAAAGTTTCTAGAATAACAGAGTTTGTTTCAACAGATGTTATTCCGAAGGATTTGAAGTCAGAAGCTCAAATGTATGTCATTATTTAGTGACTTCAGTCCTTAGTTCATCCAAGTGATTTGCAAGAAAGCCACAAATTTTATGAGAAACAGACCAAAATTATCAAACAAAACTCTGAACATTCTGCAAAACTCTAGACAATTAAGAGATATGGCCTGTAACACACAAAATCCCAGACTGGAGTACAGGTAGTTGTGGCTTGGAGTCACTTTATAAGTACCGACAGTCACACCGGGCATGCCCAAACATTTAAATTAGCTCAATTCTGTCACCCCATCATCAGAATGACTTATGTATAGATATGTGTATACATACAGACATGTACATATACATATCCGTCTGTCACTATCTCTCTCTCACATACATAGTATAACTATCGCTTTGTACTGTCAAATACATATATACCAATATACAAAACTATATATATATATATATATATATATATATATATATCACAATGTTTCATAGACTCTCCCTATATATCTATACACATATATATATCATGGAAGCCGAGGTGGTACAGCGGTAGCATTGTTGCCTCACAGCAAGAGGTACTCCTGTTCAATTCATGGCTGGAGTGCCTTCTGTGTGGAGTCTGCATGTCCTCCCCACAGTCGAGTGGCCTCCGAAAGACATGTGTGACTGGGCGTGCCTTCGCTGAAGGTCAGGTGTTGGGCTGGCAACTCAAAAAAAAATCTACTGCCAATCATTAGCGGACCGGAGTGCAGCTGTGGTGACCCCTAACCGGGAAAAGCCCGAAAAAACAAACATACACACACAGAGCCATGTTTATATATACATCCCTGTTAATTACATAAATATGTGTGTAGATGTCTGTATTTTCCTACATTCCTTAATAATAGTGAGTAAATCTGCACTATCATACATCCATACTGTTATTCAAAGGATCCAAACTAAGGACACAACAGTACATAATCCCCTTATCTACAGACCCCTATGCCTGCTGGATGTCACCATGTAGAGGGACGCATGTGAACAGGTGGTGTAATATATAATGTTGTCATGCATGCATGGACAGGACATATTGTTCCAGCCCACAGGTTTGCCTATCTTACTGCAAGCAGCCACATATGGTCATACTGGTAACTGTACACACATAGCTAGGATAATAACAGTTATCTCACTGCTAGGATGCTAGGTACGAAGCAATATCACTCTGCTGACCACAGATGCTGTTCAACACTAACCTAGCTTGTGTAATGCACAAGTACTCTGCCTGCAATCACATATACAACAAACTCAACCTGTGGTGTGTGCAATAAGTACTGTGATTTATAGTGAATAAGACTAGATACTCCAGGCTACTTAGAATGCATCTGTGTGTATATGTGTGTGAGTGAGTGTGTGTGTGTGTGTGTGTGTGTGTGTGTGTGTGTGTGTGTGTGTGTGTGTGTGTGTGTGTCTGTGTGTGTGTGTGTATCCCTCTGCAGAACAACTGACATGTCCTCATGCCCTCATGTGCTATTCATCTGCAATAGTTATGAAATTTTTGGCCCTGTAACTTATTGCTGGCCTCCTATCTGCCCACTTCTACAAGGCCTGATGATGTCATCCACAATTATACTACCAGCTGACAGTGTAGTATCAGACATAAGCCATGGCACATGCGATAAATACTGTGATCTATAGTGTGTAAGACTAGATAAACAGGAGTTCTAATCTGACTGCAGGCTACTTGGTGCATGTCTATGTGTATGTGTGTGTGTGTGTGTGTGTGTGTGTGTGTGTGTGTGTGTGTGTGTGTGTGTGTGTGTGTGTGTGTGTGTGTGTGTGTGTGTGTATCCCCCTGCAGAACAACTGACTGTTTGGCCCTGTAGCTTGCCGTTGGCCTCCAAACTGCTCTCTTCTACAAGATCTGATGATGCCATCTACCTTTAGACTACCAGCTGACAGTGTAGCATCAGACTTAAGCCATGGTGTGTGGAATAAATACTGTGATCTACAGTGTGTAAGATTAGATAGGTAGGAGTTCTAATTTCACTCCAGGTTACTTGGTGTGTGTGTGTGTGTGTGTGTGTGTGTGTGTGTGTGTGTGTGTGTGTGTGTGTGTGTGTGTGTGTGTGTGTGTGTGTGTGTGTGTTTGTATGTCCAGGTGGCATAAATATGATCACCTTGGTAACTTAGAAATAGATAGGTTTTTGCAGTATTTTATTTGTAGCATGTGATCTGGCCCCTAAATGACTGACCACAACAAGGCCTGCTGATGTCCTCAAACATAATATGTCCTGAACTGAAAGTACTAGCAGAAATAAGGTGTGTTGTGGGAATAATGTACTGTGATCTGTAGTGTGTACCATTACATAGGTAAGTGTTCTCATATACATACAGCCAACTTGAACTTTGTGCATGCCTTGGCATGTCCTGTACACAGTGATTGGAAGTGGTGCTAGCCTCAATGTGAGCCTGTTAGAGCATTTGACATCATAAGACATTTGAACTTCACTAGCATAATGGCCATGCAACCCTCATAATCATAGACATCTTTATACCCGTAGTTACAGGATCAGCATATATTGCCCTGGTCCAAAAGGGACATAGGCAGATGCCCTGTGTTGAGATGACAGTTGCCCAGCCAATCATACAGATGGCATGAGGTGAGGTGCACTGAGGTGCTCTGTGTGGAATTAGGCAGGGTTCTGTTTCAAGGGTGTGTGCAAGTCTGCTAGACAAATCTCTCCCACAAGCATGTAGCACTAACATCACATACAAGGTTACTGTCCTTACAGTGAGTAATTCATCCACTCTGCCACCTACAATCAAACAGGGTCACACCTTGCTCTATATGCAAGACACAGATCACTTCTGAGTAGTCTATATGCCACTGGTGACAATGACACTCATTGCAGACGATCACCATTGAACACATACTGAATACAAGAAGTGTACTTCTGAGGGACCATACTGTTGTGTGCAATTTCCAGTACTGCTTGGAAAGGTACATCACCAAACGGCCATTGCCCCAGATATTGGCATGCTGAGGGAAGAGTACTTAGAGGTTATGAAGTGAGTTACAGGTGATGTGGCCTCAGCTATGCTACATGATTCCTGCCATACCACTGTAGAGACATGGTGATGTGAGGCACATTAGGTGTAAACCTGTGTGGCCAGGTCTGTATGCTCAGTTCATTCACCCCGAGTATGTACATCACATGTTGTGACTGCTGTGCTACTTACCAGGTATATAGGTCTAACTGATGAAAATTATGCTACATGTATATTTGCATGGAGTTTATGGCCACCATTAGTATATCAGCAGGCATGTGTTTGCAATACTCTCTTGAAGGGCAGTGACATACCACAGAGACTCTATGAGCGCTCACAATTTGCATGCATCAACCAAGATTGTTAGCCACACTCAGTCAGTAGTCATAAGTATTGTGGTTGAATGGATTCCATCAGTAGAGGACCCAGGACTGCACCCTGTTGAACATTGCTGCTTACAGATCAGCTATTGGAGGTGGATGTCCCTATGTTGCTTACATGTGCCAGGAATGGGCCACTTAGTGACCCCCACAATGATAGTATTGTGGCTGCCTAAGTGGGTGCTTTGTAAATGTTGCCTGAGCTGGGGATATATCATATGGCTTAGCTCAGTCAAGGAGGTTGTATGCCCTGATGTACCCTCACCCAGGTCCATAATGAGTTCCTCAGAAATGTCCACCACATGTAACAGTCATGCTCCCTCTGTCACACATCCAAACTGTGTACAGTCAACTGTGTGTAAAACACATATATGTGTGCTGATCAGCTCCATGATGATTGCCCCTACAGGCATACAGATATGGATATTCAGACAAAGAGGTGTATAGTTTTGTTGGTCAGTGGGGGCACTGCCTCTATGCAAGGGTATAACAGCTGCCCTTGTCCACTCAGCTGATGTGCAGCCAGTAGTGTCACTATGGTTGCAAGGGTTTCCCAATGGTGTTAGTCATTGTTGTTAGATCACATGTGGGATGCAGCGTGAAATGTTAGCATGTGCAATAGATGCTGTGCATCTTGCAATGAGAGGCCAGTTACAAACTGCTCTGTAAATATGGAAGTTATGGGACAAGTTGTAGGAATGTCATGTGTCACATGTGGTGGGGACAAGGGAGTGTAGTTGATACAGACAGTGTGGGTGTGCAGGTTAGGTATGAGTACAGACCCATCATATGTGGCATCATGACGTGTGAGGTCACTGACAATCTGGGCCTATCCTTTGAGGTCACACATGTAACTGCAGTGTGCATTGTTGTTCTGCTTTGTGTGGTTTGCTACATTTGTCACTTCCTGTGTCTACACAACATCACAATAACACTATGTGCTTCTTTTAGCTGAGGAGGTAGTGCCTCCATGTTGGGGGGGACACCCTCACCCCAACTGTCACACAGCACTGTCCACCTTTTATTGTACATCCTGCTAATGGCAGTTGTCCACCAGTCAAGTTCGCTGAGCCATTATGAGCCTGTGTCTCTCCTGTCACAGCCAAGTTTGTGCAGTTGTAATGCTGCTGAAATAATGCATGGGTGTAAAGCTCTGCATACTTTCCTGTCCCATCTGAAGGGGGAGGTGCACCCAAGATATGGCAACTATCCCACAGGAGGTAATAATGGCTGTCTTGACATACATGTCTGAATTGTCTGCAAGGGAGGGTACGGGCCAGTAGTTCTAAAGAGACTGATCTGTGGCCAGATCCCACTATGGAGGACCTCACATTGGGGGGCTGTACTGGTCAACCATGTTGGTAAACACATGATGCACAATGTTGGTTCCCCATGTAGGGATGTCATGGCACTTTTGTAGGTAAGGACCTGAACCATACTTTAGGTAAGTGAGCCACAGCATGATTAAGTAACACAGTGTGTACATATTACACTTCCCTAATGTGTTTGTCTGTACTCTGTACAGAAACCTTGCATGACTCTCTTCCTGCAACATGCTGGATGTAACTGCAATGCTTACTTGCACAGAGGATGACTAGCATGCTGTGTCAAGTGGTGTCCCGGATCTCTGAGTCATGCCACCTGAAATGCCATGATAGGAGTTAGCATGGATACGAGCACTGACACTGCAATACACCTACTGACACTGGACCAAACTGGACACTGTTACTTTTGCTCAAGGTCAGATCATGCCTACTGACTGTAACCAGTGGAGACCATTGACTGTTACACTATGCAATGGATGTCGGACATATGTCTCACTCCACCAACTATGGCCTGACAAGACATATAACAAGATTTGGCCAGCAGGCCTTGATGGAAACTGTGTGTATCATGTATGGAGTGTTAGGTCAGCTGGTGGATAGGCAAGTGTCTGACAGTCATACGCTGGGAAGATAACACTGGAAGACCTATGCTGCAATGACACCAGTCACCAGTGGCATACGCCATCTACCTATTCCCACAATCCAGTCATAGCCACTGTCAGTGACCTGTGACTGAGTACCTTAGCAGGTGATTGCATATTAGGAGCTGTCACAAAATCCCATGCAGAACCAACAGTTATGCAGGGTGGCTTAAGACAGTCAGTTGTACTCTGAGCCAATGACAAAGAGTAGCTGACAGTGACTGAACAATACTATCCTGTTGGAAATAATCCACCCCTGCAAAATTTTATTGTGTCTGCACACCATACACATTTGACCCATTACACATGCAGTTATGGAAACATATAGTAATGTAGCCTTTGACTCTCACTGGTTGATAAGATGTTGGGATACATTCAGTGTTGTACAACTTATACTGACAGGTTTGGGATATAAATCCCAGACTGTCACTGCTATACTGAATGTGGCAGTCATCACACCTGTCGTTGTGTGCAATGGCACCCTTGCTACATCACTACACAGGCATATCATACAACTGTAGGAGCCACACAGGTTCCATGGTACACCAATACATAGTGTAGATAACATGTCCTATAGAGTCTCTGTCATGACTGTACATGTGTAGTCTGTCTCCTAAATGCCTTGGAGGGATGTGTATAGCTCCATACAAGGAGGTGTCAGATCCCACTGTGTACCTCCCGCATATCCATGACAGGACTAACACATCTCACCTGTTCTATATGCCTACAACATCAATGTGGTGTACATAGTACATGCTGGAGGGACAGGTATGTACCACAGACTGTATGCCCTACATGAAACAGGCCCTCCATGCATATGAATCCCACATCTGCTGTAACACAGAATGTGCAGGTTACAAAATGGGATGCAGAACATGACAATCATAACTGGTGTCAGGCAAAAAATGGGATGCAGAACACAACAATCATAACTGGTGTTGAGCAACTGTCCATACTAGACACAGGATATTTGTAGATAGGTCATCTCTGTCACCACAGATGCTTGAGTTCACAAAACTCTGGTGACACTTATCAAGTTTAGCAGACCTGTTCACAGATTAGGGATGCACGAGTATGTTAAATGCTGCCATTGTCCTTGTTAGCCTGTTATACACATATGAACCTATGGAGCCATGCACTTATAGTGCTGTACCTTGCTGAATACATATTTCTGCTCTGCTGACATGCCATCCTGTGATGCTTTATTACTGCTGTGTATCCATAGGTCAGTTCAACAGATTCCTGAAACAGAAACATCATAAACAGATCCATGACACACTTATCATTGTGCAACTATACAGCCATTACAACATTATACAACATAACGTACACAAAAGTATGTGGTGTACTTGTGACAAAAGCTGGCATACCATATCTGTCATTAACCACTGCAAGTGCCATGGCAAAATAACACTGCATTACACAAGTATATGTTAACTAATATAATCACCCTGTGCATCAGACACATAGCTTCATTTCCCTGCATTGATGCAAGGATGACAGGGATGTGGCATAGGTATCATCACTTGCACAGGGTGTTGTGTGGGGGTGCATGATGCCTAGGCTGACCCAAATGGTTGACAACATGTGTGTGAGTCAGGAAGGGAAGAAGATAAGATGGACCATGGAAAGGTGTCATGTGTGTCTGCAGGTGACCTCATTTGACAATTGTGTGTGAGTGTGTGCATGTACACAGTCAAGCTCAGTGCTAGCCCCACGTGTGTGTGTTGGACAGCTTTGGACCATACATGGTAGAGTTGACAGTTCACAGTCTCTGTCCCCAAACATGGGATCTAGCTCTGCCGGGTGTTGCACTGGAACCTCCATGCCCAAGGTCAGAAACAGTGCTAGTACCTGACAGTGGCTGCTGTCTACTTGCCTGTTGGGACTGTTCCCCCTACGGGAACATCCAAGACCATGAGCCCATGGTCTGCCATGTCATGGTGTGGACAGCACACTCCCCTCTTTAGCGCTGGATGTACTGCCACTACGGGAGTGTGATTGTGCACAGCCATGTGGACTATCAGCAGATGGGGTTGCTGACCTACATCCATGAGTCTGATGCTCAGCTCCAACTACACATTTCAGCACAGACAATGTGCGGTCCAAAACAGACAGTGTCTCAGCCCACCTCCTGTCCAGTGCATCAGTCAACTGATCCATGGTGTCCCCAATGCAGTGGAGGCAGTCACAGATATCAGACAGTGCTGCATCCATAACCCTAAACATACATCTGGCATTCTGTTCAGAACATCCCTGTGCTTACATGATGGCCTGAAACATACACTGAGTGACCCATGATGTGACACCTGCAACAGGTGATGGATAGAAAGCAGGCCTCCTACAAGCACCCCTGTCAATCTGCCTGTGTGGGGACTCGCCAGCTATCTGGGTATTGCTAGTGTCTACACTCACTGGAGCAATAGTTACCGCACTTTCCTGTTCAATGCCCCCACACATGGACTGTCCAGTATCTGTGGCCTGTGGGGACTGGGAATGTGTGGGCATACTGACTGGTGTATGGTGACAATAGAGGCTGAAGATGAATGTCTACCTCTGGGACAGATTCAGCCCCTGACCCCATCATTTCTGCCTCACTGTGGCCGCCATCACCATCAGAGTCTGAAGAGACACTGACATCAGGTTGTGTAGGAGACAGACACCAACCTCTCCCCCCTGGTCACCTGTGATAAGAAACAAAACAGCAGTACATGAATACCTGCACTATTGTGCATGTAAAATCTACCAGTACTCATAAAAACAAATACCCACAACTAGTGGTCAAACATTTTTCGTCTCCACTTTTGTCCAAAACAGACTTCCTCAGAACAAAATACAGATTAAACCCAAGACTTTTATAACAACCACCTCAAGTAAATCAATTAAAACTTGCCCATTAAAATTGTCCTTTTAATTAATCAATATGAAACTAGACTTGATAAAACAACACATAAAAACCCAGTACACCTATCTTAATAAATATATTGAAATACAAGTTTCACTGCCTAATTTATTTCCCTTTCAACCTTTTGTTTTTTAAAAGGCATTTTAGACTAATTGCTTCCTTTAAACCAGGAGGCTTATCTACTCTTAACTGTCCCTGCCAATGTGTTTCTTTTTGTTCGTCTACACTCCTGTGATTAAGCCCTCTAAGATCCTTAGGTACCTGTTCTAGAATGGAAAATAAATACATTCTACTCTGTTTACACATGAAATTATGTTCAAACAGGGCATTATTCTGGTCCTTAAGTTTAACAGAATATAAATGTTCCTTAACAAAACAGTGTCATACTTACCAGGAGCAGGACCACAGCCCTGGCCAGTACCTGATGGACCTGTGAAACGTTGAGTGTGAGGTGATGTCAGTACCATTGCATGTTGCAGCACAAGGTTACATCTCATATTTATAGTAGCTACTGTGTTACTTGTATTAGTCATATTCTGAGTATGAGAGTACAACTGAGGTTCACCCACCCAAAGAACAAAGACCTGACACCCACATAAAAGTATGTACAGCCTGACACACTGACTGATACAGTATTACAATGCTGATCACAGTAAGTCTATCTGCACACTCTTCTACTGCAGAAACTGTGGCACCCACCTCCATGATGTATCATGTGATGGATGCCTTGAAGCTGTCCTGTGTGCCTAGGTTTGCCAAGAATTCCTCAGTGGCCGAGGGTGGTTGTTCCATGGCAGGCCCTCCACCAGTGATAGCATGATCCCTGGCTACATATGCTGCCCTTCATTGTGCAGCATTGATTATGTCCATTGCATGGTGTTGAACCTGCTCATATGTCCTGTCCTGATGGCCTGCACCTTTCACATTATGGTCAAGGTCTGCCCAAAATGCAACTTGTTGTTGCCTGTTTTGCCGCCCCCTAGACAGTAGGATGTAATGATTGCCTTAGTCCTTACAGTATAATTTAATTTTCCGCATCAGAGAGGGGTGCATGGTGTCTAGGGTACATGATTCCTGAAAGACAACAATAGGGGAACATATTACAGGATCACATACATGGAAGTACACTATGTAGAGATACAGCAAGGACAAAATGGCTGGCACTATGCACCGCTTGGTCACACATGTTATACTCCGCAATGTGCAAACATACTATGTGCATGGATGCAGCTGAGATAGTAGCAATAGTCAGGTATTCCTGTTGTGTGTCATGACAGATATTGCTGTATGACCAGACACCCAACACTCAAGTTTACTGTGGCATGTCCCCTACGGGCAGCCCCCCAATAATATGTCATAAGAACAGTGCCAAACAAATAGCAGTGCGCTATTACAACCACTACAAAGAGACAGTCCAATGAGACCAGTGTGCCACAATGACAAAAGATAATGCACCCTTGGTGTATTGTATGTCATGTGTAGATGTAAGACAGCAGGAGGTCAATGACATGTCATTATCACAGATCTAAGACAGGCTTAATGCTGTAATCCCCATTCCCTGTAAGTCCATTCACCCATCTGCATCCTGTTGTACACAAAATCCGTTACATATGTAATGGAGTACAGTACTCCTCTGTTGATATGTGGTGATAGTAAAGTCTTCACAAAGGCATGCTCTGTTTGAGGAAAGTCTCATACAGAATGGTTCCCCATAGCCAGCTGCTTGCCTTTTAAGCATGCTTCACATCAGCAGGTGATTGTCTCTAAACCAATCTATAGTTCTGAAATGCTAATTGCTACCAATACAACTGATTTGCACTATCATCAGCCAATGACATGCCACCATTGTACAATATATAAGACCTTCGTGTAGATTAGGGCCCTTTTTCTGATATGTTGTGCTGGACATTTCTGGGGTGAGAAGCTGTTGCTGCAGGTAATAGACATAGGCAGAGAGTGTGAACACAATGGAGGACTATAAGCTGTAGGAGTAACTGTGGGAGCTGTATCAGCCTTGTTGTAGAGGCAGATCCAGAATGAGTCTACCCTTTCTAATTCAATTAAGGCATGTGTTTAAGGTAAGTATGTTAGGCAATGGTATCACTAACAAAGTACTAGGCAACATGTTTGGTGTGTCCATGAGTAAGATGAGGTATAAATACAGGACAATGTCCACCATTTGGGCAACTGCCAGGCCATGTTTTACAGTCTGGTAGTAATTTGCAGCATGTATGAAGGCAGGCCTTGTTACAAGTAGGGACTTATGTGTATGTTAGCTTAGCAGTTGTGATAATTTGCACAGTGACTTTGGAAAGATTGTGTGGTGCATTCTGATATTAGTCACACTTTATGCACATATAATTTTGCTATAGGGAAATGTGAAGTGTGTTCCTACCTGCAGGTATGTGACTAAAATCAGTGAAAAGTAGACATGACATTTGAAATGCATTGTGTGGATAAAGAGTGCATGACTCAATCATTGATTGCTGCCTTCGCATTCACTTTTACATACCACTGGATTTGAACCTAAGACTGTGTGTGGCAGAATGCACTGTTTGCCAGGTGGTTAACAGACTGAGCTACTGAGTCACTGATACAGCAGGTGTATTTGCAAGATATATGTGCACATATACAGGGTGTGATATATATTTTCTACATCCATCATTATGGACATGGCTTTATATGGATTTATGTGTGCACCAGGGTCCTAGTTGAACATCTGTTTTGCCATTAATGCCTTAGCAGATGTCTTCCTACATATTGCTGCTGAAGGTCACATTTACCTTCTATCATAGGCCTCACTTACATCCATTATTATGTATTTGGCTTTCTAGTGGTGCACCATTGCGCGAGAGGCCAAGTTACACTCTCATTTTTTCCATTACTTTTTAATCAAGTTTGCACTTTGCACCTCATCGTCCAGCTCCTCTGAAACACACTTAATTTTATTTTATTTATTTTTATATTTTATTTTACATTTGTTTACCAGGAAAGTCTGACTGGTCACAGGTCCATTTTCAGTGGAGATCTGGGGAGAAAAGTTCCAAGTACATACATTCACAACATCTCAAAAGATTTAGAATTAACTTTCATTTCAGGCAGATTAACATAATTAAATGACAGCAAATTGCGCACACTCAAAGTAAATATGAACAGCACAAGGTAGGACATTACATAATACATTCCAAATAGGACAAGCTATACATTGAATCCATACATTGGTCATTAGACTTGTTGGAAATGTAGTTGGTACTGCTATCTTAATAAGAGAGTAAAGCATTTAATTTCATATAGTCATGATTGGACTATAGATAGGATGAGAAAAAAAGCAATTGTTATTGTGTTGTATGGGAGTTAGCTGCAATCTCAGTTTTTATCCAGGGGTAAGACAGAAGCATAGCCCGTAGTTCATGAAGTGAACGTGAAGGAGTTTCTTAAACTGAGTGGTAGAGTTGTTGGATTTCAGGTGGGCAGGAAGGGAGTTCCAGAGTTTAGAGATAGAGTGGCTGTAGACAGGTTTTCCTGCCTCATTCTTAAATTTGATGACCTCTAGGTGATTTAGGGTGCTAGATCTCAAGGTTCTTGTTGTGGTGTGAGAATGTATAGGTTCATAGGTTCATAGGTTTATACTAGGCTATCTGCCCTAAGGCATTTATAAGCCTAGCCCAAATTTTTGTGGCTTACGCCACCCCTTATATGAAAAAATACTGTGCCCATTAGTTTGTTGTGTCTCTGTCCAGCAGTGACACAGAGATGATTCCCGGGGTAAACCTATGATCTCCCATCCACAGGTCTAAATTTCTCTTGAACAGAGTCAGCGAGGTGCTCTGCCTCACATGGACCGGGATTTTATTCCACAGCATAGGGAGTCTCTGAGTGATAAATCTATCCCTCCAGCACGTCCTATTTATATCCGTGCTAAGGTTTAAGTCGCTTGCTCTAGTGGTTTTGGTGGATTTGGATTTTTTGAGGTGGAGCATGTCCATTAATTCCGGGTTGGACATGGCCTTGTATGTCAGGCACATGTCACCTCTGAGCAGACGGTATGCGACTGAATAGAGCTGGAGTTTCTTCAATCTGGCAGCATATGACAGATTTTGGAGTCCCTTTATCCTTTTGAGATACATCCCGAATGGGGCATTGTACTCGATCATTGGTCTGATAAGTGAAGAGTACAGGGGAACAATGACCTCACTAGATCTGGATGTGAATCCCTTCATGATCAGGTGGGCAATGTAGAAGGTCTTTCTAACCACTTTAGCAACGTGAGTGTCAAAAGAAAGGCCACTGTCAACCTGGGTCCCCAGGTCCCTGATAACCTCTTCTGTGCTTAGTGGATTGCCACCTATATGGTAGCTTGGGGTTACCTTGTTTTTCCCGAAGGGTATGACTATACCTTTTTTGGCGTTTAACTTCAAGCCATGGCTCTGGCACCAGCTATCTGTTTCCGTGAGTCCCTTCTGAAGGATATCCGTGTCCGATGCACTTTCCACTATGGCGCCCAGTTTGCAGTCGTCTGCAAACTTTGTCAGCCAAAGTCCTCCCATGTTGGCCTGTACTTCTGAGAAGTAGATGCCAAACAATAGGGGGCCAAGGACCGAGCCCTGTGGGATACCACTTGTGACCGGCTTGGAGTCTGACATAGCGCCAGCAACTCTAACCCTGTGGGTTCTGTCCTTAAGCCAGTTTGCAACCCATCTTGTGACATATGGGTTTACATTTAAGCTGGTAAGTTTTTCTACAATACCGAGTGGGGTATTGTGTCGAAAGCCTTTGCAAGGTCAAGTTAGGCTGTATGGACTGCCTTTCCTCATCAATGGCCTTGGTGACTGTTTCGAAGAAGTCGACCAAGTTCAAAAGGCATGATCTTCCCTTGACAAAGCCAAACTGGGTCGGGTCCAATGTCTGCAAGTCCCCTATATCTTTGTTTATGAGCTCCATTATGATCCTCTCCATAGCTTTGCAGACTAGACGTGTTAAGCTTATGGGGCGGTAATTACCAGGGTCCGTAGAGGCGCCGCCTTTGTGGAGTGGGACCACAGTTGCCGTACGCCATTCCTTGGGCACGTATCCTGTGGTAAGGCTGAGATTAAACAGCTGCCTTATGTGCGGGTTTAATTCCTCATTTAGATCGTGTAGCACACAGCCGGGGACACCATCCGGTCCCATTGATGCTGTGTTTTTAGCTTTAGAGAGAGCAGCTTTCACCTGCGCATTTGAGATGTCCGGGAGGCTACACTCGGCTGGGATAGTTATCTCTCCTTTAGGGGGGGGGGGGTGAAGTTTGCACTGAACCTGTCTGCCAGTACGTTGGCAATGTCTGTGGGTTCAGTGATTTTTGTATCATTTTGGACTAATTCTGAGCATATCTGGGAGTTTCCACCCAGGTTCCTAACATAGCTGAAAAAGGCCTTATGATTGTTCTTTGAATCCATGGCAATTTTTCTCTCAAAATTGGCCTTAGTTGATTTTATGAGTGCTCGTATTTTTTTACTAATAATGATCAGGGGTGACTTCCCTTTTATGGATTTTGTTCTATCATGTAATAGCTTTCTCCTCTTATTGTAAAGTCTGTTAATGGCTGGGGTCCTCCAGACTGGACGTTTGCCCTTTGTGGAAAGAGTCTTGGTTTTATTTGGGATTGCCTGATCCATGTAGTCCTGGAGGTGTTCATAGAAGGCATTTGTAAGGGCTTCTGCAGCTTGGGTTGTGGTTTCCACTGGCTCAGGGGCCTTGAAGGATACCACACCAGTCTTGAGTAGTGTGAAGTTTGCTTTAGAGAAGTTCTTCACTATGGTCTTTTTTGTTTGGGGTGGGGGCGGGATGTGGATTTCCAGTGAGATTAGTTTATGATCAGATCTCACCAATGAGGGATATACTTCCGGTGTGGAGCATTTTGTCCCCATGTTTGTGACAATGAGATCTAGTATATTTTCTCCTCTCGTGGGAACAGTGACAAGTTGTTCCATGGCATTTGAATTTATGAACTCCATAGGTTCATAGGTTCATAGGTTCATACTAGGCTATCTGCCCGAGGCATTTATAAGCCTAGCCCATTGTTTTGTGGCTTACGCCACCCCTTTAGTATGGGGAACTATACCCATTATTTTGCTGTGCCTCTGTCGAGCAGTGACACTGAGGTAATTCCTGGGGTATATCTGCGATCTCCCATCCATTGGTCAAGATTTCTCTTGAACAAGGCCAGTGAGGTGCTCTGCCTCACATGTACCGGGATTTTGTTCCACAGCATAGGGAGTCTTTGGGTGATGAATCTATCCCTCCAGCACGTCCTATTAATAGCCGTGTCGAGGTTTAAGTCTCCGCCCTTGTGGCTCTGATGGATCTAGATTTTTGAGGTGAAGCATATTCATCAAATCTGGGTTTGACATGGCCTTGTATGTTAGGCAAAGGTCACCTCTGAGCAAGCGTGGCGACTGAATAGAGCTGGAGTTCTTTCAGTCGGGCAGCATAGGACAGATTTTGAGACCCTTTATCCTTTTGGTGAGGAACTTTTGTGGCCTCTCCAGCTGCTGCAAGTGTCGGGTCAGATACATTCCGAATGGGGCATTGTACTCAATCATTGGTCTGATGAGTGATGAGTAAAGGGAGACTATGACCTCCCTTGATCTAGATGAGAATCCCTTCATGATAAGGTGGGCAATGTAGAAGGACTTCCTAACTACTTTAGCTACATGGGTGTCGAATGACAGACTACTATCAACCTGGGTCCCCAGGTCCCTGATAACTTCTTCTGTGCTCAGTGGATTGCCACCTATTTGGTAGCTAGGGGTAACCTTGTTTTTCCCGAAGGGTATGACTATGCATTTTTGGCATTTAACTTTAGGCCGTGGCTCTGGCACCAGTTATCCGTTTCTGTGAGACCCTTCTGAAGGATATCTGTGTCAGATGTGTTTTCTACTATGGCCCAGTTGGCAGTCATCTGCAAACTTGGCAGGCCATAACCCTCCTGTGTTTGCTTGTACTTGAAAAGTAGATGCCAAACAAGAGTGGGCCCAGGACTGAGCCCTGTGGGACACCACTTGTGACAGGCTTTGAGTCTGACATGGCGCCAGCAACTCTGACCCTGTGGGTTCTGTCACTCAGCCAGTTTGCAACCCATCTTGTGATGTATGGGTTAACATTTAAGCTGATGAGTTTTTCAATGATACCCGAGTGGGGTATTGTATCGAAGGCCTTAGCCAGATCGAGGTAGGCTGTATGGACTGCCTTTCCCTCATCAATGGCTTTGGTGACTGTTTCGAAAAAGTCAACCAAGTTTAAAAGGCATGATCTGCTTTTGACAAAGCCAAACTGGGTTGGATCCAAAGTCTGCAAATTCCCTATGTCTTTATTTATGAGGTCCATTATGATCCTCTCCATGGCTTTGCAGATAAGGCTTGTCAAGCTAATGGGCCGGTAATTTCCAGGGTCTGTGGAGGCACCGTCTTTGTGAAGTGGGACCACAGTTGCAGTGCGCCACTCCCTGGGTACGTATCCAGAGGTAAGACTTTGATTAAACAGCTGTCCTAGCTGTGGGTTTAATTCCTCATTGAGTTCGTGGAGCACACAGCCGGGGACACCATCGGGTCCCATGGATGCTGTGTTTTTGCTTTGGAGAGCAGTTCTCACTTGGGCTGGAGATGTTTGGGGGCTGCACTCATTTGGTATAGATATCTCTCCTTTTGGGGAGGGGAGAAGTTTGCACTGAACCTGTCAGCCAGTATGTTGGCAATGTCTGTAGGATCAGTAATCTTCACATCATTTTGAACTAGTTCTGAGCATATCTGGGAGTTTCCTCCTAGGTTTCTAACATAGCTAAAGAAGGCCTTATGATTGTCTTTTGAGTCTTTAGCTATTTTTCTCTCGAAATTTGCTTTGGATGATTTTATGAGAGCTCTTAGTTTTTACTTATAGTGATCAAGGGTGTCTTACCTTTTAAGGATTTTGCTCTATCTTGTAGTAGCTTCCTCCTTTTGTTGTAGAGTTTGTTTATGGCTGGGGTCCACCAGACTGGACGCTTGCCTTTGGTACAAAGAGTCTTTGTTTTGCTTGGGATTGCCTTATCCATGCAGTCCTGCAGGTGCTGGTAGAAGGCATTTGTAAGTGATTCAGCGGCTTGAGTATTGTTTTCCATGGCTCGGGGCCTGAAAGGAGACCACACTAGTCTTTAGAAGTGTGAAGTCGGCTTTTGAGAAGTTCTTTACTGTGGTCTTTTTATTTCAGGTGGGGTGGGATGAGGACCTCCAGCGAGATTAGTTTGTGATCTGATCTCACCAGTGAGGGGTATACTTCCGGTGTTGAACATTGTGCTCCCATGTTCGTGATGATGAGATCAAGTATGTTATCTCCTCTTGTGGGGATGGTGACTAGTTGTTCCATGGCATTTGAGTTTATGAATTCCAGGAACTTTTGGGCTAGGGTGTTTGGGCTTGAGTAGTGTTCCCAGTCTATATTAGGGTAATTGAAGTCACCTAGTATGATGGTGTTTGGTGATACATTTATCCCTCTAGTGTTTTCAGGAAGGCCATGTGAGTTTCCTGAGTTTGTGAGGGTGGCCTGTAACATGCTACAATTTGCAGAGCAGTCTTGCCTATGGTTAATTGCACCTGGATGGTCTCCGATGCATCGTGCGTTGCCACCAGTCTTGAGGTGTGGGTGTCCTTGATGAATATGGATACCCCCCCTCCTTTCTTGGTATTGTCCGGATTTTGGGGCGGAGCATGATATGAGGTAAAACCTGATAGCACTGGGGTGCTCTCAGGAGCCTTGAACCAGGTTTCTGTCACAGCACAAACATCGATGTTCTCCATACTGAGAAGGGCCTCGAGTGCGTGCATTTTGAGATTTAGACTTCTGGCATTGAGCAGCATTACCCTTAGTTTTTTCCTTTTTGTGTTCTAGGGTGGTAGGTTTAGAATTTGAGCCTTGCCTAAAAAGGCACTATGGGGTGGCAAGAGCCTTTGCCAATATCCGGAATCCCAGGGTGACAGGTGCAAGCTGTCCCTTATGAAGCAGCGTGGCTTGTCCAGCATGTCATCCCAGGCAGACAGATACTGGATCCCCTTTGAATGACACCAGTGTTTAAGCCAATTGTTAAAGCTGATCATCTTATCTCTGTATTGTGGCATCATTCTTGGTGAAGGTAGGATACTGCTCAAGGTCAGGGTCATACCTGCCTGGGCTACATAATCAGAGAGCTCCTCAATGTCTCTTTTCATGTAGTCCAAGGAGGTACGTCTCAGGTCGTTTACACCAGCGTGGACAATGACTGAGTCATATTTGTACCTGCTGTTGAGAGACCTGAGTGCTTGCGTTATGTGGCGGATTCTAGCCCGACAGGCAGCTTACTGTGACCTTCTCCTTACTCAGTCTGGTGAGCGGGACATCAGTGTGTCTGACTATGGAGTCACCAATGACTAGTGTGTCTGGCATTGTGTTTGGCCTTAAGGGCTCTGACTGTTTGACACTCTGACTGTGAGGTCTATGTGTTGCGGGTGTTGTGTTCTGAGGTGGTGGTTGTTTGGGTGTCTGCTTTGGTGGCCTCTGCTGTTTTGGTAGATTTTTGATCAGAGCCTCCGAGTATGTCTTTGTGTGTTTATGTGTATGATTTGAGGTTGTAATGGTACTATGTGAGACTGGGTCTATAGTGTGTGTGGTAACCTTCTCCTCCTGACTGGTCTTGCCAGTCCTATGTTGAGAGAGCTCAGCCTCCAGTTTGGCCGTATAGTTGCATCTCTCGCATGTATTTGTGTTTTGTGGGAGGAGGAAAGGGTTGTCTGTGTACATGAGGCAATTGAAACATTGCCTCAATATTCCCAGGTTCACCAGCTGAGCAGGAGAGGACACTAGCAACTGATCCCTCGACATGCTAGAAGGGTAGACAAAAACTTTAAAAAGATTCGGGGACGTGGGTGACCGAGAAATGGGGGTTGCCTTTTGAGGTACTATCTATGACAAGAGTGCCGTATCAAGGTAATAAGTACTGTAGGAGCAAGTGCTAGGTTTAATAGATAGAGAATAGTCTACTTGGAGTCAAGTAGAGTTGATCTTTTAGTTATAGGATACGCTGATTTGATCAGTAGTATAGTTCGAGGAAGGTAGTTTTAAGGGAAAATTTGAAGAGTGGACTTTAGGTAGCCGGATAGTTTAAACCTGCTTAACCGGCACTGCCCTAGTGTGCAACAGTGGCAGCTCGCTAAATCGCTCTAAATCAGCTAGCAGCGTGTTTAGCGTTTTATACCAGGGGCTGGAAAAAGCTAGAAACTGGCCCAAAACGACCAATACACTACTAGTTACTGGCTGAAACCTCACAAAACTGGACAAAAGGCAGCTCAATGCTTCCCACTCCCACTGGTAAGCAAGGTAACTTCCCTTCCCCAAATAAGGCAAGGAAACAGTACACAGGAACTACAACCAAAGCCCAGGAATCAGCAACTCTGAAACTGGACTAAACTAGTAAAGAAGGAAAGCAAGGTAGCTTCCCTTCCCCCAAATAAGGCAAAGAAACAGTACACAGGAACTACAACCAAAGCCCAGGAATCAGCAACTCTGAAACTGGACTAAACTAGTAAAGCAGGAAAAACAAGAGATATTTTTTCTTTTTTCTTTTTTTCACAAAATAGGCAGAAACAGGTACAGCAAACACTTATAAATGCTATGAATCAGCTACTACAGCTTACACAGAAGAATTTGCTACAAATACAGTCAAATAGTAACAAACAAGGATTCCAAGTGCAATATTAAGTTAAATGCAGTAAAACAGCTTCAATGTAACAGAAAGGCAGGCGAAATACAGTTGCTAGGTATTCAGATGTGGAAAGCAACAAAAAATATACTTAGTATCAAGAAAAGTCGCTTATTCAGCTCTCTGCAGCCTGGATTACTCTGCTGGCCCACGTGGAGTCTGTGCTGAGTAGGTACAAGCTGAAAGTTTTATACCAGGGGAAAAAGCTAGAAACTGGCACAAAACGACCAATAAACTACTAGTTACTGGCTGAAACCTCACAAAACTGGACAAAAGGCAGCTCAATGCTTCCCACTCCCACTGGTAAGCAAGGTAGCTTCCCTTCCCCCAAATAAGGCAAGGAAACAGTACACAGGAACTACAACCAAAGCCCAGGAATCAGCAACTCTGAAACTGGACTAAACTAGTAAAGCAGGAAAGCAAGGTAGCTTCCCTTCCCCCAAATAAGGCAAGGAAACAGTACACAGGAACTACAACCAAAGCCCAGGAATCAGCAACTCTGAAACTGGACTAAACTAGTAAAGCAGGAAAAACAAGAGATATTTTTTCTTTTTTTCTTTTTTCTAAAACAGGCAGAAACAGGTACAGCAAACACTTATAAATGCTATGAATCAGCTACTACAGCTTACACAGAAGAATTTGCTACAAATACAGTCAAATAGTAACAAACAAGGATTCCAAGTGCAATATTAAGTTAAATGCAGTAAAACAGCTTCAATGTAACAGAAAGGCAGGCGAAATACAGTTGCTAGGTATTCAGATGTGGAAAGCAACAAAAATATACTTAGTATCAAGAAAAGTCGCTTATTCAGCTCTCTGCAGCCTGGATTACTCTGCTGGCCCACGTGGAGTCTGTGCTGAGTAGGTACAAGCTGAAAGTTTTATACCAGGGGCTGGAAAAAGCTAGAAACTGGCCCAAAACGACCAATAAACTACTAGTTACTGGCTGAAACCTCACAAAACTGGACAAAAGGCAGCTCAATGCTTCCCACTCCCACTGGTAAGCAAGGTAGCTTCCCTTCCCCAAATAAGGCAAGGAAACAGTACACAGGAACTACAACCAAAGCCCAGGAATCAGCAACTCTGAAACTGGACTAAACTAGTAAAGCAGGAAAGCAAGGTAGCTTCCCTTCCCCAAATAAGGCAAGGAAACAGTACACAGGAACTACAACCAAAGCCCAGGAATCAGCAACTCTGAAACTGGACTAAACTAGTAAAGCAGGAAAAACAAGAGATATTTTTTTTTTTTCTTTTTTTCACAAAACAGGCAGAAACAGGTACAGCAAACACTTATAAATGCTATGAATCAGCTACTACAGCTTACACAGAAGAATTTGCTACAAATACAGTCAAATAGTAACAAACACGGATTCCAAGTGCAATATTAAGTTAAATGCAGTAAAAACAGCTTCAATGTAACAGAAAGGCAGGCGAAATACAGTTGCTAGGTATTCAGATGTGGAAAGCAACAAAAAATATACTTAGTATCAAGAAAAGTCGCTTATTCAGCTCTCTGCAGCCTGGATTACTCTGCTGGCCCACGTGGAGTCAAATCACCATCCAGAACCGTTGGGCTAGAAAGTTAGGGCTTGAGTAATGTTCCCAGTCTATATTCGGGTAGTTGAAGTCACCCAATATGATGGTGTTTGGAGATACATTTATACCCTACAGTGTCTTCAGGAAGGCTGTGTGGGGTTCCTGAGTTTGAGAGGGTGGCCTGTAGCATGCTACAATTTGTAGAGCAGTTTTGCCTATGGTTAGTTGCACCTGGATGGTGATTTGATTTGATTTTGTCTGATTGGTTTAATATTTTGTGTGCTAGTGAGAGTTGATTTATTTGAAGTAATAGTGGGAGGTCTTACCAGTTAAGCTTGTTGAGAGACTCACACTGATGTGTTCAGTAGGATGATTCTGTAGCAAATCTAGCTATTTTATTATAGTAGGATTCAAGTTTGTTTAGATCAGTTTTACGATGGTTAGCAAGCACAAGGGAAATGTAAAGCAAGGTAGATAGCAGATGCGTCCTGGCTAGATTGCTTTGAGAGATAGTGTTTGTTACGATAGAGCAGTCCAAGCTTTTTGTGAATTTTTTTATAGTTTGGGCAATGTGAATATCAAATCTAAGGTGATTATCTATTTCAGTGCCTAGACGTTTGGTGTGGGTGGTTGGGATGATAACAGTTTTGGTGTTGAAGATGATAGTAAAGTTGTCTGTTAGGAGAAAGGATCTATGAGAGCTGAAGAGGAGTAATTTTGTTTTAGATGGGTTAAGAATGAGCTGATGATTGGTGAACCAAGTTTCGGATAGTGAGAAGCACTCTTGTGTTTGGGAGAGGAGGTGATCGAGTGTGGGGGCTGCACATATTATAGCGGTGTCATCTGCATATTGGAATATAGAGGCTTTAGGTGTGGCGGATGGGAGTTGATTGGTGAAAAGAGTGAACAGTAAAGGATCTAAGATGGAGCCTTGGGGAACCCCTAGGGAAACAGCTAGTAGGGAGGATATTTTGATCTGCCATTGTACTGCCTGCTGTCTACCTGATAGATAGCTCTTGAACCATGTAATAGAGGAGGTACTGAGGTTTAACGTTGAGAGCCAGTGAAGAAGTTTAAGGGGGTTAACCATGTAGAAAGCTTTGGATAAGTGTAAAAATGTAGCAGATACGAGAAGTCCATTATTTCTGAGATGATTAATGGTGTTAGTGATTGATGTAAGTGCAGTGGTGGTACTATGGAAGGGTCTAAATCCATGTTGCTGTATAGATAGTGATTTGTTTTCTAACAGATATTCCATCAGTTCTGTGTATAGTACCCTCTTAAGGATTTTTGATAAGGGAGATAGTATAATTATAGGACGATAGTTATTGAATTAAAAGGAGTTACCCCCTTTATGTAATGGTATTATGTGTGATATTTTCCATAAATATGGTACTGTAAATTCTGAGATGGATCTGTTAATAAGTATAGTAACAGGATAGGGGGTCTGAAATTAATGGTAATAATGAAGAAGTTTGTAATAATGAGCAAGTTGCCCCTTTAGAAGTACCTCTACGGAGGTCATAGCGCATTCAAAACTAGGGTCAACAGAGCTACAATACGGGGTGAACCAACAATGAGAATTACACAGACTCATATCCCAATCGGGGGAGATCATATTGGGGGAGGGGGAGAGGAACAGTGATACGGTGGTAACTGATGATGTATTGAATTGTTTAAATGTTTGCAATATTGTAACCAATGACTATGGTGATTTTAAGATCTATAACGTGAGTGATGTTAATGTTACAAAACAATAGGCTAATTTGTTAAAAAAGGGCCTTAATTTTGTACATGCAAGAATACCAACAATGGAGGAGGCTTTACTAGACCTAAAACTATATGTCAGGAAATTCAATTTTAAGTTTTTCTTTGACTGTGCACAACAGACTGAAGATACATTAGGATGTAAAATGACTAGTGTCTTTAATCCACCTCTACACCCTATCTTACATTTATTTGAAACTCTTTGTATTAATCAAATCAGGTAGATTTATCACAACAAAAAGGGTGATTTCACTTCCAATTTGATGAAAGAAGAGGAAAATGTATTAGTTGACATCGGGAACAACACGCTTATCAGAGTTATAAAACCTGATAAGGGTGGTGGTTGGTTGTGATGGACCAACGTGCACATGTAGAGAAAATGTTGTCAATTTTATTTAGTGATACATATGAGGAAGTATCAGTCAATTAATTAAACATTGCTTATCATAATATTGACATTATTTTAAATGATTTATTACTTGATAATCAGATTACTGTCACTGAATCCCAGTTCCTTAGGCAAGACAGTCCCCGTATACCAACAATATTCAGTATACCGAAAATGTATAAACGAATCAACAGCCCCCCCAACTGAGACCTATAGTTGATGCAAATGTATCAAAGACCTTTACATTGGCTAAGTTTATTGATTTCAGTTTAAAGACATATTTAAGTATGTTTTCACACATATTGAGATTGTCTGAAGAAAATTCTTGTGAACATTATTCTGACTACCTTATTTTAGTTACAGTAGATGATAAAGATCTGTTCACAGTAATTCCTCATGACGAGGGTATTACGATGTTTTATGACTTTTTCTGTACTAAAACTTTTTTTAGTCACTCTAGGATTTTGATGTTCAGGACCCTAATGGAACTGGTTTTGAACAACAACTTTATAACTTTTGAAAAACAACTATTTAGGCAGAGAACAGGTAAAGCAATGGGGCAGCATGTGCCTCCCATTTGCCAATATGGTATTGGCTCAGTGGTAGACAACCATAGTATTTAAATCAGAATTGTTTAAGTTTTGCAAGTTCTATGAGCATTTTCTTGATGAAATACTTATATTTTGGAAAGGTTCCTATGAGCAGTCGTGTGAATTTTTCACCTTTCTAAACACAAGTGCACAATTTGTACAATTCACAATGAGTACCAGCATTGACACTATAAGCTTTTTGGATATTTCTATCTGCAAGGACAGAGAGAACCAGACTTTCATCTATGGACTGTACAGGAAACCCACTTATTCTAATGCCTTGCTGCATTTCGAAAGTTGCCATCCTGGACTTCAAAAAAGATCCCTAGTGAAGGGTCAGGCTGTCAGGTTGTCAAGGATGGTAAGTGATTATAGGATGTTTTTGAAAGAGATAGATATACTGAAAGATATGTTAAAAAAGAGGAGCTATCCAAGTCATTTCATTGATCCACTATTGGACGAAGTCACAAAAAAGAGATATGAAGGAAACTTTTAGCCCCTATTAAGTGCGGTATCCGTGGAAAGAAGGTCAACTGTAGAAAGGGTAGAATAGGATGGTGAGGATGGTAAGCCCTTTACAAGTGCTATGTTGTTATTTTACAACCCTTTATTTGATAACATCAAGGAAGTTATTTCTAACAACTTGGCACTATTTAAGAGTGAGAGTTAGCACATAAGAAAAATAGGAGAGAAGCCACTCATAGTCTATAAAAAAGACCATAGTATTAAAAATATATTAGAAAAGGGTGGACCAAGGAAAGAAAAATGGCATATGATGAAATGTGGGCACTGTGCACAATTCCCTTATATCATGGAGAGCAATATTGTTTATATCAAAGGTTATAGTAAGGTGGTCTTGTAGCAGTGTTTCAACTGCCTAAGCAAATGCTTGGTATACATAGCTATTTGCCAACAATGTGAACAATTTTATATAGGTAAGACTATCAATAGCTTCAACAAATGTATTTATCAACATTTGTATGATATACATAAAGGCAACATGAATAATGCACTCACTAAACATATTAAAAAATTCCCTAATCATCACTTTAGATACAGTACAATAGAACAATTAGTGAACGGGGGTGGGGGTGGGGGGTAACCAGTTTTATTGTTCCTTGAATATAGGAAATTGGTGTGGCATTTGAGATGTGATGCCACACATCCACCAGGGCTTAATGACATGATATCCATTACTGGCCTTCTTAAATTAAAAGCTGAATTTTATATTTGAGATTTCACCAAAAAATAGGGTGTCATGTGTTGCTTTAATGATGAATGTGTAAATATGTAATATGTTTTATGGCCCTAAAGTTATAGATTTATAATTTGTTCATTTGCCTATGTACTATGCTTAGGGGTATGGTTAGGTTCATAAGTGCTGTCATTGTCCTTCTATCATTATTATTCTTTTTTATTACTATTTCTTTTCACTTATTGGTACAGTGGTAGAGTTGTTACCTCACAGCAAGAGGTTCTCATGCTCGATTCTCGGCTGGAGTGCTTTCTGTGTGGAGCCTGCATGTCCTCCCTGCAGTGGAGTGGCCTCCGAAAGTCATGCGTGAATGGGCGTGCCTTCGCTGAAGGTTGGGCGTTGCACTGGCAACTCGGCACCATAAAAATCGACTGCCAATCATTAGTGGACAGGAGTTCTGCTGTTGCGAACCCTAACTGGGAAAAGCCAAAAAAACAACGAAGAAGATTACTATTTCTTTTCACTTGAGTTTTATTGAAGTTATATAGGTTCAACATTCAATCTCTTGAACATTTGTGATCATGTGACATAATTTTATGTATTTAAGGAAATGATTTATGTTATATTTTGTTTTCATTCTGAAGAAGTCTGAAGGTTTATTAAGGACAAAACGCTTAATAATAAAGAGTAGTTGCTTCTGCCAGTGGACCTCCATGCTTTTTTTGCTTATCAGTTTGTTCCTGTGTGTTTTCTTCAAGTATAGTCAAGGATAGGCTATAGCTTCTGCAGCTAATTGCAGATATTCGGCGGGTAGGTTATCGGAGGCCAAGGTGGTGGGTTTGAGTTTTTGGAAAAGTTTTGAATGGTCTTGATTGACTGAATGAAAGTTAAAGCGGGTGCCATTATCTTGTGTTTCATTTGGAGTAGATACTTTTGTTGGGGTGGGGTGATTAATATTAGTTTGGTTATTAGCTAGTGCTTGGATTGTTTCTGTAAAGTATTTATTGAATTGGGCGGGGATATTGTCTTGGTTGTTTCCTGTTTTGGATGTGGGGGTGGATGTTTTCCAGGTTGTAAAACAGACTTGATTGCTGCCCAAAATTGTGGGTGTTAGTAGCATGTTTGTTTGAATATTTTGATTGTAGGAGATTTTGTTTGTTTTAATGAGCTTTTTGCCTTGTTGCATAGTTCACGGTAGTTTTGTTTGTCTATTTGGGTTTTACTCTTGTGAATCCAAGCTTTGTTCCTGTTTTTCAAGAATACTCTGGTGTCTTTATTTAGCCAAGCGGCATATTTCGTTTTAATTCTAGTGGTTATGGGGGGCATGGTGGTTTAACATTTTTAGGAAGGTTGTATTAAAGTATGAGACTGCTTCATTGAGTGTTAACCTTTTCAAGGGGGTCCAGTTGCAGCATATGTCCCATTAAAGTTGTTAGGGTTCAAGTGCTTTTTCTTTCTGATTTCCTGTACTGTTACCTTGGTCATTAGGGGAGTTTTGCTTCTCAGTATGTATGTTGGTTGGTGGTTGCTGAGGGTGTCTGGCAAGACATCCAGCTAGGGATATGAGGGATGGATGGGATACAACTATCCAATTTAGTATGGATTGGTGTTTGGATCTTTTGTCAAGTCTAGTGGGAGATGTGATAAGTTGGTTTAGTACATGAAGGTTGATGTTGGAGGCTGGGTTTTGGCTGTAACTGTTGAGCCAATCAATACTGAAGTCACCTAGTAGGATTTTTTCTTGGGGAAGGGAGGTTGAGATCCACTCTAGTAAGTTTTCCATGATAATGATATTGTTCACTGGGGGATAATAGCAGATTATAATATTGATATATTTTGTGGGTTCAGTTTTAATTTGGCAAGGATGAGTTCCACATTTTTGAAGTCTGGGATGGATATATTAAGTTGTTCAAGGATGAGGTGATTTTTATATAGTATGGCTACCCCGTCCCCTTTTACCTACTCTGTCTGTGTGAATGTTATTGTACCCTGGTGCTGTAATTTCATTATTGTGAATTTCTGGTGTTAGCCATGTCTCAGTATGACATTTTCTGGTTTGTATAAAACTAATAGAGCATGGAGGTCATGGACTTTGTTAAGGATACTTCTTACATTGAGATTAATAAGGAGGAGAGAGTTTTTCTGTCTATGGAGCAAGGTATTATTCAGATGGGGCTTAGAGTGTCTAGTTTGAATGGGCCTGGATTGGGGTGTATGTTGCTACAATATGTGAGTTTTTTTTGTAGGTATAAGTAGAGTTTGTTGAGTTTGCTAATAATTTTCATTGGTTTTAATGAAGTGTGGGACTGAATACTAGGTGGGAGTAATTTGTGGAAGAGATAGTCAATGTGGTTGGGTTGGTAGCGGTATTGAGTTAAGTGAATGTATGTATAGGCTGTTCTATAGCTGAGGGATGTAGATTGCTTTGGAATAGTTAGCTTGTGCTGTAGCTGGACCTGATAGTTGGTTGCGGTTGATAGTAACAGTAGGGTAGAGATGAAGATAGTATAGATTAGGAGTTGTAGATTTGAGATATGTGGTAATGGAGACATAGCTTATTTACTTAGGGAGAGTTAGTAGAGTTGGTGGAGAAGTATAGGGTTTGTATTGTGGTTTATGGTAGAGTATTTAGAGGTGAAGAGTAGGTGGAGCAGCAATCAATTCTATAATGTGGCTTATAGTAGACTAATTAGAGGTCTAATTGTGTAGTTGAATATGATAGGCTAGGTATGATGGTGGGAAGAGTTTGAGGTAATGGGGAGGAGTAGCTTATGGGTATAAAGTTAATTGAAATAGGGGTGTGTGGGAATGGGGGTAGGGTAGGGTAGTGGAGTGAGCCCGAGCACAGTGAGGGTGAATGAAGCAGGGAGCCTTTGAGCTGCGGGAGGCCAGAGTTGTAAAAAAACAATCAGGAGCAGCACTTTTCATAATTATCCACATCAGTTCAATCCAGTAATTTTTTTCTTGACTAAAGAACTGCCTTTTTTTTTCTTTTATGGTGGGCACAAATTACTTTAGGGGATAGACTTTTCTGAGTAGACAGGCCTATCATGTGTATGTGCAGTTGGAAAAAATAGCAGCTTTAAGTTTTTTTTATATTCCATAATCTCTTAACTTTTATTTATTTCAATTGGGTACAGTCTATTGAGAGTTACTTAGCTTAGGAAATAGTACCATCTAGTGGCCAAAATGGGGAAGTGCTTGCCTCGTCACTGAATGCCTAAAAGATGAAAGGGGGGAAATTATATGGCTGGGAGTACAGCTGGTCTGCGCAGTGTGCAAGCCAGTATTTTTAATACCAGGAGAGAGTCAACAGTACAATGTTTCCTAACAGTCTTTCAGTATTTTAAGCCTACTCTTCTTTTGCTTTGGGCTGTACAAGAATTGAATAGCTATGGTCCAATATGGTTTAATTAATGTAACAGGCCATTTCTATGTTTTGTTTAAACCACCTGTTTTAATTATGAGTTGTGCTGCCTTGCAGGTTAATGCAGTGGTTGGCAGGTGCGATGGTCTCAAATTTGAAACATGGGACAGGTGTTTAAGTTTAAAAACACATATAGTCAATATAGTTCTATTTAGCTTAGCTTAGCAAAGCTGCACAACACAGTGCATGGAGCAGCTTTGTGCTAAAAATATAAAAAAAAGAAAAATGGGAGATAGGAAAGTGGTGAAATGGGATGCAAGCAGGGGGAAAACATAGTGAAAGGCAGGTAGGGATGTGCAGAAAGGGTGTAGGAAAGAACCATAGCTATTCATTTCTTGTACAGCAAAAACTGTGCACTTTGACAGAATTTGTACATGACTTTGAACTCTAACCCCCAGAGAGGGGGGGTGAGGACAACATAACTGTGTTTTCAGGCCAGTTGGACCAAATTACATATGTCCAGTGGACACATGTGCAAAGTGGAGAGCTACATATGAAGCAAATTTTTTGGGGGGGTCAGGTGCCCTTTTTTTCAGGTGAGAGTGGAATGTTGAGGAAGGGCATAGGTACATGTGGGGGAGGTACGTTGAGTAGGTGAGGATGCATTTGCACACAGACAAGACAGACAAGACAGCAGACAGAGATGGTGTGTGGCACATGAGGGGGTGTACACTTTTGATAGGGAGGGTGTTGTGGAATCTAAGTCCCATGTGCCTCCAGACGGCAGCAACATGACTCACAATCCCCACCATTGGGACTGTCAGCACTGTTCCTTCACTGTTCTGGGGATGGCAGAGCTTGAGATAGGACACCGGGATAAGGCTGTCCCACCAGATTGGCCAGCATGCACTTGATCCGGTGCAGGTGGTGGTCAAACCCATGGTAGACTATCCTGTGCACCAAGACCAGCAGCTCAGCCTGAGTGACAACTCTGCCTTCAGGAGTGCCCATCCCCTCCTGTGGGATGGTACTACCGAATACCACAGATAGTACAGGGGCAGAAGAGGGGGCACCCCTGGTCTGGGTCCCAGACATGTTGAGACCTGGTGCCACGGCTGGTTGAGGCAAGGTAGGCAGATCAGCCAGAACCAGCATACCTTGATGTGCTGTGGTAAATGAGGTATAGCAGTAAGTTAAGGTCAGTAATAACCAAAGCATTGTTGCATTAACAGAATGGAACATCATTTTAATTAATTCAAATACATATTAATGTATATTATGTGTAACACAACAGTAAATAACATAGCAGTCAGTATGTTAACAGCATGCCAGTAAGAATTAAAGCATAAGGCCAACAAAACAGTTTAACAAAATATATTAATACTGAATCATAATAACACATAACAATAAGACATCATATTTTGCAAAAGTATTGTTAGTTTAACAGAGTATGTTAATATTAAATCATAATAATAAATAGCAATAATAAATAAATGAAGATAAGGGGTGGGGTTAGAGAGAGAAACAATCCATTACTGACAATGCAGACTATATCTCTGAAAACACTGATAATAAATACTGTACATGCGTGTAGTGTCAGTGTTGAGTGCAGTGTCTACAGATCTCCTATAGCTGATGTGTAAAGTACATGCCTCTCTAGCTGTTAGCATGAGTCAGTATGGGCTGAGCAATGATCTGAGATATATAACAATAAGTATCCTGTTTTTTTTTGTTTATTTTTACTAGTTATTGCTTCCAGCAATTTATATATAGCACTTTTTATTGCCTGCTGAATACATTTTACAGTATTTTATTGCTATTAACAAATCTGCATGGTTAAACTAAAATTGTCTGCCTTACAGGGTCTGATGAATAAGTTTTTTACTGTCACACTGTTTGTAAAGCTTTTTAGCTAGTTTCACAGTGTGAAAGGTATTACCGGAAATGTTCTCTACTTGTTAAGCACCTATTTGTTTGTTCTGATTTGCTGCCAAGGAGTGTATCATATAACTGATTTGTTTGCAGTAAAAAGCATTCTGTATAGTCTCCTTGCTCCTTTATCTGTTTAAAACTTTCATTTTGTGGCTCATTGCTGTTCTTCTGCTGTGTTAAACATTTCTGTAGTGTTTACTGTCTAAAAGAGTGTGTGCTAGTAGCTTTATTATTGTTCTACACCTTCCCTCCCTGTTGGTGTCTTGCTATTATACTTGGTGGCTTTGCAGTTGGCCACCCCTAATGTAATTTTGATCTGGGACACTCCTGCCAGTCTAGTGTCATTAGCTCATTCTACCTAATACAGAGAGAACATTTGAGAAGGATAACCAACTTAGTTCCCTAAGCTTGAATTATCTTCTGCTTCTCCTCTCTCCCTTTCTTTTACAAAAAAATAAAAAATAAAAACTTTGCTAGAATCTCCCTGTGTTCTGCTTAACTGTAACAAAAAAATGTATGCTTGTTTCCTGCCTTTCCTGTAACTAGCCTAGTCCAGATACAGATTTGCTATATCCAGGGCTGTTTGTAAGCTTCTGAGCCCCCCAAGCCTGTCTGTGTTGGAGGGAAGCCTGCTAGCTTATCAGTGGGAGTGGTAAGCACTAGGTAATCTATCTACCACATAAGGGGTGGTTTCTGACCCAGAAATTGTAGTTATTGGCTGTTTGGGCAGTTTTTCCATCTCCTCAACTTCCTGATTTAAAACCCCGCATTTGCACTTGTTTCTCCCACTTCCTGTAACTAGTGCAGTCCAGATACAGATTTGCTGTATGCAGGACTATTTGTAAGCTCCTGAGGCCCCCAAGCCTTTCTGTGTTGGAGGGAAGCCTTCTAGCTTATCAGTGGGAGTGGTAAGCACTAGGTAGCCTATCTACCACATAAGGAGTGGTTCTGGCCCAGAAATTGTAGTTATTGGCCATTTGGGCAGTTTTTCCATATCACTCAACTTTCTGATTTAAAAATCCAGATTTGCACTTGTTTCTTTCCTGTAACTAGTCTAGTTCAGATACAGAGTCTTAGTTTTAGCACTTGAATTAGTTTATTCATGCTCAGCACATGTTCAGAACTTGTTGTAAGCACAAAATGAGCTACAAATTACTACAGCACACAATCTTCCTCATTACCCAGAGGAAAACAGTTTTTGTGCTTACTTTCCTCACTTGCTTAGAGAAAAACAGCTCTTGTACTCACTTTCCTCACTTCTCTAGAGGAAAATATTTATTTATTCAGGCATGTCCAAGGGTCAGCTCTTAGTGTTCTCTCCTCTCTATCTGATGAATCTGGGCATCTTGGGGCAATGTAGCAATTGCCTCATGTACTCAGACAACCCTCTCCTCCTACCACCGAACACTACAACCTGTGAGAGATGCACTTACCTAGCCAAACTGCAGGTAAAGCTCTCTCCAACCAAGACTGAATTTGACAGTCAAGAGGAGAAGGTAAACACTTGCACCACACCACACTCTTCACATAGTCCCACTAAACCTACACCACCAAAATCCACACATAGAAACAAAAAAACATTAGTGGAGGCTCTCAATAATAATCTGCTCAAGCAACAAAGACCTCCAAAGCAGAAACACAAACAACCTCTACCCCCCAACACAACCCAAATGACACATAGCCCACAGACTCAGTGTGCCACTCAACCACAGCCCATAAGGCAAAACAATGTACCCAACACAATAGTCATAGGTGACTCTATAGTCAGGCATACTGATGTCTCACTCACAAGGCTCAACAAGAAGAAGGTTACTGTCAGCTGCCTGTCGGGTGCCAGGATACGCCACATAACCCACGCACTCAGATCACTCCACGAGTACAAATATGACTCTGTCATTGTCCATGTTGGTGTAAATGACCTGAGACGTACCTCCCTGGACTACATGAAAAGAGTCAGTGTATACTGTAAACCACCAGAAAGGTGACCAGGTGCTCCAAAACAAAAGTTTATTTCAGTTGAGGGTTTTCATCTGTTTAAAAAAAAAAGACTTCACCAGAACAACATCAGTTAATTGCACTTCCCTTATATATCCTCACCAATGAATCAATTACATTTCATTACACCATTGCAATTAAAAACACATCACCTAATTTTACTATGAAATAGTTAAAATCTTATATAGTGTTATTTTAAAAATGAAAATGTATAAATATATAAATGAGTTAATATTATAATAATTAAATTTAATGTTTATAAAAAACAACCATGTATTTTCATTTTTAATATACTCAATATACTAGTGCATTCATTTAAACCTGGAAAAACAGAGGCATTTAGCCTCAACTGCCAATGTAACTCACATGCCTCCAACTGTTCTGGTATCACCCTGCCCTATACATCATTAGTTACTTGTTGAATCACTAAAAACCATACCTCTCAACCTCTTAGAGTAAGAAATATGGACAAAGCCATAAAAAAGTGGTACAAATAGGGACAATTTTTAAATATTGCTCTTACAAACTTAGAAAGTTGATAGAATAACAGGTTTTGCATTAGCATGAATTTTCTGAAGCGTATGAAGTCTAAAACTCAAATGTCTGTCATTATTTTCTAACTTCAATCTTTAATGATTTGCCACTAATTTGTCAGAAAGCTACAATTTTATGAAAAACGGACCAAAAACATAAGGCAAAAAGCTGAAAATTCTGCAAAAAATCTGTACAGTTGAGAGGTAACTGAAACTTGTGACCAATGTGTCTACTTAATGCGTTTGTTTTCACCATTTTAGCAATATCAGATATGTGTCCATATATTCTGGTTTTAAAAACCCACATAAAAGGCAGGGCAGTTCAAACAATTAGCTAAATATACTATATTCCTGGAACAATTGTAATGAGAATGAATGTATATTTTAAAACCATTCAACACAAACAAATGGTTAGTTTCAAGTAAATATGTGCATTGATTGCACCTCCCACATTTAAAATTACCTTTTTTAAGGTTCGAGTGCATGTCTTTCACTCGACCCCACCCTTTTTCTAAAAGGTTTTTAAAATTAAGATCTCTCTTAAATATAAAGGTGGGTGTATCTCCAAACCTATCTAACAAATCCTGGTCAGAGGTCAATAAAGCCCAATTTTTCTTAATAATTGCACGTGCATCCACAGTATCTCTATTGTATGTGCATATGAAAGAAAATCTACCATTAATATTTTAAAAGTTTCACTATTTATAGTAATTATAGGAACTGTACTAATTCTGTCATTTTTAAAATGAGTGAATAAATTTTGCTATTCGTTTTCTCAACAATTTCATTTTTTATTTTAGTTAATAAGGGTTTTGGATAGCCCCTACTTAAAAACATACACACTATAAATTCAATTTCTTGCAAAAAGTCAGAGTCTCTCGTTACAATTCTAACTGCCCTCACCAAATGGCCTTTTACTACAGCTCTTTGTTGGTACATTGGAAGGCCGCAAGAACAGTCCAAATATGAATTTGAAAATGTGGATTTTCTAGATTTTTAAACCAACATTTTAGATTCATTATCGAGTAAAATCTCAACATCCAAGTGGTGTATGACATCTGCACTAAATTGATGTGTAAAATTCAAGAACCCAACAGAGTTGTTAATGTAATGAAAAACTTCTTCTAATTGGGATACATTTTAAAACCAGAATATATGAACACATACCTGATATTGCTAAAATGGTGAAAACAAATACATTAAGTAGACACATTGAGAGATATAGTGGTCACAAGTTTTGGTTTTTAGCAATTTACCAAGTAACTAATGATGTACAAGGCAAGGTGATACAAGAACAGTTGGAGGCATGTGAGTTATGCTGGCAGTTGAGACTAAATGCTACTGTTTTTCCAGGTTTAAATTAATGCACCAGTATATTGAGTATATTAAAAGTGAAAGACATGTTTTTTTCATAAATATTAAATTTAATTATTATAATAATAATTCATTTAGATATTTATACATTTGCATTTTCAAATTAATACTATATAACATTTTAACTATTTCATAATAAAATTAGGTGATATGTTTTTAAATGCAATGGTGTAATGAAATGCAATTAATTGATTGATTGGTAAGGGTATATAAGGGAAGTGCAATTAACTGATGTTGTTCTGATGAAGTCTGTTTTTTTGAAACAGGTGAAAGCACTCAACTGAAATAAACTTTTGTTCTGGAGCCCCTGGTCATCTTTCTGGTGATTTACATTATACACTGACTGTTTGTTTGCCTGTGACTACATGAAAAAATACATGGAAGAGCTTGCCGATCTTGTTGCCCAGGCAGGTATAACCCTAGCCCTGAGTATCATCCTGCCATAGTCTAGAATGATACTGCAGTACAAGGACAAAATGATTGGCTTCTACAATTGGCTAAGCTTCTGGTGTCACTCTAAGTGGATCCAGTATCTGTCTGCTTGGGATGACATGGTCGACAGACCATGATGCTTTGCCAGAGATGGCCTACACCTGTCACCCCTGGGATGCTGGATACTGGCTAAGGCTCTTGCTGGCCCTATAGTGCCTTTTTTGGCAAGGTTCAAATGACAAATTTACCACTGTAACAGAAACAGGCAAGCAAAAACTGATGGTAATGATACTCAGTGCTAGAAGTCTAAATCTCAAAATGCACTCCCTCGAGGCACTCCTTAAAATGGAGAACATCGATATCTGTGCAGTGACTGAGACCTGGTTCAGGGCTCCAGAGAGCACTACTGCATTGCCAGGCTATAACTCATACCACACTTTTCGGCCATCTAACCTGGACCGGTATTCCAAAGGGAGAGGTGTGTCCATATTCATTAAGGATATCCACACCTCCAGGCTAGTTGCTTAGCATAACACATCTGAGGTTATCCAAGTGCAACTAACTCTGGGCAAAACTGCAATCCAAATTGTAGCTTGCTACAGATCCCCCATCATGCCCCAGGATTCCCACTCCTCTTTTCTTGATATACTGGAAAATATTAGGGTTCAACCAAACACCCTAATAATGGAAGATTTTACCTACCCCACCATTAACTGGGAAAACTACTCATGTACCAACCCCTTCGCTCAATGCTTTCTGGAATTCACAAATTCCAATGCCCTGGATCAACTTATTCATACCCCAACCAGGGGAAACAATATCCTAGAACTAGTCATTATCAACATGAGTGACCGATGTGCCATACCTGAAGTCAACTCCTCATTGGTCAGATCCAACCATAAGCTAATCACCCTAGATATCCACATTCCGTCCCCACCCCCCATTAAGGAAACCATGGTAAAAGATTTCTCCAAAGCCAACTTCATGCTTCTTAAGACAGAAGTGGTGAACTTCATGACAGCCATGCAGATCGACAATACAGTTACGACTGCTGAATCCTACACAAATGAACTCTATAAGCACTTACAAGAGTGCATGGATGATGCTATCCCAAACAGAACCAAGACACTATCATCCAAAGAAAGGAAGCCAATCTGATGGTCCCCTGCCATAAACAAACTACAACAGAAGGAAGAAACTGTTGCAAAAGAGAGTAAAATCCTATGAGTGGAGGAGCTCCGTGGTCAGCCTCAGTAAGAATCTGAGATCCCCTATAAGATCCTCCAAAGCTAGCTATGAAAACAAAATCTCCACTGATTCTAGGTACAACCACAAAGCATTCTATAGCTATGTCAAGAATCTCAATGGCAACACCCAGATCTGCTCTGAGTTACAGCACAATGGCATGAAAATTACAGAACCAACTGATATTGCCAACATCCTGGCAGATAGGTTCAGTGATAACTTTACCCCCCTCTCACCCCCTAAAGGACCCATATCTATACAGGAAGAATGCAGAGTCCCTGTAATCACAACTACACAGGTAAAAGCTGCACTCTCTAAAGTCAAAAACACAGCATCCGTGGGACCAGATAGCATCCCAGGCTGCATTTTACATGAACTTCAAAATGAACTGGCTCCCCACCTAAGCAACATGTTCATTCATAGCCTCATGTCAGGCTTTATGCTCAATGAATGGTGCACAGCAACAGTTATCCCACTCCACAAAGGGGGAGCCATCACTGATCCTGGGAACTACTGCCCTATTAGCCTGATAAGCCTGGTCTGTAAGGCCATGGAATGTATCATCATGGAACTCATAAACAAAGACATTGGTAACCTCCAAACTCTGGAACCCACCCAGTTCAGGTTTATGAAAGGTAGATCATGCCTCCTGAACATGACTGACTTCTTTGAATCAGTCACGAAAGCCGTAGATGAGAGACAAGTGTCACACAGCCTATCTTGACCTCGCAAAGGCTTTCGACACCATCCCCCATTCTGGAATTATAACTAAACTCACTAAACTAAGTATAAATCCCTATGGCACAAGATGGGTTGCCAACTGGCTCAATGACGGAACCCACATTGTAAAAGTTGCAGACTCCAAATCTGACTTCAAACCAGTGACAAGTGGAGTACCACTGGGTTCAGTCCTGGGACCTCTCCCATTTGGTATCTACTTCTCTGAAGTACAGGCTAGCACAGAAGGCCTTTGGCTAATGAAGTTCATAGATGACTGCAAACTAGGAGCCATAGTCATGTCCCCAAATTATGTGGACATCCTACAGAAGGCCCTCACTGAGACAGATGCCTAGTTTCAGAGCCATGGCCTCAAGCTCAATGCAAAAAAGTGCATTGTCATCTCCTTTGGTACAAACTCTGTACCCATGAACTACTACATAGGCGGCAGTCAAAATTAATGCTGAATGTGTTATAAGAGATTTTGGGACCCAGGTGGACAGTAGTCTCTCCTTTGATAATCACATCACCACAGTAGTCAGGGAATCCTTCTTCATGGCACACCTCATCACAAAAGGGTTCTCATCCAGGAAAAAAAGAGGTCATTGTTTCCCTCTACTTGACACTCATTAGACCCATTATAGAGTACAACACCCCTTTTGAAATGTACCTCACAAGACATCTGCAGCAGCTGGAAAGGCCACATAAGTAGCTCACAAAGCGGATTACTGGCCTCAAACAAATGCCCTACATTGACTGTCTCAAAAAACTCCAGCTTTACTCCATAGCATATCACCTACTCTAAAGTGATCTCTGCCTAACATATAAAGCTATGTCAAACCCAAAGCTGTTGGACATGCTACAACTAAAGAAATCCCAGTCCCTCCAAGCTACATGCTCTAGGGACCTAAACCTTGTCACCACAATAGACAGGACATGCTGGAGGGATAGATTCCTGTCCCAGAGACAAAGTAGCTGTTAATGTGTTTAAGCAGTGTTCAGCACAGCTGTGCCATATTTCACAAATTTGTTTTTAATATTAAACATATATATTGTTTGTCTTTTCAGCTTTTCCTGGTTAGGGGTCACCACAGCGGAACTCTGGTCTGCTAATGATTGTCAGTAGATTTTTACGGAGCCAAGTTGCCAGCCCGATGCCCAACCTTCAGTGAAAGCACGCCCATTCATGCATGTCTTTTGGAGGCCACTCGACCACGGGGAGGACATGCAGAATCCACACAGAAGGCACTCCAGCCGATAATCGCACAGGAGAACCTCTTGCTGTGAGGCAGCAATGTTACCGCTGTACCACCGCGGCTTAATAAATTAAATTGTAGACATCTTATCACTGCTATGGACTTGAACCCAGAGCCTACCAAGCACTAGGCTGTATCTCTACCCATTTAGCTACTTAGATATTATGAAAACTAGTATGCCTTCACATATACTACTGAGCTACCTGTTAGCGTTGCTATGCACCGTGGCATGATACCCCATATAAACACACTTAAATAGATGCAGAAATAAATAATCAATTACATCCAGTTTCTATTTTTAGATGTCTGTCAGCTGTCAACTATGTATGCATGAGTGCTGCTCAGCTCTGCAGTGCTCTGCGCCTCGCAGTGCAAACAGCAATTAAAAAAAAATATGTAATTATGATAATTATATGTGGTTTCTACTTTTAGATATGTAGCAGGTGTCAGCTGTCTATATGTGTGCACAGCTTGGCATTGCTGTGCTCTGCACCACGCAAACATAAAGAGAAGACAAAAAAATAAAAATAATTCATAACAATAAAATATTACACATTTGAGCCAATTCACAGCATTTCAACAGTAGAGGGGAGCATTACAGGGATCCTAACCCTGTACATAACATCTGACCAGGCATTCACAACCACGGGTGGCCTCCACACTTCTCCCTACATGGATTTAATATCCTTGTTCTTATACTCTCCCTCTGCAGTGAGCCATGATTAATATGCATGGTGCTCTGCTGAGGGAGAACCGTGGCTGTGTGTACAGATACATTCCATGTTACCTGGACAGATTTTATTATATCATGTGGTAAGTTTTTATTGTTATATTTAGGACCATATATTTCAAACCATGGTACATACAGTATATATATATATATATATATATATATATATATATATATATATAGGATTACTTTGATTCACTGAAAACTCATTTCACTGAATTTCAAAACACTCACACCAAATCACTGAAAGCTGAAATCACTAAAACTCATTTCACTGAATTACATTTCACTGAATGTAAGTACTGTTGGGCAAATAAAACATACATGCCCTTTTCCCCACTGTAGTGCAATCCTGGAGTTAGTATATATAGTTGGAGGGTGGGGGTGTTGGGGGTGTAGCCCTCACCTACTTTTGGATTTATATTGTTAGCTTTCAGTGAAATGAGATTTATAAATATAAAAGCTAAGTAGGTGAGGGGCTACACCGCCCACACCCCCCAATACTACTGGGCTACCTGTTAGCTAGCACTGCAACACTTCGCACAAATGCCCTTAAATAGATGCAGACATAAATAATTAATTACACCCAGTTTCTATTTATAGATGTCTAGCAACTGTTTGCTATGTATGTATGAGCACCGCTCAGCTATGCGGCGCTCAGTGCCATGCCATGCAAACAGCAATTAAAAAAAAACAGAAAAAAAAAATTAAAATAATCAGAATCACATTTATTGGCCAAGTATGCATTCATACAAAGAATTTGACTCCAGTTTCAGTGACTCTCCAAGTATGAATTACATAAATGACATACATAATACTATTAAGAATAAGACAAATGACATACATGCAACTATTAAGAACAAGACAAAAAAAGTAAATATACATATACATACAAGGTGCAAAGTGCATCTCAGTGCAAGAAATACTGAAATAAACTCTGAAAGAAACAAGTGTTAACAATTTGTAAACAGTACTGCAGAATCCTCAGAGGCTTGGGTAAAGGAATACACCAGACTAATAAGCTGAGTTCACCATTTATAAACTTGATGGCCTGTGGGAAAAAAAAATTATATCTGCTTGTTTTGTTGTGTATTAATCTATAATGCCTGGCTGATGGTAATAGTTCAAAAAGATGGTGGTCTGGATGTGAAGGATTGGTGAAGATTTTCCCTGCCCTTTTCATGACTCTGAACAGAGGCACCAGAAGTTGTTGAAGACTGGAGGGGCGGAGAGTGACAGGGGCACTTAGTGATCTAAAAAGGGCAATTTTTAAAACTATTTACTACCACAACATAGGTTCATTTGGAGGACATTTTAAGCTTAGCCAATTTCCATTTTGCTGCTTGAATTAAAATTTCCTGATTGGTCTTACCTATCCCATAGCTGATACTTGTATATTAGCCCTAGTGAGAATAAATGTGATCACACTGTAGATAATTTGAGGGGACCCATGTAAGGGAAGCAGCATTTAGGAACTGCCTCTATCCATTAGTGGCATGAGGGGTAATCCTTGAGTACATTTTCTATTACCCATCCTTAGATCCAAGTTGCATTTGAATATGGACAGGGATGAGCTTTGTTTTACTTGAATGGGTAG